>NW_028317821.1:4060000-4660000 GCF_062004578.1 Staurois parvus
CTGTCTCATAAATCATATTAGATCTTTATCAACTTATTTTCTTTTTTTATAAATCCCTTTCTCTCCTTTCACTTGGATCCGGATTCTTATGTTCCCCACACTGTTCATTGACCCCTTTTCTTTCCTCTTCCTTTTTTTCTTCCTTGTTTTTACGTTTTTCTGTCCCTGGCCTCCTGTGTTGTTCTGTTTTCCCGTCCTGTTCTTGATCTGTTAGGTGCTCCCACTCTTTCCCGGCTTCTAGAAGCTGGTCCTGCACACTTCGCTACACCTCTCGCTTCCTTCTCTGCTCCTGCTGCAAGTGAATCTCCGTCTAAATCTTTGCTGACCCCTATAGAATCCCAGGCTACCATTATTATGATGTCAGCCCTGCCAATGACTGCAGCTGTCCCAGGTAACTCTTTGCCTTGGGCTTCCTGCTTGTCTTATGATCTGCTTTACACTAAAGGGGAAAAAGTAACTATAGATATCTATCCTTGCCATACGTATTTTTGTCTCTTAGACATGATCAGAGTGGGTGCATCTTTAGCTCATAATATTAGATTTTGCTTGGATTTTAGTTTGATCATGTTTTATGACTTGTTATTTTTGAAAATAGTTATTACTGGAAGCTAGTAAAATTAGTCTTATTTAACACTACAGTGGCCCAGCAGGAGGAGAACGACTCTGCTTCTGATCAACACACTGTAACGGTGTCCATGGATAGCAGTGACATTTCTATGATCATAGACTCCATCAATAAAGAATGCTTGGCAAGTAGTGATGGAAGCATGCAAACAAAGGATGAATCATCTGAGAGCAAAGGAGACTTGGACCTAGCAGAAAAGATGGACATTGCTGTTTCATACACTGGGGAGGAGTTAGACTTTGAAACTGTTGGTGATATTATTGCAATAATTGAAGACAAGGTAAACAAAATGCATTTACTGATGGTGATATAGTATGTGAAGATAATTCATAGCTTATGTTTTAGCAACACGGGCAGAGCTATTCTTTTTCATTTACCAAAGTACTTGTGTTTTACTGCCAGGATGTGTTCAGTAGAGCTCTATGTGAAACAGAAGAGATGTACAGATAGACAGCCTCTCTGGGATAGTGTGGGCTGTAAACAAGTTTTTTGGATGTCTGAAGTCTACTCTCAGTATAATAACCTAAAATCTATCTTTGTATAATTCCTTTGCCATGAGAAAAGGTGTGCTGATTTTGCAGAGTGAGCCAGGTTGGTTCTGTGACGTGGCACAGGGTTGTCAGTCCAGATTGGAGGTAAGACATGAGAAGCTGTGGAACTGCATTAGTAAAGAGGGGCATCACCAGGGGCGGACTGACCATTTGGAAACTCGGGCACTGCCCGAGGGCCTGGGGTCAGTAAGGGGCCCCATGAGATGCCCCTGGTACCTTTTTCATAGGCTTTTTTGAGTTTGGGCAAGGACACAGGGGCCCCATGATCCCCTATAGCCCGGGGGCCCCATGAGTTGTCAGTCCGCCCCTGGGCATCACCATTCTGGCAACAGTGTGTTAAACAAAAGCATTGGCAGATAAAAGAATTGGCTTATATACATTTTTGGCAGGTTATTTAGTTGTTTGGAAATCTCTGCAAAAAATGACAGAGAATCCCATTAATGCTTGCTTTACCTCTTGGAGAAAATGGATAATTGAAATGGGAGCCTTCAGAATTCCAGTCGACTCTGCAGTCGTGCATATAGAGGTAGGAGTAGAACATAAGTTTTTTTTCAGTTGTGGGTAGAGGTTTTTTTTTTTTGTTTTTTTTTCAGTTTTGGATAGTGTGCTGATGGATTAGAACACCTATTAGGTTTTTATTGGTGTATGTGTTCCCTGTTAGGGAGCTTCACTCACTCTTATTTGTCCTATTTACCATTATCATTAAAAGTTAAATAAAATCCCAGAAAAGTAATAAAGGGGATATTTTCCAATGGGGACATTAGTTCTGCTGACCTGCAGGGCCCCAAGGGATTCCCTCATCTTGGAGGCATTTCCTCTCACTTCCTGTTTTGGCTATGGGACAGAAAATCAAGGTAAATCTTTCCAATGGGACGCAGATGGCAGAAAATAATCTGACTGGCTATAACCTTCCCTTACTCTATCCAAAATGGGGGAAAAACGGTTTGCCTTTAGCTCTACTTTTAATATCTTTTCATGTCCAGATAAAAAAAGCTGGAGTTATGTCTAAATTCCTTTGTAGTCTTGGTGTTGCAGCTGAAGTTATGCTGGGTTGTTTTTTCACTTGCTGCAAAGGTTTTTATCCAGCCAACAGGTGAAGCTCTAGTCTCTGTTGAAAAAAAGCTTGTTTATTTAATGAGTTTATTTAATTTAGATGGCTAAAGCTGGGCATAGATGGATCAAAATTTGGACTGTTCAGTAAGGACTGGTTGGATTTTCATCTTTCTGTGGCTATGCCTATCTGACAGAAGTAGATTATTTTTGGGATATGTTTTTTGGCTGCAGCCACTGATCAGTGTATTCTGACAGAGGAGAGTCCCACTCACCGAATACAATGTCCCAGCGGGGAGAAGGCTTCTATCCACTCCAATTGTGTGGATGGCGGATTCCTCTGTGGCCAGCTTTAGGAGTATGTTTCCTGAAATAAAAATAAAAAATAAAGGGGCCTGTTGCAAAATTGTTGAGCAAACAGCACCTGCAGTCAATCAGATGTAAGTACTGTTTGGGTATTTAGACAGCCAATGAGTTCAGGTTATCGAATACAAAAGCCCAGAAGGGGGGATTTGTCCATCTGTGCTGTTAGCATAGTAGGAGGAATCTTTTAGATTCCATTTGTTCAGTCCTCTGGTATTATTTCTGCATATTTCATTTATCATGTATTTGAGGGAGCATTGGTGACTATACTGTCATAGTGTCTTTTTATGGGACCATATTTCACAGATTACTGTGATAAAATAAAACTCTAATAGTTTTCTGTCTGTAATAGGTGGATGACCATCCTGAGGTTCTAGATGTAGCTGCAGTTGAGGCAGCCCTCTCATTTTGTGAAGAGAATGATGACCCCCAAGCACTTGCTGGGCCCTGGGATCAGCCTGTCCAGGAGCATTCAGCAAAAACAGAGAACATTGCACAGTCTCTTATCCCAAGGCCCAAAGATCCAACCTGTGTCCAGCCAGACACAATAATGAATATCATGGACATGACTCCTGAAATAAAATCGGAACCTCCCGAGTCTGAAGTGCAGCCTGCCCAGTCAGAGGTATCCTCAATTACTCCTCATGCAACCTTTCAGCTTGAACAGCCTGAAGATGAGATAAGAGGGACCACTTCAAATGAGACCGTTAAAGAAGAAGAAGTAGATCACCAGCTTAAAACTGAGGTATTTTTCCAAATATAGGAACTAATAAACATAAAGGATAAGTTCACCTTTTAAGGAAAAAATAAATGCACATATTTTGGCAGGAAAAAAATGTGTGTTTATTATTTTTCTCTGATCTTTCCTTTCTTCCAGTGTCTCCCTCTTATCTCCTGATAAGACCTAACGTGTGGAGACACTGCACATGCTCAGTTTGGTGTGTATTGCTAGAGAGGTTTTTTTTTTTTTCTTGGGAGAGTGAATGTGATCAGCATAGGGCCAATCAGCACTGCCCAGACAGAGTTCAGGGGTTCTACATCCTCCTAGAGAAAACTCCTCCTACAAGCTTTAACCAGTGCTCTGCTGAACACTGATAGAAGTCAGAAGACTGCTCTAACTGCTGATGAAAAAGGTATTCAGCAGTTTATATTTACTAAAATAATTGCACTTACATGTTCTGTGTACTGTTGTAGACTAGATATAGTGAATGCAGGGTCCTGGGTTTAGGAACACTTTAAATACAAGATTAATATGTGACATGTTTTGAACTGTGAATTTATCCTTTAAGATACAGCTCTCAGAAATACATATGCAACTATACCCTGTCTTGGACAGAGATGCACTATATTGCCAAAAATATCAGGTTGAGGTCAGGACTCTGTGCAGGCCAGTTACATTCCTCCACCCCAAACTTACTTATCCATGTCTTGATGGACCTTGCTTTGTGCAGTGGTACACAGTCATGTTGGAACAGGAAGGGGCCATCCCCAAACTGTTCCCACAAAGTTAGGAGCATGAAATTGTCCAAAATGTCTTTGTATGCTGACGCCTTAAGAGTTCCCTTCACTGGAACTAAGCAGCCAAGCCCAACCCCTAGAAAAAAACCCACACCATAATCCCCCCTCCACCAAACTTTACACTTGGTACAATGCAGACCGGTAGGTACCGGTTTCCTTGCAACCGCCAAACCCAGAAACATCCATCGGATTGTCAGACAATCGTGATTAGTCCCTCCAGAGAACACGTCTCCACTGCTCTAGAGTCCAGTGGCGGCGTGCTTTACACAACTGCATCTGACGCTGTGCATTGCACTTGGTGATGTAAGGCTTGGATGCAGCTGCTCGGCCATGGACACCCATTCCATGAAGCTTTCTACGCACTGTTGTTGTGCAAACCTGAAGGACACACAAATTTTGGAGGTCTTTAGCTATTGACTCTGCAGACAGTTTGCGTCTGCATGCGCTGACCCTGCTCTGTCATTTTACATGGCCTACCACTTTGCGGCTAAGTTGCTGTTGTTCCCAGTTGCTTCCACTTTGTTATAATACCACTAACAGTTAACCGTGGAATATTTAGTAGCAAGGAAATTTCATGGATGGACTTATTGCACAGGTAACAACCTGTCATGGTACCACTCTTGAATTCACTGAGCTCCGGAGAGCGACCCATTCTTTCGCAAATGTTTGTAGAAGCAGTCTGCATGCCTAGGTGCTTGATTTTGTACACCTGTGGCCATGGAGGTGATTGGAACATCTGAATTCAATGATTTGGAGGGGTGTCCCAATACTTTTGGCAGTATAGTGTATTTGGCATGGTTGCAATGTTACTGTGCCACCTGTTCTGCGTTAGCTGCAGTATTAGGCTAAAGGGTGTCTAAAAGCAAAACGAGGCAGTATTTTTGTACATATTAGATTATGATGCCTTTATTTACATACACTGATCAGCCATAACTTTATGACCAATGACAGGTTAAGTGAATAACTTTGATTGTCTCATTACAACAGCATCTGAAAGCTGATGTGATATATTAGGCAGCAAATAAACGTGTTGTTCAAGTGGATGTGTTGAAAGCAGAAACAATGGGCATCACAGTTTGTTGCGTATGGGACTACGTATCTGCAGATCAGTCAGGGTACCCATGCTGACCTGTGTCCACATCCAAAAGAGCCTACAATGGGCACGTGAGCATCAGAACTGGACCACCAGGCATTGGAAGAAGGTGGACTGGTCTGATGAATCACATTTTATCGTACATCATGTGGATGGCTGAGTGTGTGTCGCTTACCTGGGGAAGAGCTAGCAGCAGGATGCAGTAAGGGAAGAAGGCAAGACAGAAATGGTTCGAGAATGGTTTGAGGAACACAAGAAATTCAAGCTGTTGACTTGGCCTCCAAATTCTCCAGATCTCAAACCATCAAGCATTTGTGAGATGTGCTTGAAAAAACAAGTCTGGTCCATGGAAGCCCCAGCTCCCAAATTACAGGACTTACAGGATCTGTTGCTGATGGCTTGGTGCCGTGTATCACAGCATACCTTCAGAGGTCCAATGACGTCTATGTCTTGACAAGTCAAGGCTGTTTTGGAGGCAAAGGGGGGACCTGCTTAATATTAGGTGGGTGGTCATAAATCTATGGCTGATAAGTGTGTATAGGTATTTTTCATTGAACCGTTTACATATACTTTCATGGATTTTACAGGATCCCAGTTAGTGTGTGTAGTGATAATATCTTTTAACTGTCCATTGCTCATTTGTGTTGTGTTTAGACATCACAGTGTGAAAATTCCCATAACGAAGCTTTTCCAAGTGAAGAGGATAAAGGAATAGGATCTGAAGATAATCCAGTACTAAGTGGTATGTTTTAAATTGCATTTCTTAGAGCAGAGTTAGGCTTTGGGGAGCAGTGTGTATGATTAACCACTTCCCGACCGGCCGTTGTATATAAACGGCCGGACGGTGGCACTGCAGGGTCGGGTGGCCGTCTATAAACGGCCTCCCCGCACCCTGCTTGTGCGTGCTCCCTGGGAGCGCGCAGCACCGCGATCCGGTGCCCACTGTGTCCTCCGGACACAGTGAAACACCGATCGTCGGACGGGACCTCTGTACGAGGTCCCGATCATGTGATCACCGCTGTGTCCTCCGGACACAGTGAAACACCGATCGTCGGACGGGACCTCTGTACGAGGTCCCGATCATGTGATCACTGATTGGCGAATCAGTGATCACATGCAAAGTAGTAAGCAAGATGTCACTTCTGACATCATTGCTTACTATGTGTGAAATCTGTGAATGATCACAGAGGTCACATGGTACAAGGCTATTCACAAAAGCCTTGTACCATGTGACAAGCTGTGACCAATCACAGCTCACTCTGTATTTCTCAATGAGTGCAGGAATGCACACAGAGAGAAAGAGAAATGATTGCTTTTACATCCTATATGGGTGTAAAAGCAATCAGTGTAAAAAAAAAAAAAAAAAAATCTTTATCACCCCCCACAAGTAGTACAGTCTCACCATGGTGACACTGTACTGCTAGGGTGACAGTATGTAAAAAAAAAAATAAAAATAAAAAATAATAATATAAAAAAATAAAATAAAAATGTAAAAAAAAATGTTTAAAATTATAATTTTTGCCTATAAGCTAATTTGGATTTTTTTTTTTTACTAAAAAAATAACGGAATAAATTTTGGCTAAGATTTATGATGAAATATTATTTATTTGCAAAATTTTATAAAAAAAACACTTTTTTAAAAAAATTTTTGGACATTTCATTTACATAGCAAAAAAAATACAAATCCCAGTGGTGAATAAATACCACCAAAATAAAGCTTTATCTATCTAAAAAAAATGGTAAAAAATTCATTTGGGTACAGTGTTGCATGACCGCGCAATTGTCATTCAAAGTGTGATAGCGCTAAAAGCTGAAAATTGCCCTGGTCAGGAAGGGGGTAAAAGTGTCCGGTCTGGAAGTGGTTAATAGTACTTGTTTTTTTGTTTCTGTTTCAGAACCAGTGAAATCGGAACCTACACCTAGCAGTCACAACAAGGTATCTTGATCAACTACAGTTTTCCTAGTATTTCTTTTTAGGGTTGAAGCTGGAGTGTATTAACAAAAGTACTGTTATCTCTGAAGGATTCACAAGCAGAGGAGGAAGAGGAGGAGGAAGATGTCACAAGTGAAGTTGGCAGTCCAGAGGAACCCAAGGAAGAAGAAGCTGGAGAAGAGTACCTTTCTGAGATGGACAATGAGCCACCAATCAGTGAGAGTGATGATGGTTTCAGTATTCATAATGCCCAGCTTCAGTCCCACACTCTTGCTGATTCCATTCCCAGCAGTCCAGCATCTTCTCAGTTGTAAGTAACATTTTCAGAATAGATTATGTTAGTTGGCAGTTAACGTGGAACTACAGCCAGAACATGTTTTCCCGGTTTTGAAAACAGTTGGGGATGGCTTAGAGCTTGTGTTAGGTTTTATTGTTGGTTTTCTCATTCAGATTTTACCCTCACTACCTGTTTTGTCATCCTGACAAAATGTTAGCAGAAATTTCTCCAGCAGACGTATACACAGCAAATAACGCTTTATTTAGTAGAGGGAATAGGATTAGAACATCTTGAGTTTTTATAGCTTTTGAAGATTTTTCTTTACTTCCTGTCACTCAGACTGATTAATTTATCTTAGCAGAGCATGTGCATTTTCAACGTCTTTTTTTTTTTTTTTTTTTTCTGTGTTTTCAGTTCTGTCTGCAGTGAAGATCAAGAGGCCATCCAAGCTCAGAAGATTTGGAAAAAAGCCATAATGTTGGTGTGGCGAGCAGCAGCCAATCACAGGTCAGTATTTGCCAAAGTGTATAAATTAATATGTAAATTTTCTTTGTTGAGCAGGAAAATATGTGTATATTTTATCTTCACATAAAAACTTAACTAGCAGACAAGTTGTTAAAGTAAATCTAAACTCTTTTTAAATATAAATTTATTAAAGGCATTTATACAGTGCTGACAATTTACACAGCACTGTACAGTCACAGCAGTCTCTGCCCTCAAGATGCTTACAGTGCAAAGCCTTGGACGTCGCTGGACTTTTGGTGGGTTTACTGGAGTGATGCCTGCAACTGCAGACATCACCCCAGTACCACTTTTTTAGAGCTGGCTGTCTTGTACATGCAATCGGAGTGGGATCTCCCGTCCCACTAAGAGACCCGAGCGACCAGCCGTTACGTCCGGGGCTGGCCAGGCAGCTGAACAAAGCCGGGATCAACTTTAGTCGCTTCTCCCTTATAGTGAACCGGAAGCGATGACCTGACATCAGTTTGCGTTTACTCTGAATTTATTGGCGCCATTTTTGAAAAACTGAAAGCATTCAAAAATACAGATCTTGGTGTTTTGAATGCTTTCAAGTGCAGAAGAAGGAATTGGGGTCTTATAGACCCCACACCCCTCCATAAAGCTTACCTGTCACGTGTCTATTTCTGTCATAAGGGATGTTTACATTCCTTGTGGTTGCAATAAAAGTGATAAAAAAAAAATAATAATTTAAAGCGACAGTGTAAAAATGAAAAAGAAAATTATACAGAAAAAAAAAATTTTAAGTGCCCCCATCCTCCCATGCTTACATGCAAAAGCAAACGCACGCATCGGTCCTGCACGTACTCAAACAGCGATCTTTCCATACGTGAGGTACCGTTGCGAAGGTTAGATCATGGGCAGTAATTCTAACACAAGACTTCTGTAAATCTAAAGTGCTGATCTGTAAAGGCTTTTAAAACGTCGCCTATAAAAAGTAAAATATTCTTTTTAGGGTTTCCAAGACATTTTCTAGAAATAAATACTGATTTTAACATGTAAACAAAGTGCCAGAAATGACCTGGAGTTGTGGAGTGGCTTACAGTAAGTAAAGTGTAGTGGTTTCATGTAACATGTCCCTAGTCTCTGACTGTCTCCTATAGCATGACTTCAGTCTGCAACCACTCCTGTAGAACAATCTCTGATCATTTCCTGTAGTAAGTCTTCCTTCTGTGACAGTTTTAAGTAGCATTACACATAATGAATACTATATATGGGCAGCACAGTTGCTAAATGGTTAGCACTTCCGCCCGGCTGCACTAGGATCGTTGGTTCGAATCCCAACCACAGCACTACCTGCCTGGAGTTTGCATGATCTCCCTGTGCCTGCGTGGGTTTCCTCTGGATACTCCGATATCCTTCCACACTCCAAAGACATACTGGTAGGTTAATTGGATCCTGTCTAAATTGGCCCTAGTATGTGTATTTATGAATGTGAGTTAGGGACCTTAGATTGTATGCTCCTTGAGGGTTAGGAACTGATGTGAATGTACTATATATATATGTGTGTGTGTGTGTGTGTGTGTGTGTGTGTGTGTGTGTGTGTGTGTAAAGCGCTGCATAAATTTACGGCGCTATATAAGTACCTGTAATAAATAATAAATATATGCAGCCCTTTGGAGACATTGGAGGCCGTATTTGAGGCCCCCTTTCACCTTGGAAGTTGACAACCACTGTTCTGTCTTTTCTTACATGCATACATACACATACTAGGACCAATTTAGACAGGGGAAAATTTATTATTTGATCCCCTGCAGATTTTGTAAGTTTGCGCACTTACAAAGAAATGAAGGGTATATAATTTTTATCATGTGTATTTTAAATGATAGAGGCAGAGTATCAACCAAAATCCAAAAAAACACATGATACAAATGTTATAAACTGGCTTGCAGTTCAGTGAGTAAAATAAGTATTTGATCCCCTACCAACCAACAATAATTCTGGCTCCCACCGATGAGACGGACTATGCGCTCATGTGGTACACAGATTAGTCCTGTCAATTTAAGAAGGTGCTCCTAACGACAACTAATTGTGTGTATAAAAGACACCTCTCCACAGAATCTTTCTTCCATTCAAACCTCACCACAATGGGTAAGACCAGAGAGCTGTCAAATGGCATCAGGGATAAGACTGTAGACCTTCACAAGGCTGCAATGGGCTACAAGACCATCAGCAAGAAGCAAGAAGATTATTTTCAAATTGAAGAAATACAAAATAACCATCAGTCACCCCCAGTCTGGAGCTCCTTGCAGGATTTTGTCTCATGGGATAAGAATGATCATGAGAAAAGTGAAGGATCAGCCCAGAACTACATGGGAGGAGTTTGTGAATGATCTCAAGGCAGTTGGGACCACAGTCACCAAACAAACCATTGGTAACCCAATATGCTGCCATAGACCTGTAGACCTTCACAAGGCTGCAATGGGCTACAAGACCATCAGCAAGAAGCAAGAAGATTATTTTCAAATTGAAGAAATACAAAATAACCATCAGTCACCCCCAGTCTGGAGCTCCTTGCAGGATTTTGTCTCATGGGGTAAGGATGATCATGAGAAAAGTGAAGGATCAGCCCAGAACTACATGGGAGGAGTTTGTGAATGATCTCAAGGCAGTTGGGACCACAGTCACCAAACAAACCATTGGTAACCCAATATGCTGCCATAGATTAAAATGAAATCCTGCAGTGCCCGCAAGGTCCCCCGTCCCCCCCAAGAGGGCACGTGTACAGGCCAGTCTGAAGTTTGCCAATGAACATTTAATTGATTCAGAGAAGGATTGGGAGAAAGTGCTGTGGCCAGATTAGACCAAAATTGAGCTCTTTCGCATTAGCTCGACTTGTCATGTTTGGAGGAAGAAAAATGCTGACTATGACCCTGAGAACACCATTCCTACAGTCTAGCATGGAGGTGGAAACATTATGCTTTGGGGCTGTTTCTCTGCTAAAGGTACAGGCCGACTTTGCTGCATTGAGGGGCAAGTGGACAAGGCCATGTATTGTAAAATCTTGGATGAGAACCTTCTTCATGCAGCCAGAACCCTGAAGATGGGTTTTGGATGGGTCTTCCAGCATGAAATGGCCCAAAACATACCACCAAGGCAAAAAAAGGAGTAGCTCCAGAAGAAGCACATTAAGGTCATGGAGTGGCCTAGCCAATCTCCAGACTTTAATCCTATAGAAAATTTATGGAGGGAGCTGAAACTTCAAGTTGCCAAGTGACAGCCAAGAAACCTTAAGAATTTAGAAAAGATCTGTAAAGAGTGGACCAAAATCTCTACTGAGATGTGTGCAAACCTGGTAACCAACTACATGAAACGTCATACCTCTGAGCTTGGCAACAAGGGTTTCTCCACCAAGTACTAAGTCATGTTTTGCTTCGGAATCAAATACTTATTTTACTCACTAAACTGCAACTCAATTTATAACAGTTGTATCGTGTTTATTCTGGATTTTTGGTTGATATTCTGTGTAAGTGGGCAAACTTACAAAATCGGCAAGGGATCAAATAATTATTTATCCCACTGTATCCTAGAATATATCATTAAATGCATGTTTAAAATTCAAACACTGTTAGTACCTGAATTTGACCTGGTATCAGCCAAATGCAGTCCCTGTACGTAAGGGCTAGTGTGGGATGAAAAAGAAGCACAAGACGTCAGTCAGTTCATGTACCTGAGAAGAAGCATGCTGAAAGGAGTTACAGATGTTATCACTGTGCTGCTTCTCCTTTTACTTTCTAGTCAAGGTCCAGGATGCTGTGGAAGTGAGTTGAATGATGCTTGCCATAAAAAGTACTGCAATAGAAACCTTTGTATTTAAACTGACTATTGTTGCAAAAGGGGGTTTTGTTATGTTATCATTTATTTGGGGGTTCATTTTTATTTTGTTTTTGGCCAGAGTAATGCTTTATTTTTTTCCTGTTCTCAGGAGTTTTTACTAGAGGCTGAACCTCTTGGAGGAATAGGAGCTGAGTTTTAACATAAGCATTGTAGTTTAATTTTACTGTAGAGTGCATATTTACAGGTGAAACTCGAAAAATTAGAATATCGTGCAAAAGTTCATTTATTTCAGTAATGCAACTTAAAAGGTGAAACTAATATATGAGATAGACTCATTACATGCAAAGCAAGATAGTTCAAGCCGTGATTTGTCATAATTGTGATGATTATGGCTTACAGCTCATGAAAACCCCAAATCCACAATCTCAGAAAATTAGAATATTACATGCAATCAATAAAACAAGGATTGTACATAGAACAATATCGGACCTCTGAAAAGTATAAGCATGCATATGTACTCAGTACTTGGTTTGGGCCCCTTTTGCAGCAATTACTGCCTCAGTGCGGCGTGGCAAGGAAGCAATCAGCCTGTGGCACTGCTGAGGTGTTATGGAAGACCAGGATGTTTCAATAGCGGCCTTCAGCTCTTCTGCATTGTTCAGTCTCATGTCTCTCATCTTTCTCTTGGCAATGCCCCATAGATTCTTTATGGGGTTCAGGACAGGCGAGGCGAGTTTGCTGGCCAATCAAGCACAGTAATCCCACGGTCATTGAACCAGGTTTTGGTGCTTTTGGCAGTGTGGGCAGGTGCCAAGTCCTGCTGGAAAATGAAGTCAGCATCCCCATAAAGCTCATCTGTGGAAGGAAGCATGAAGTGCTCCAAAATCTCCTGGTAGATGGCTGCATTGACCCTGGACTTAATGAAGCACAGTGGACCAATGCCAGCAGATGACATGGCTCCCCAAATCAACACAGACTGTGGAAACTTCACACTGGATTTCAAGCATCTTGCAGTGTGTGCCTCTCCATTCTTCCTCCATACTCTGGATCCTTGGTTTCCAAATGAGATGCAAAAGTTGCTCTCATCAGAAAGGAGGACTTTGGACCACTGAGCAACAGACCAGGTCTGTTTTTCTTTAGCCCAGGTAAGACGCTTCTGACGTTTGTTGTTCAGGAGCTGCTTGACAAGAGGAACACGACATTTGAGGCCCATGTCCAGGATCCGTCTGTGTGGGGTGGCTCTTGATGCACTGACTCCAGCCTCAGTTCACTCCTTGTGAAAGTCCCCAACACTTTTGAATGGCCTTTTCCTGACAATCCTCTCCAGGCTGCGGTCATCCCTGCTGCTTGTGCACCTTTTTCTTCCACTTTTCCCTTCCACATAACTTTCTATTAATGTGCTTTGATACAGCACTTTGGGAACATCCAACTTCTTTTGCAATTACCTTTTGAGGCTTTCCCTCCTTATGGAGGGTGTCAATGAAGGTTTTCTGCACAACTGTCAGGTCAGCAGTCTTTCCCATGATTGTGATTCCTACTGAACCAGACTGAGAGACCATTTAAAGGCTCAGGAACCCTTTGCAGGTGTTATGGCTTAATTAGCTGATTAGAGTGGGACACTTTGAGCCTAGAATATTGCACCTTTTCACAATATTCTAATTTTCTGAGATTGTGGATTTGGGGTTTTCATGAGCTGTAAGCCATAATCATCACAATTATGACAAATCTTGCTTTGCATGTAATGAGTCTATCTCATATATTTCACCTTTTAAGTTGCATTACTGAAATAAATGAACTTTTGCACGATATTCTAATTTTTCGAGTTTCACCTGTATATTAACCATGATTGTGGATTACTGACATAGGTAAAGTAGGCCAGTGTACCCAATTTGAGCAGTTTAAGGATTTATTGAGAGGCTTTTTTCAGATTACTGCTAATAAGCATATGAACACCTTTAGATGAAATAAAGGGGTTGATTTACTGAAGGCAAATGGACTGTTCACTTTGCCAGTGCAGCTGCACCTTTCAAGGGCATTTGCTTCAGAGCTTAGTAAATGAGGGAAAATGCTAATTCTCATTTTTCCTACATGTGATTGAGTATTCTTGGCAGAGTGGAGCGCTCTCATTTACTAGCCTGTTAAACACATGCCCTTGCAGAGTGAAAAATGTACAGTCTTTTTATCTTTAGTAAATCAACCCCAAAGTTCTTCCGTTAAACCTATGTAACACGTAATGGCGTTGATTTTTTTTTTTATTATGCATTTGTTCATATCTAGGTATGCCAATGTCTTCCTGCAGCCTGTAACAGACGACATTGCTCCTGGCTATCACAGCATTGTACAGAGGTAATGTCAAGTCTTTATTTGACTTCAATAATATCACTTTTTTGTTCTATACACTTGTCTTAAAATGCTGTTCTAATTAGGTGAATGGGAGATTGTTTCTCCTTTTATATTGCTAGGTTGATGTGGAGTGGGTGAAGGCTCTGATATTTCAATTGTGCTTTTAATACCTGTTATTACTTTGCATTGATGAGACATAATTCACAGCCAGAAGCAAAGACTCTTGCAGCTATTTTTCCATGATTGCTGTTAAAGAAGTATGGCCAAATCGCTTTTTGCCATACTCCTCCTGTGGGTCACAGGCGTGCACATATTTCTGCACTCCTGTGACCCAGATTCAGCGGACAGTGGACTAAAGCGCACTGTTGGCTGATGCCACATTGCCAGTCCAGGCTGTGCAGGGATCCGGGCATAAATATCTGGATCCACCCAGATGCCTCACTGGCAGCTGGCTCGGCCTCTAAGCATGCCACTGATAACCTGAGCCAGGTGCTTCCACCTTGTCCACAGTTAAGTGCTCCAGTGGGCACTGGAGGGACAGAGCATAGAACCAGTGACTGACAGTCACTGCTCTGTGCAAAGAGCGAACCCAAGAAATGAGCGATCTGCGGTCTTTGAGCACTCAGTTCTTGCTGTAGAGCCGGCGGGGTATAGGGTGCAGCATCAGATTGATGCTGCAGGCATCTAGGGTGAGTATGTTTTTTGTTTTTTTAAATTCAGACTCCTAAAATATATTACTATATGGTTTGGGCAAAAAGGATATACAAAAGAAGGCTCCCTTCTGAGCCTCATGTATGAACCCCTTCTTAATTTACTCAAACAGTACAAACCCTGGACGCAGTGCTGCTTGTGTAATCATTTTAACAAAATTTTATTGTCCTGGAATGGGATGTTCCCTAGCAGACTTGCTTCGTTCTGATGCTTTTTGGCCGGTTACAGGACTTAATCATTGAGCAGGAGGGACTTCATCACGGCTGAGCCAGTCAGATGGCCAGAGTTCATGAATCTGGACGGAAGACTGGGTGAAGATGGAAGCCTTTGCAGCGGTGATAGCGTGCCACTGGCGGGCTTTGCATTCTTCATAATGTGCTAGTATGCCATGCATACTAGCACAGTAAGACATTACCTTGCAGGGGATTTTTTCTCTTTTTTAAGTTGCGGTTTACTACCGCTTTAATTCATACCTTGTAGTCCTCATTGAATCCAGTGCTGTGACTGTGTGCAACCCTTATCTTCCGTCAATTCTTGGTTTCACAGGCTTTGCTGCAGCAGTGGGAGACACTGGCTCCCACTGCTGTCAATCAAAACTGGTGAAGAGGGAGTGGGGGGGCGAGGTCGAGTCCTGCTGTCAGTGTCTATAGACTCAGGCAGCGGGACTTGGGACCGAGCAAGAGTGTTCCTATAGGAAGCGGCTTCCTATGGGGGCACTTGCCAGAGAGGAGGAGTCGGGTGCAAACTGGAGACTCCAGAAGAGGGGTAAGTATAAACCCTTTTATTTCTTTAATTTGTACTTACAAACACTTTAAGTACAAAATATTGATATGCTCTTTTCTCTTCCCTGTAAGGCCTATGGACCTTTCTACAATAAAGAAAAACATTGAGACAGGTATAATTCGAACCACAGCTGAGTTTCAGAGAGACATCATGCTTATGTTTCAGAATGCTGTAATGTATAATAGCTCTGATCATGACGTCTATCATATGGCTGTGGAGATGCAGAGAGATGTGTTGGAACAGATTCAGGTATGGCTTTGGTTTTTAAAATATGTCTGGAAATCTTTGTTCTTTGCATAGTTTACTTTTTAATTTACTTGTTGTCAGCCGTTGGAAAACTGATGATACATAAGGTTGGGTTTGGAGTATGCATTTGAAGCCTATGGTAGCTTTCTTTGCCTTATTAGCCTTTTGTATTTGATCCTTCCTCTATATTATCTCTGATTGTTCTGTTTTATAGCAATTTTTGGCCACGCAGCTGATTATGCAGACATCCGAATCTGGGATAAGTGCTAAGAGTCTGAGGGGCCGAGATTCTACACGCAAGCAGGATGCCTCTGAAAAGGTACTAAATGTCACATGTGCAAGAGCCAGCTATATGTCCTTTTAATTCTCTAGAGGGCTTTCATAGTATACCATATGTTTACTTGTTAGAGCGTAAGGATGGATTTGTTGTCAAAATATCCATATTGATGCTATCTTCACATGAAGGTACTAGAGTCAGATTATGTGGAATCGGGTGTATCATTCGATTCCTCTTTAAAACTTTGCAGATTATCTCACAAGTGTGTTTAAACCTTATAACAATTGATAATTTTGCAGTTGGTTTTGCTATCTGCTTTAAGGTTCTGGTATTGTCATATTTAAAATGATCAGCCTTAGGGATTATTGTAAGCACTTAATGCCTCTGAGCTAGCACAGCATCAGATTTAAATGTTGGTTCCTTCCTTTAGAAATCTGTGGGTGAAAGGAAATATTAAAAATGACTTATTTGTCCATCAATAGGTCCGCTAATATAGGAATAATTGGCTTTGGTTGAGCACCACAACATTCGACATTGGTAGTGCTTCTTTCTTCTTGTATTGAATGTTGTCTTTGTGGACAGAGGTATTTGCCTATATTTTAGTGCACAGTTCCAAGAAGTGCACTGTTCAGTGCTTGGAACATGGCATTGTGCCTCATTAGCAGCAGAGGTAATTGATGATCAATAGCTGGAGCAGACAGGGGCGAGGGTGAAAGACCTGGGTCAAGCTACAAGGTGACTAAAGGGAAACCTAAGGCTGAAGTTATTCTAAATCAGTGATTTTACGAAGACAGGGAAATTAGATAAAGCTGCGGCATGTAAAAGTGTACTTGTCAGTGCAGATCAATGAAGGGTCCAATTAAATTGATATTTGTCATATTGAATGATATAATAGATTTTTCAATAAATTGCTGTGTTCGCTTTTCATCTGCATGACCAACAGTGAGGCACACAAAGGGGACATTGCTAAGTGTGAATTTGGGAACTGAAATTGCTATTTTCTTAAATAATCTGGTTATCCCAACATCGCCAAAGCTGACAGAAGCTCTCACAAGACCTGCTCTGTCTGTCATGTGGTGGATGTCAGCGTCCCCGACCCTACAAAGTACATTTTAAGTGTCTTTTTATTAAGTTTTTGTTAAACAGAAGCAAAATGTATATATCCGTTTTGTTTTTTTGACTGAATTGGTATGAAATGAGTATTTTACTTGTGGCATCTTATTTTATGTGAGCAGCAAGAGAAGCCAGTGCTGGCCAAAAGCCTTCTCAAGTCTTATTTGAGTCTTGCGTTTCCTTCTAAGCTTCATGTTAAAGTCCTGGCTCCTCTTCTGCTTTTGTGTTGTCAGCTTGTCCGTGTTTTGTGTTGGAGAGTCTCCGTGGAATCTGACCTGTTTTTCTATTTGTCCTTTAACAGGACAGTGTCCCCATGGGCTCTCCTGCCTTCCTTCTCTCTCTCTTTGTAAGTATTGAATAGCTGCAATGTGATGGATGGAATGAATGTACCAAGACTTGCTAGTCTTCAGTTAGAACTGTTTGACTTTCTTCACTATGCTTTGCATCTGTCGAACAGTGCTTTCCTAGTGCCTCTTTCTGTACTTCAAGCTGTTGTTCTGTTTATTTGTAATAAGCTGTGTGCATGTAGAATTTTCTTCAATCCATTAATCTCAAAGTAGCAGAGTCAGTTAACTTGTTGTGCAGTGCATGGTAAAGAAGAACTACTCATTCTGCAGTGTAGCAGTTCAGTTAAAGCAACTCTTCAGAACAGTGAAATATGAATACAGACAGGGTTAATACAGCAGCACTAAGATGAGAAGGCAGATGTTCCAGCTTAGACTTATCTCAGGTATGTGAGAAGATTTTCTGAGTCACAGTAAAGCCTTTCAAAGCGCATCGGCTTCAAACCTTTATTTCCTTGCATGAATGCTTGCATTGCTTTTCACAGCACTCTTTCTTTTGCCTTCTTCACTGAACAGGATGGCGGTACTAGAGGGCGTCGCTGTGCAATTGAAGCGGATATGAAAATGAAAAAATGAAGTGACCACAGCCTATACATCATATGGAATTTCATGTAGTAGTTGTTACCAATGAAGACTGTATCATGTGATGTCTATGTAAACAAGTTAGTTTGTAAAACCCCAGTATCTGGGTCTTATAGTGAACAGTCATGTTTGTGTGTCCTCCATGAAGTGGCACTATACAGGCAGTATTGATTATAACTTGTAGATATGTACAGCTCTCCGCAACAGTGACTTCTTGTGATTAATGTGTCACAATAATATGGAAGTTATGCAGATTTCACTTAAAATGGGATTGCCATTCACATCATGTATTTAGAACAGTACAAAAGTAGCATAGGACACGCTACTAAACTGTCCTTGTTGTTCTGTATAGATTTTGGATATGAATGTAGGATGACTGGATCAGAATTGTGAAATAGAAATAACTAGAATATACATTCTACATTCCATGATAGTTTTCAGCTCACAGATTATGGTAACTATTGGCACTATGCTGTCTTTACATATTTTTTGTTGTTGACATATTTAGCATTCATAGTATTTATTTTGCTGTGTTCTGTACAACATAACACTGCCACTAAATAGCCTATCTTTGGGAGCTAACAGGATACACACTCTATTGTCTTTTATTTCAATTTGAGGAACAAGTCATTTTTAGGCCTCTGTAAATCTCTGGCCATTACTTACGTTTGTTCTAATTACCCAGATTGACATATCCTAGACATTGCTGCTTCAACTCTCTGAAGATGAAATGGGCTTGAGCTTGAAGGGTCAGTCCACCCAAAACTAATAACCAGGTTTTGTTGGATAATGGTAAATTAAATCTCCTAATGGTTTCATAAACCTATTCACAACTATATCCCGTTTGGATTTCTAGATCTGCGTGTTTCCTACTTTTCTTGTTTGATTTTCAATTTATATTATGGAGTATGCAAGAGAGGAGTGAAACATTACAGAGTAAGTGGAAAGACTCTAGAACTATGGCAAGGATACCCTAACCAGACTCCACCTATAACTGAAATTGTTGTGGGGTGGACTAACCCTTTAAGTTCAGTTTTGATTTAGTCATCCTTACCAAAAATAGCAAATTGAATAGCTGTCAGCATTTTCATGAATTCTGTAAACTGCTGTGTAACATAGTCATTTTTTGTATTCAATGTATTTAAAGTGAAAATAAAAAGCACTATGTTGGCTATATGCCAAAGAAAATATATTTCAGTGGGATCTGTGTTTGTTTTTACTATACTTTTTACTATTCTACTATACATACAGACTAAATAAGTCCACTCTGGTTACACCCTTCTGTAAGTTAATTCTTATAGGATTGATTCTTTACTGCTACATTGCTTGCAATGAATGTACTGCAGTCATGTATGTTGATGATTGTTGAAGTGAACCCATGCCCAGACTAGACACACTTAAAGCAGAACTAAACCCTCCTATCTTTTACATCCAAGAAAGCTACCATTTTTGCCTCTATCCGTTCTGCAGTTGCCATAGTGCTGCACTTGTGATCAGTTATGACACCAGCTATTTCATGGTTTGATGGTAAGGTTGTGAGCACAAGCATCTATGACAGTTATCATTCACTGCATGCCTTGAAGGTAGCTATTTTGGAAACTGTTAAAATTGATGGGTTTAGTTCCGCTTTAAGTATTTTCATATTCTGAACAAGCAGTATAAGCATTTTAAAACAAACCCTAATTAACCTCTGAAGCTATAGGCGTTTTGTAGAAAGTATTTTTTTAATTTCCTAACATAAGCAGGGAAACCACAACTACTTTTTTTTCAGAATCTTGAGTGCCTGCAGGTGTTTTAATGTAAATTAACAGAATGTGTTTTTATAGTTTATTGTTGTGATCTTTGAGAATTAAAGCGGAGCTTCACCTAAAAGGGGAAGTTCCGCTTTAAGCCTTTGTCCCCCGCTCCCCGTTAAGGATTCGCACCTTTGGGGAGCGAGGGGGTGGGCGCAGGTACCCGAATTTGACTGGTACCCACTCTCACTTCCGCTGCAATTGCCTGTGTGATCGGAAGTGGAAGTTGTCCTCCTCCACCTCTCCCCGTAGTCTGGGACAAGACACAGCTCCCAGAAGACTACGGGGCCATTCACAAAGCTTAGAGCTTCTCACGCATGCGCAGTGGGCACCCGGCTGTGAAGCCGCAAGCTGTCACAGCCAGGTGCCCACATTGAAGATGCCTTGGAGAAAAGACAGCCGGTAAAACCAGCCATGGTGAGGACACCACTGGACCAAGGGACAGGTAAGTGTCTGTATTTTAAAAGTCAGCAGCTACAGTTTTTGTAGCTGCTGACTTTTTTTTTTTTTTTTTCAGCTGGAACTCTGCTTTAATTGGCTAAGACCATCCAAAAGGATCTTGTTAATATGCAAGTTGATTTCTTATTTATAGAGTAATTTAAACTCCTGGCAGTGACCTTAAACTACTGCAAGGATGGGTTTTTAGACATCTCCCATCTCATGTCCCCTGTCGGTGAACATGAGGAAGAATTTTTGGTTAACGTTTTGGGCTTTGGAATCCGCATGCAAAAAGCATCTCTTTGGAGCTGTGCTAAACACCCTTATCAAGGATGTCACCTGGTCACGATTACCCATTAGTCCTAGCAGAATATGCCTAGGGTTCAGCGCCAGAAGACTCTTCCGTCTTCTGAGAAGAATCTTTTGTTATTCCTAGGCCTGAAATTACAAAGTTAAGTTCAAGCTGGCTCCAAGTCTACCCACAAACCCTGGGCTTCCATTTCCCCCCAGCTCCCTCAAGATTTTCTTCAGCATGAGTGGGGTGCCCTCAATTTCCAAAGAGGCAGGAAGTCCGTTGGTCTTTGCCCCCCTTTGGTTCATGTCTTACAACATCCATAGAGGTGATCCTCACTACCGTTGCTGCTCTTAAAAATCTTGTTTTATTGTAGAAATCACAGTGTACAAACCGCAAATACATTATGACTCGAGCTGTGTAGGTTGAAATCTCATGTATTTGTGATTTGTAAACTGTGGTTTTTACAATAAAGCAAGATTTTTAAGAGCAGCAATGGTGCTGCGGATCACCTCTATGGATAATTGTCTACAGCTGTACAACTGCAGATTGGGCACCCGTAAACTCTACTAATGCTGGCTTGAATGGGTAGTAGCACTATATTTTTTTATCCTTACTTACAATATACCTGTCTCTGTACAGATTAGCAGATCTTCATGCAGCCTTTGCAGGTCTTTTGGAGCAAGGGGTCATCACAGGATCTTCTTTTGTAGAACAGTTCCAAAGTTTCTATAACCTATTCAGTTTCAAAACCAAAAGAAACCTTTTCCCCATCTTGGAACTCAAGACACAAAATTAATTTGGGCCCAAAAGGTTGCACTGAATCCACCAGATCTGTCATAGCTTCTCTTTATTAGGTAGACATGCTGTAATCTGTAGACATCTGCATGCTGATGTGTATCTATATGTCTCATTTTTCGAGCGCATCTGCGATTCCTTCACATTTCCTAGATCTTCTAGTTTTTTGCCCTATCATTCAGCCTGTCTTCTGCACATTAGGTGTTTACCAAGGTACTTTCTCTTTGCTAGCGTTGCTGAGCTCCTGGACCCCTACAGCACAACATCTTGTTTTCATGAGTTTAGTCAGTCCGGTCCAGTCCTTGGACAGACCAATTCCCCTTTTACTGAAAACTAGGTTGTACCTGGCTCGGTGGTTTAGGAATCCTGCTCTGGGAATGTCCTTCCTTTAGATCTCTTGGAAGTTACTTATTGCGGATGCCAGCCTTTAAGCCTTGAGGAGTGTGGATAACCCTGTCTTTGCAGGGGGTTTAAACATTGCAGGAGTCTCCTCTACTGACCGGCATTCTGGAGCTTGGGATGATGTGATTGTCCCTGCAATGCTTAACAACTCTGAAGAGTTATCTGACCTGAACCTTCATGTTTCAGCCGTGTCCACTGTACAGTATATTGTATTCCTAGCGTGAACAATTGTCAGGCAGAATTCTTGGCTAGTAGTGACTGGACCCCGTTGGAATGATCCCAGAGGTGTTCTGGAACCTGTACCACAGGTGAGGAAGCCAGATGTGGACCTTGTGGCCTCCATGTTCTACAAAGAACTGGACAGACTGGTCCCTAGGTTCAGGGATCCTCTAGCACAGGGGTGTCAAACTGGCGGCCCTCCAGCTGTTGCCAAACTAGAAGTCCCATCATGCCTCAGCCTTTGGGAGTCATGCCTGTAACTGTCAATCTTGCAATGCCTTATGGGACTTGTAGTTTGGCAACAGCTGGAGGGCTGCCAGTTTGACACCCATGCTCTAGCAGAAGTAGTGAATTCTCTGGTGGCATTCAGTAATCAGTATTTCCTGATTTACAGTATGCCTTTCCTCTCAAGCTACTTCATCTACTGCATCATAGGATTAAGATGAAAGACATTAATAGTTCTCATAGCTCCAAGCTGGCACAGACAGATGTGTCACTTCGACTTAATCACATTCCTGACTGATGCTCTCTGGGCTCTTTTAGATGCTTCATTGTCATTGGCTGTAACAGCTGTTGAAGCCCAGGTTATGAGAGACAGAGCCATCTTAGACCTGGATATCCTTGTGATGCTCAAAGTTAGTCTGCTTCCCCAAGATCTACTATCACACCTGAAAGGCATACTTCATATGGTGTGAGGGAAGAAACTTTCTTGCTAGGAAATACTCTGTGGAACAAATCCTGGCCTGGACCAGCAGTTGTCCCTCAACACCATCAAGAGTCAGGTCTTTATGCAGGCAGTCTTGTTCCAGAGAATAACTAATTTTCTTCATCCAAGACTTTCAAACAGGGTGTCTCCCATGTGGCTTCCCTTTGACTCCATGAGATGTGAGTTTGGTTCTCTGTGCACTACAAAAACTGTTTTGAACCTATCGGGCATATTACACTTTCCACTCACATACAAGGTTGCGTTCCTTGATACCATCACCTCGGTGAGACAAGTATCTGAGCTGGTGACCTTATATTTTAAAGATCCTTTTCTAGTCTTGCACAAGAACAGTGTGGTGCTGAAGCCCTCTCTCTGTCTCCTTCCATTTTATCAGAAGATCTCCCTCCATTGCCTTGATGTAGTTTCCCTCCAGTTTACTATCAGCCATTGCTTCTGTCACAAAGATTTACTCCTGCTGATCCCTGTGAAAGAGAACTTGCTTCCTATTCCACCATTTATCAGTGTTTCTGAAAAACCATCAATCAAACCTATGGTCTTAAAGATCAGGATACACCCTTTCCTGTCAAGGTGTACTCCACAAGGCCTGTAAGCGCTTTTTTGTTTTTTGGCATTAAGTTACTGTTCCTTAGATTTACAAGACTGCCATCTTTTCTTCCACTTACATATTCTTCACATTTTACCACGTGAATGTTCAGATTTTTTTCAATGTCAGTTTTGGGTGGAAGGTCCTTCAAGTTTTATTTTTGAATTACATGCATTCCTCAGCTCTGTTGTATTTTTGTGTGACTGTTAGTGTTTTGTTTCTGTTGCCCTCAGTTGGACTGCATTAGGACATCCAAACAGTCACCGAATTCCTGTGTTGCTCAATAAATAAGAAAATTGTACTTGCCATAACATTCTTTTCTTAGAGTTCATTGAAGGACACAGGTCCCACCCTCTGTGTCTGAATATGCTATTGGTGCAGCTTTTTCACAAAATTGAAGCTTGCTGGGAGCAGGAGGGGTTATTGCGAGCTAGCCCGCAGTTTTTACCAATTATACATCACAAGGACACATAGTTAATTCTTAGACTACTGGGTTATATTCTACCTCCAAGTGATTGAACACTGGCAAAAAGTGATTGAATGGAAAACCTTGATATCAGCATATCCCATCCTAATCCCAGCATTGCCTCATCTTTTTCTTGTGTCCGTAGGTGATAGGCCTATTTCTGCTGAGAGAGCCTTTTCTGTTTCAGTACACAGAATTCTGCTTAACATCCATTGCTTTGCTGAGCCTCAGTGCTCTATAGCAATTGCTGCTTTTCAGATTGGCCCCCTGCAGATGAGTAAAACCAGAGGCACAGTACCGAGAGCCCAGTGGAAGAACGGGGGAATGCCTGAAAGCTGTGGTAGCACTGTATTTCACGTGTAGCACTCACTTTGGCAGGCTGTTTTATCTGTGCGTTAGCTGGTGGGTTGCTCTAGAGGTCCATGGTCGTGGTTTCATGTGACTGAGCACAGACCCTGTAGACCCTGCGGGGTATGCCTGTCTAGGAAAAAGTGAAGACGGTTGCCTTGTAAATACCCCTGTAGGGTGATCTCCTTGTGCTGTCCCCTGCCTTTTGGGCAGCTTGTGGAACAAATGGCACGGTTGGTGGTTCCCTCACCAAGCCTGTAAGGGCTCTTTCAGACAGGCGGTCAGGGGGTGGTAAAAACAGGTGGCTGAGCAGTGGTTTTGCTGCCCACCTAACAAAAGAGCTTTGCTTTGCAGCCACGGCATTTTTAATTCGGTGTGCAGCATTTGACAGGCTGCATCACCTGTCAAACTCACCCATTGAGGTTAGTATGGCCGCACCACGACCACTAGCCAAACACTCAGCTTGCAGTTGCAGGGCAGTCCCTCAATGCTAAATTGTCGTTCAGCAATTTAAAAAAAAAAAAAAGCGGCAGGTCCTGGCTGGTTGCATTGCTTGATGGTGCTATGCATCTTCTTGTTTGTACAGTGTGTACGTTACCTTATTTGTAGCAGTACTGCTGTGCAGGCACCACCCACCTGCCTGTGCTGCTGCACAGGCCCAGCCACTAGAGTACATGAGTATGCACTGGCTCCTTATTAGATTTGGCCCTTTTCACTGAGTGCACCACAATACAGGCTATGGTATTACCAGGACCCAAAGGTCTCCAGGGAGTGGTACACTGGAGGGGGCTGCCCCTCCCACCTTATAGTTCTCAGAATTATGAGTATTGCGAGTCCACCCCCCCCTTCCTTTTTGAGCCTTGCGAGCATGGCAGATTTGGCACTAGGGGGATCAGGACCAGGGGGACAAAGCTCCTTTATTTCAGGAGACACCCTTCTACAAATCCATTTATGGGTAAGCAAACCAACTCTGGTCCACAGGCAACATCATTTTCTCACAGATTCCTTCAGGGACTCCATCCTCAAGGCCCTTTGCGTCCAAACAGAGATCCCCCTCTGGCTTTCCCACTGTGATGAATCAACTGTCAAATAGCTAGATTAGGTCCATAAGAGGTCTACAACTCCTTCCCCACGGGAGTTACCTTGTGAAATTCCCCAACCTCCCTTTCTAGGGCTGGAAAAGGAGGAAGTGGAGGAAGGTGGGTCCAAGGAAGCGAACTTTGTGTCTCCATGTAAATGGTCCACATGATCTTTCTCACAGCAGTGGTCAGAAAGAACTTAAAACAGTCACTATTAGAACCTTCAGGGCCTAAGGAATCAGGGTTGGGATCTTGGAAACTGAAGCAGCTAAGATCTTTCTGTTGCATCCTCATACTGAAGAGAATCTTGTACGTGGACTGGGCCCATCAGGAGAAGGTATTTGCGCTACCTAAGCATTTCACGCAGCAAATCCCTATGAAAGAAAGTTTCTACAACAGACAAAAATTGGGCAGTCCTTGCTGTGGACCTTATAGCATCTTACTTAAAACCTACAGGACTCTGTAAACAAAAGATTTTTTGAATCTCTTTTTTAAAGCGGTAGTAAAGTTAATAAAAAAAAAGATTTAAGCCATAATGTGCTAGTATGTACCCCATGCTAGCACATTATGCCAAACTTACCTTTAGTACGGATCCCTCCAGTGGCTCCCTGTCACAACTGACAGGGATTCCATCATCTTTGGTCATCTGGGTTTGCGGGTTCCAGCCATTTATTTGGCCAATCTGTGATTACGTCACTTCCATGGAACAGAGCTCTGAGGGTACGGCATGAGTTTGCTATCCCTTCAGAGTGCATGCGGCAGTGATGTCACCGGCTGATGCTCACTGGAATATCTCCTAAATGGTGCATGTTTAGGGGATATTAATTTTACCTATGGGTAAGCTTTATTGTAAGCTTACCTGCAGGTAAAGGTTGCAACGTAAACTTTACTACTGCTTTAAAGTGTAATTTTCCTGGGCTAGTTTGACCATGCAACCCACCAATGCATCCTTGGGGGTTTGTCAGGCTTTACTGGTAAGGGCAAAGTGTATGGCAAAAGAATCTGGAACCTTTCAGTCTTATTAATCAGCTGGACAGCAGTTGGAGCTGTTCCCAGAAGCATTTCAATGTTTAGATGGGCTGGGAGATTCTTTATGACAACTGTCATGCCTGGGGCTTATGCCTGTGCACATGAGGTGAGGTTTGTGGCTTAAATGCTTGTCCGCAGAGCTCCTCTTCAAGAAGCAGTTGGAATATATGCCTTTCGCGGGTGAACACCTTTTTGGCAGTGATCTGGAAACATTTATAAAATAAAAATCACTGATGGAAATGGCACTCTTACCTCTAAAGAAGTGCTGTTTCCAAGCCGTCTTAGGAACCAAAAAAGGTTCCTTTTTTTCTTTTCAGAAATATGGAGTGATATAGAACAACACACCTTCCAAATGATGGGGTACCCCCACTTCTGCAACTGGGGAGATTTTTAGCGGGTGTTTGAACTCAAGATATCTTAGATGTATGGGTCCAAAATGTTTCCAGTTTCTAGAAGCTGCAAGCTTAAGTTCTGCATCTTGTCTTTTTCCAAGCAGGAATGTGCCTACTGCTCCTGACAAGAAAGCAGCCTTGTTTGATGCTTTGGACCAGTTGCACTTTTAGGGAATCATTGCCCCTGTTCCACAATCAGGTTTTGTGGTTTCTTTTCCAATTCGTTCACATTTCCAAGGCCAAATGGTGGTGCATGGTTATTTCTGTATCTTAAACATTTGAACCAGTACTTACATGTTCAAAAGTTCTTTATAAAATCTGTAAGGTCAGTGGTTTCTTCCCTCTATGTAGGGAATTTCCTGGTCTCAGTGGACATTAAGGATGACTACTTCCACATCCCTATATTTCATGGGTGGTACCTGTGCTTTGTGATCAGGGAACATTTTTAGTTTGTGGTCCTGCTCTTCGGCCTACCCTCCACGGCAAGTGAGTGTTCACAAAGGTGCTGGCACCAGTTTGGGCTCTTCCACGAATCGGGGGATCCCCATTCCTGAGGTATGTAGATGATCTACTCTTGCAGGAGCAATTGAGAGAGGACCTCGGGGCCAATGTGCAGCAGACAGTGCAAGTTCTTTAGGACTTTAGAATTATCTGGGCCTTGTCCTGAACACGGCCCTGGCATGAGTTTTCTTTCCCCAAGATAGACTTTGGAGCCCTACTTCCAAGGTGAGGGAGTTAAGTTCCCTGGAACGTCTGTCCATTCACTTGGGATTGCTGTTTGGGACAAAAGAAATCTATTCTTGCATTGCCCCATGTCTCTGAACACAAAACCAGGCTATCCTTGGAATTCTGTCTTTTCAGCCCAGCGCTGAAGTCGGGGAAATCATTTCGACCACTGGTGTGGACGGTACGATAGATGCCAGCCTGTCAGGTTGTGGAGGAGTCCTGATCTCCCTGTCCGTTCAGGGGACAGAGTAGTCAGAGGAAACTCAGTTGCAGATAAATGTGCTTTAGCCAAGGCTCCCCCTTCAACACTGGACCCCCCTGCTCTGAGGACTGCCAATAAAGGTTTATTCTAATGATGCCTAGACAGTGACATACATACACCCACCAGACACTATATTAGGTGCACCTTGCTACTGCCAAGAAAATATCCCCCACACCATTACACCACCACCAGCCTGAACCATTGATACAAGGCAGGATGGATCCATGCTTTCATGTTGTTGTGCCAAATTCTGACCCTACCATCTATGTCGCAGCAACCAGTCTGCCCATTCTCCTCTGACATCAACAAGGCATTCTTGTCCATACAACTGCTACTTACTGGATATTTTCTCTTTTTTGGACCATTCTTTGTAAACCATAAAGATTTGTTCTGTGTGAAAATCCCAGTAGATAGCACTTTTTGAAATACTCAGACCAGCCCGTCTGGCACCAACAGCCATGCCACATTCAAACTCACTTAAATCCCCTTTCTTCCCCATTCTGATGCTCGGTTTGAACTTCAGCAAGTCATCTTCACCACATCTAAATACCAAAACGTATTAAGTTGCTATCATGTGATTGCCTGATTAGCAATTTGTGTTACCAAGCAATTGAACAGGTGTGCCTAATAAAGTGGCCGGTGAGTGTAAATCATCAGGGGATTACTAAATGTCAGGCCATTCTTCAAGTTGTGGAAATCATTATGTCTTGGAAGTCAGTGTTCCATTTCTATCCATGATACAAGTTCCTGGTGTTGAAAATTGGCAAGTTGACTTCCTAAACTGCCAATGGCTGGATCCCAGGAACTGGACCCTTTACTAGAAGGTGTTTCTCCACATTTGTCTTTGATCGAGGATGCCAGATGTGGATGTGATGGTGTCCAGACCAAGAACTGGAGAGATTTTTGTCCAGGGATCCTTGGGCCTTTGGGGTAGTTACCTTAGTCACTTGAAATTTGCTCTTAGTTATGCATTCCCCTACCCTTCAAACCCCTGCCTTGTCTGGGTAAGAGGTTAGAGAGGGAAGGCAGTCTGGTGATTTTGACTGAACTGAATTGTCCCAGGAGGGCATGGTAATCAGACTCCTAGTTGACTCTTGATAGGACAGGACTGCCTGGACCTTCTCTCTCAAGGCCCTATGTCCCATCCAACATCACGATTACTGGCTTTAATGGTTTGGATGTTGAAGCTCAAGTCAAGGGAGGCAGAGGTTTTGTGGACTCTGTTTCCCACTTCTGAAGGCCAAAAAAGTGCTCTTCTCGTACGGTGTACCACCGCATGTGAAAAGCATACTTTGCTTGGTGGGAAATGGGAAATAACTTGTATCATGGGTTTTATCCTTCCTTCAGTCAATACTTTACAAGTCAGTTTCCCTGACAATAAAAGGTCAGGTTTCTACCTTGGCTGTGCTCTTTCAGAGACTGCTGCTTCCCAAGATGAGCCACCTCCAATAGTGGTTCATCTTGATAGTCACAATGTGGATGATGTACATTTAAAGACTTTTTAGGTTATGTAAGAGTCTCACTACCATTGATGCAATTTTTCTTTTTTATATATGTTGTATTTAAAGACTTCTTTTTTACTAACATTGCAGTTTTGTTTATTATACCACCACTGTTACTAGCCTGGGATCTTGTAGATTGTTAAAACCTATGTGGTACATACCCTACTCCTGAATGGAGAATGGAAAACATCTGATAAACTATTCATGCCTCCAAACATTTTGCTGACTAATATGCATTTTGGGATGCCTTTATTAACCACTTCCTATCTAGAGCATTTTTTCTTAATTTTTCACATACCTGTTAAAATTTGCATTTTTTGCTAGAAAATTATGAACCTCCAAAGATATATTTCCTGAAATTAAGGGCCCTGGGGAATGTAATAGTGGTAGTTTTTTTATGTCACAGGTTATTTGCGCAGCTGTGTATCTACTGCAAACTTTCAGGAAAAAAACATTAAAATGAATTTTAGTGCACACAAACACAAAATAACCAATTTCTTGGTAAAATATAAAAGATGATGTTGCGTTGAATAAATAGCAAACATGTCAACGTGTTCACCTGAGAAATGGTAACAAACTACTGTACCTAAAATTTTTCATAGGTGGTGATTTAGAAGCCTTTACAGGTTATCAATGTAGAATTAATAGTGTATGATGGTCCTAGAATTATTGCTCTCTCTCTGAGGTTTGCGGCGATACCTCACGTGTAGTACAGTCGTTGCTTATATACGCATGTGGGACCTACACACTTTTCACATTTTTAAACTATTTTATTATTCCCTAGGCCATCCAGTACTTGGAAAATAGAATTCCTTACAATCTTCACCTAATTTTCCAATACAGTTTCCAACCTTTATTGACTACCTTCTCCATGAATTCGTGAAAATGGAAAACTCTGACTGTCTCTTGGTTTGGTCGATGCAACCTCCTAAAGATGAATGTTACACCGCGACTTCTTTATCTTTTGCAGGCATTGCCAGTCAGGCTGCCATGGGAGTTTTAAGCTCCAGGTAGCCTTTATCAGATACGTTTTGGCAAGACAAACCTTCCCGTCTTAAAAGGTCACTGTGACAGACCAAATCAGGACAAGGGCTTTTGGAGGGGACTAGGGGCTAGCCTTCTACCCACTGAATATTGCCCTTGGAGAGACCAGATAATTCTCTGATGATGGACAACAACATGATGAACGCTGAGAGTGAGGTGTGGATTCATTTTCTGAGTAAAGACAATACAGCTTCCCTTTTGGAGTGGATGGAAACGTATAATATTAACCTTGTACAGGTTAATGGTCAGAAAAAATATGGGGCCCTTTTGCAGACTGGGTTGGAGAAACTCCTCAACTTGGGACAGAAATATTTATCAATACTCTGCTGCAAGAAATCTATGAAGATAAATTAATTCTACTTTTTCAGACTGTTGGAATATTGCATGAGTTTTGTCTTATGATGGACAGATTATACAAGTGACAGCAAAGACCTGAAAGACGGCATGTGAAATGGACTTTGTGTATTCAGAGTTGGAGGTGTCGGGCTGTCTGGGGTGGGGCCCTGGCTTGTCTGGGTGCTTGACTGTTGATTAGCTTACTGTTTAGGATAATGTGATCAAGCTATTACCTAATCAGTGTGGGATGTTTATCCCAATGTGTAATATTTGTTTTTATTGTTCATGTGGGGACTGCCCCTATTTCCGAAATGTATAAAAATCTGTGTTTCTGTTCAATACAGAGTTCCGGCTTTTGCACCTAGCTAGTGTTGCCTAGTCTAGGCGGCGCTACCCAGCTATAATACTTTGGTACTGTGTCCCAGTCACGAGGAACCAGTTCTCTGATGGAATCATCCAATCTGGGTGACAGGTGGTCCGTCACAGTCACTCTAGCAACGACTTAAGCTTAGAGGTGCGGTTGGACTTCCTGACCTGCTTTATACTGTATGGTGGTCTATTTGTCCATAGTGGTTTATTGGTGCAGACATGCCTCTCACAAACTATGGGTGTCCTTAGAGCAGGAGTCCCACACTCACAATTGGCTTCTCCCCACTTCTTGATTGAATCCACCTTAATTGAACTTTGCAGATACTACAAGCTGGCCGCAACATACAGCTTTCCATCTCCACTCACTGCTATCATCGGCCACCCAGACTCTGCTCTGGGTTTTAATGGGTTGCAGCCCTTCAGCTGCAACCTGACCTGAACCTAGTCAGAGTTTCTTCCTTCCTTGGCCCTTCTGGATGGGTCCGTCCAACAGACCTGTTTTGGAGCTCTTAACTCCTTTGGGCCAATGGAAAATGCTGCAATTATTCTATTTCTTCCAGTCCCTTCCAGACCACTCCTGTTTCCAAAGACAACCTACTCCATTCGAAGACCTCTATTTGGGAGATGGGCCTGTTCTTGTTGTATGCTAACCTCCTATTGAGGGACAGGTTCTGAATCACAATATTATATGAACAGTCCAGACTTTGAAAAAGTTTGATTGGATTCTAAAACATACCAAGTCAGCACTGGAGTCAGTATCTGGGTTTCCGGCTCAAGCCAGAGATTTTCTTTCCCCAGATAATTTTCTAACTCTCAGTTTACAGACTCAGATTCTATTGTCCAACTCTATATCTCTTACATGGGAATCATGGGCTTGATGGTAGCCTCCTTAGAGGTAGTTCCATTTGCTGAGTTTCACTTCATACCTCTACAACTCAATAGGTTGTCATAATGTGGAATCATTTATGCAAAAAAAAAGAAACGGTAATTTACCTTATGCCCTATATTCCAACTCTAGGACTCCTCCATGGGAGTTTTGGGCTTGAAGGTAGCCTCTTTAGAGGTAGTTCCATTTGCTGCATTTCACTTCATACTCAATAGGTTGTCATAATGTGGAGTAATTTATGTAAAAAAGCAACGTATAATTTGCCTTGTACTCTGTAATTCAACAATTAGTATTTTTAGGGATACTAATATTTACAAATTTGTTAATTACATCTCTGTTTATACTTGTAATGTTAGCCACTTAAGCTCTGGAAGGTTTTACTCCTCCATGACCAGGCCATTTTTTTGCTATTCGACACTGCGCTACTTTAACTGTCTATTGCACGAAACACTGTATCCAAATAAAATTTATATCATTTTATCAAACAAATAGACCTTTCTTTGGTGGTATTTAATCACCACTGTTTTTTTATAATATAAATTAAAAATTAAAAAAAAAATATTTGTTATTTTCTGTTATTAAACCTATCTAATAAAAAAAATTATTTCTTCATAAATTTAGGCCAAACAAATTCCAATAAGTGTATATTAATTGGTTTGTGTGAAAGTTATAGTCTTCAAACTATGGTATATACATTTGAAAATTGATCAGTTTTGATTTACTGATGGCTGATTTTTTAAAAACAATTTTTAAAGTTGTAACTTTTTTGTCACAATATATTGAAAAATGAACAAATTAAAAAAAAAACAAAATCACTTTTCTTTTTAATACTGTGACCAGTATAGTACAGAGTCATTATATGATTGGTGTGGCAGTGATCATGGACACTAACTGGTAACACAAATACACATTTTTATTTATTTATTTTTAAACAGTAAACTTTATTGCATCTTAAGGCAAATGTTACAATATAAACAGAACAGTTTTCTTTTTATTTTTTTTTTTCCTGAAAACAGATACTGAGCAAATCCCAGCACTGACAGGGTCTGCATCAAAAAATTTATTTTTTATTCAACTTTTTAAAAAATTATTTTTAAGTTTTTTTTTCTTTTTACATTAGATATATTTTACATTCATCAGAGTAGTTTGGCATCGCCGTAGTAACACTGTACTACTCTGGGGAGATGATCAGGGATTTTTTTTTCCTACACCTTGTTTGCTGTTACAGTGAAGGTGAAGTCACTGTAACAGCAATATTTTGAACTGCAATGAATTGGTTACATTCATAACAGCTGTGATTTTACTATTGTGATCTGTGATAGGTCACCAGCTGTCACATATTATAAAGTGCTGTGATTGGCCCTGGTACCAATCTATAGCTGTGGGCCAATAACAGCTCACTATAGGAAACAGCTGTTATGAATAAAATGTATTCATAACAGCTTTGTTGAGCAAACGGCTGGGTACTGGCAACCACAATCAGCAGTGTCCTGTGAACACAGCGGTTGTGGGAGTAGTGTGCTGCGTGCCCCAGTGGGTGTGCAAGTGCACATGTGCTAAGCGATGTCACTTAGGCTGTAGCTGCTGACCATCCACAATATACAGTATCTCCCAGAAGTGAGTACACCCCTCACATTTTTGTAAATATTTTATCTTTTCATGTGACAACACTGAAGAAATTACACTTTGCTACAATGTAAAGTAGTGAGTGTACAGCTTGTAAATTTGCTGTCCCCTGAAAAGAACTCAACACACAGCCATTAATGTTTTTTAAAATAAATACATCCTTTATTATTCAATGAATTAAATTGCTAATTAGCGGAAAACAGTGCATTTTTGGTGGTTTTTGTGACCAATTACTGTACATTCAGTCACTGCTTTAAGATATGTTGTGATTTAAAATGTCTTACAAGTTTTGCTCCTCCCACTCCAACAATTGCAATTGATCCAATTTGCCATTAAATTATGCATTCAAGCACAGAAATGCCTTGTGATCCATAGCCCTTCTGATTTGTCCGAACTGTTTATGTTGAACTACTAACCAATACTTCAGAAAATGTTGACAGACCTTCAAACCTATGATCCCAAATATACACTTACGTCAACATCTTCCTATTACTATTCCCCATTTATTCCTCCAAAAATCAAAATGTACTTATACCAAATGTATGGTAACTGGGGGACAAGCAGTCTTGAGACTGCATCATAAAATACTTTTTCTCCCCAAACTCAGAGGAGGAGCTGGCACTCCGAACATTGCTCTAAATTATAAGGCATCAATGCTCGATAATAGACTGGATGCACCACAAAAATACTAAGCTCTGGGTGACCATTGAGCAATATTCTACATATGTTGACCTATGAGCTCTACGTGGATAGATCCACCTCTCACAAAACAACTGTTGGTGGAATGGGACCTCATTCTCTTTCACCTGCCTATTTCTTCTTAAATGGGTCCCATGCAATACTCTGACAATCCGGCATTTTCTCCAGCAATCTGAAGACTTTAGTTTAGGGTATGGACTAAAACATTCCATTAACAGCTGGTGCAAGCATTGCAATATGACACTCAACATGCCACAGATTTTAATAGAAGTTCTAATTGGCTGGCCCACCAAATGTTTGTGATAATTTGTAAATTTCCTCTCAGACAAGACTAAACTGATAGTTAACAACTTCCTGCGCTTTTGAAAAAAGAAAAAAAAAAAACATTAATACAATTTGTTGTACACTAATGAGTATAGCTGCCAGGCACCACACTGTGATAACCCCCTCCTCAGGAGTAACCCATGTTTGAAATATTATATATATATTTTTGCACGGACATTTATTTATTTGTGATTAGTTTTATGTATTTAATTTTTGCGCTGTTTTTTGTGTTATTAGTTATATAAAATATATATACACACACACACTGTGGCTCACTTATAAAACTTACCAACACATTACAAAAGCAACAATAAATATAACAAAACAGTCATGGCATCATACAATCTCACATATGTGGAAGGTGCGATAAATCAATAAAATGATTACGTGAAACAAACAAACTTCACTCCTTTGAAAGCTAATATAAGATCTATGCTGTCAAAATTTTAAAATAAAGAATTTACAGAAAAGTTTGACTTTTCCTGCCATTCACCATGTTTCTCCCAAGTAACCAAAACTATAATACTCCTCCATCCAAAATCAACATCGTACTATAAAGGCCCTCACCATACATACCGTATGTGAAAAATTAGTCTTTTACAGATGCCGTACACTGTTCTCCTCCCTGATGGCCAGAACTATAAATATACCTCCGTGCTCACTGCTGTCGTACAAACCCACACTCAGTTGCACTCACCAAAAAGAGCCAACCCCCTTAAGTCAATAAATGGGTCTTTAATAGCTTGATATTACAATCACTCCTCTCTTTTCCACTCCACGGATATATATATATATATATATATATATATATATATATATATATCAGATTTGCTCTTTAGGTATTCTCTGCCAAACAACAGATCCACTTATAAATGTTCTCCATAAAGCAGTTCACACCTCCGTTGGGCTCTGCCACTCCCTTAAGTCCTGTTGCTACATAAATACATGTGAGAAAGGGAGTTCGGGACTTCCATAGATCCAGGAGACAGGGGATAAGGCCTGCATTCTTTCTCATAAGCTATCTATGGCAAGTAACGCGTAAGAAAAAAACTTGAAAAATTTGAACTTGTTGGTAATAATGCCTGGCTGTCCTTCATCCATTTTATCCCTTTGTTCCAGACAAATGTTGATGATTCCATACTGTGGTTGGTAATATTATCCACATCTAATGGGAATGTGCTCCTAATAAACAATTTTGGCCTTGTAGCTTAAACATTTATGCTAGGGTGACATATACTAAGATACCAAATACTCCAACAACCACTTTGCTGTCCATCATTTCTAGTACAAATAAAGCTATTAGGAAGGTTATTTTGCGTCATTTTCTTACTGCAGTGAGAGCAGTTATTTCTAGACACTGGTGTACATCACAGGTACCATCTATAGTAGAATTGCTTATGGGATTGAATTCAGTTATGCGTCTTGAACACATAATTGTCATAGAATACAATAAATGGGATCATCAAACCTTTACTTGTGTCACATCGATGGTGTTTTGTCATTGCCAAGAGTACCTGACAATGTTCTATTTGTAAAATTGAATACAATAGGATTGAACTAAAATATCTTCCAAATTGTGATTTATTTAAGAGCTGTGTATGTTTTTTTTTTTCCGAACAACAGAAAATAAATAAAGACCCAGCTTCTGCCATATGTGAGCGAAACACAAGTCTAGATCAGCACAGGCTCACAGGACTAAGAATAAGTTGCCGTGGCTTACAAGAGATATCTAATGCAGAAGGACAGGTAAAATATGTTTCTTTAGGAATATGCGGTACAAAGATAAATGCACATGAATATTAAAGCAACACTGAAACACAAACCAGAAAGAGGTTAATTGCCCTACCCACCACTTTGTCCTCAGTTTGATTGTGTTTTCGGCCCTCCAGGTGTTAACATTGCAAATTTGTTTTTTTTTAGTCTTGCCTTCTTACCTGCCAGTTTCCTTTTTTGCTAAGCTGGACTTTCCCCTGTGAAGTATTGGGTCAACTCTGGTGACCTTGCTGGCTTTGCTTCGCATGTTCCCTCTGATCTGTGGGCGGTGGCGGGGGAACATGGTAGTGGGTTTTGTCCACCCTTGGGGAAGTTTGGTGCTCCCTGATCAGCAACATACAGGAGGACTCCCTGGAAGGAGGAGTGGGGTTAGTCATTGATATTTTTTCATATTCATGGTCCCATTTGGACGGTTTGGTGTCACTGGTTCCTGGTCTTGATACCAGATGAGATCACATTTATTACTCACCATAGATCCCAGAGAGGATCGATTCACTGATTAATAGTCACTTGTGATATTTATTTACTCTGCATTTTTTTCTATTATATATTGTATTGTATGATTATATTTAGGGTAGCGCTGCATCATTATATTTATTTAATAACGAGTTGACGCTTGCTAGTTAGAAAGTTCAATGCGGCAGATTGGAGCTACAATCAGTTTGGCCTATTAACAGGAGGTTGGATAGCCATTGGATTTGAGCAATGATATATATGTGTCTCTTGGTTAACTTGAAGCTAGCTGGCTTGTAATATACACACTGAATTGAGGCAGTAACAGGTAAAAATATTGTCCTGCAACAAGAAACAAGCCTGTATCATCAGCCATAGAAAATACAAATCTCGCAGTGTGAGCTACAACTGAGTAAATGAGGGAGAAACAATTCTGGCCAGTCCATGCATGGAATTGACCTGACTCCAAGCTTTATTGAGCTCAGGCTATGTATGGATCGCTAAACCTGATTGCGGCATCCTAGTGAGAATGGAGACATAACCAAGCAAAGCTGACAATATAGATGAATATCATGGTAATCCATGATGTGAAACATTCATACAGTTCATTATTTGAAGCTCTAACTCACATACCTGAGAGAGCTTCAGACTGACCTTTCACTCCTTCAGATCAGTTATCTCACAGTTATGGCCCTCTATATGGCAACCTGTTCCTCAGCTAGGGACACGGAGCCTAGACCTTTAAAAACTCCTACATCACACTTTTGAGATCCCAGCTTTATGTTTAGCGAAAGGAGAAGAGGGCATATACACATCTGAACAGAGCTATAATTTGAGGATCTTGGCTTCATTTAAGAGTCAGATTGACAGAAAAACTGAGTCTTTGCTTGGAAAAACTTAAAATGCTTCTTCTTTTTTTCTAGGCCCTGCTTTGGCTTCCCCTTGGGTGGTAAAAAAATTTGGATGTATGATTTGAGAGATGTAACCATTTTCTCTCCTCTGCTACCGCACCCAATCATATCCAAGATTCCATTGCTTATGGTTGCTAAATCAGTAGCTTTTCATGTTTTTGCTTCAGTTGAATCAGTTATAGCCACAGCAAGAGTGGAAGCCCTGATCATTTCAGCTAGTAGGGCAATATGGCTCAAAGTCTGGGAAGGTGACCCAACCTACAAGACCAGACTGTGGAATTCTCTTCGAGATGGTTCTGATTTGGAAACTGTTTTGACATGTCCTTGGGGGGGGGGGGGGGGGGGAGGAATGGAGTTTCCTCCTAAAGGTTTTAAAAAAAAAAAAAAAAATCAGGGCCAGCAAAACAGGTCTCAACTGGTTTTCTATAAAGGCCATAACACTAAAAAATGGTGTTCACCAAGATGAGAGGTCCAAAGATAGATACCAGGCCAGTTGTAGGGGGATTTTTCTCTTTTTATGTACAATGGAAGGAAATGTAAAATTTCCTCCGCTACAGGAAATTTTGTATTGAAAGCATTTATTCAGAAACCTGCCGTTTCCATAGACCTTCATGATCTCTTTGGACTCACAGGATCCCTACCTGCATGTTCCAGTTCAGTAATCTCATCAATGTTTCCTAAGGTTTGCAATTCAAACATAAGGGGTCTGCAACACTGGCAGTTCAGGATGCTTCTCCTTGATCTCCCAGTGGCTCTGCTTGTTTCTTACCAAGATCCTGGTAGAGATGATTGACTCTTTACAGCTTTAGAATATATCCGTTTCTCTTTTTTTTTTAGACAGTTTTTCTATCTTCTCCAGGATTGGAACAAGTAAATTTCTACCTAGTGCTTCAAACATTTTTGGAGACTGATGGAAGGTCACTATGGAGAAATCAAACTGAGCCTGCCTCGGTATATAATTGGTTCTAGGTTACAGTAGGATAATGATCTTCCTTACAGAGAAGATTAGCAAATGTGGCTCCTTGGTGGGAAGATCAAGACTGTCACAGAGATATCCAAGAGACAGGTTATGCCAACTTTAGGTCTAATGAAGGCAGCAATTCCAACAGTAGCATGGACCTAGCTCCATTCCAAAAGGTTGCAAAGTTTTTTTAGTGGTGGATTTAAATAATTAAGCCCCCAAGTGAAGGAGAGAGGGGACAGTTGTGACTTTTTCTCATGCAATGAAACACAACAGCATATTTCAACACACGGGGGGACCCAATCAAACATTCTTCTTCTTTAGCCTAGCAGAACTCTCTCATGTGGGAATTGTGTCCAACATCTTTATTAGTATACAGCCCTAGCCAAAAGTTTTGGAAATTACATAAACATTCATTTTCACAATCTGCTGCTTCAGTGTTTTTAGATCTTTTTGCTAAATGTTACTATGGTATACTGAAGTATAATTACAAGCATTTCATAAGTGTCAAAGGCTTTTATTGACAATAACATTATGTTTATGCAAAGAGACAATATTTGCAGTATTGACCTTTCTTTTTCAAGACCTCTGCAATTTGCTCAGGCATGCTGTCAATCAACTTTTAGGCCACATCCTGACTGATGGCAGCTCATTCTTGCATAATCAATGGTTGGAGTTTGTCAGAATTTATGGGGTGTTTTTTTGTTCACTCGCCTCTTGAGGATTGACCACAAGTTCTCAATGGGATTAAGGTCTAGGGAGTTTCCTGGCCATGGACCCAAAATTTCGATGTTTTGTTCCCCAAGCCACCTAGTTATCACTTTTGCCTTATGGCAAAGTGCTTCATCAAGCTGGAAAAGGCATTGTTTGACACTAAACTGTTCTTGGATGGTTGGAAGAAGTTGCTCTTTGAGTTGTTTTTGTACCAGTCTTATTCATGGCTGTGTTCTTAGGCAAAATTGTGAGTGAGCCCACTCCCTTGGCTGAGAAGCAACCCCACAGATGAATGGTCTCAGGGTGCTTTACTGTTGGCATGACACAGGACTGATGGTAGCGCTCACCTTTTCTTCTCCGGACAAGGTTTTTTCCGGATGCCTCAAACAATCGGAAAGGGGATTCATCAGAGAAAATTACTTTACCCCAGTATTCAGCAGTTCATTCCCTGTACCAGAATATCAGTTTGTTTCTGATGTTTTTCTTGAAGAGAAGTGGCTTCTTTGCTGCCCGTCTTGATACCAGGCCATCCTCCAAAACTCTTCATCTGGTTGTTCGTGCAGATCCACTCACACCTGCCTACTGCCATTCCTGAGCAAGCTCTGCACTGGTGGTGCCCTGATCCCGCAGCTGAATCAACTTTAGGAGACGGTCCTGGCTCTTGCTGGTTTTTCTGGGCCAACTGAAGCCTTCTTCACAACATTTGAACCTCTCTCCTTGAAGTTCTTGATGATCCAATAAATGGTTGATTTAGGTGCAGTCTTAGTAGCAGCAATATCCTTGCCTGTGAATCCCTTTTTGTCCAAAGCGATGATGATTGCACATGCTTCCTTGCAGGTAAATTAATACTTGTGTAATTTTCAAAACTTTTGGCCAGGGCTGTACATCAAGGGGAGTTTGGATCTCCTGACAGACTATTTGAGCAGAGGGCAAGTACTACACAGCCTTTCCTCCCTTCAAACAGTCCGGGGTTGGGAGGGTGGTAAAGAAGAATAAAAAAAAAGTGTGTGTGTGGGGAGGGATCAAACGGAATCTGACAGCTGAGCACTGATCAATGTAAGAGAGTAGGGTAGAGAGTTTCTATTTGAGGATTTTTTTCTTGGCATGATAGGATGTGTAAAACAACAGTAGTTAAGCATGTTTCAAAATAGAGAGGGAGCCGTAAAAACCTTACAACAGAATTAAAGGATCCGGGGTCAAGGATACCTTTCGCACCTTAATCAGTCTGGTTGTAACTTGTTTACAAAACTCAAAAATGTTAGGGCAGCTCCACATCATGTGATTAAAAAGTGCCATTGGTGTTCTGACATTTGTCACCTAGTGGGGAAAGAGTGTGATTGATGTGATGCAGCCTCTGACGGGTAAAATATATCGTAAGTAAAATCTTTAACTGAGCAAATTTATCCCTGGCAGAGATCATCAGTTTTGTGTTTTTGGCAACCACATCTTCCCATTCCAATAAGAGATTCCTTTTTATCCAAAAAAAACCCTGCACGTCAGATTGGTAAGACTACTACTAAAGATCTTTTTTGAGCCCATTTGGAAGTGTTTTTCTAAACTCTTAAAGTAGTTGTGAACGCCTAAACTTTTTTTACCTTCATGCATTTTATGCATGAAGGTAAAAAACCTTCTCTGTGCAGCATACTAAATACTCACCTAAGCCCCTCTTGATCCAGTGATGTGCACTGGAATCCTGGTCATCCCGGGACTCCCTCTCCTCATTGGCTGAGACAATGGCTCCCACTGCTGTCAATCACAGCCAGTGAGCCAATGAGATGAGAGAGGGAGTGGCGCCTCGCCATGGCTCTGTGAGTAAATGGACGCACAGAGCAGCGGCTGGGGAGTGTGCATACTCGGGTGCCCCCATAGCAAGCTGCTTGCTGTGGGGGCACCCGACAGGAGGGAGGAGCCAGGAGCACCGGCAGGGGGACCTGAGAAAAAGAGGATCTGGGCTGCTCTGTGCAAAACCACTACACAGAGCAGGTAAGTATAGACATTTTTGGTATTTAAAAAAAAAATTAAATAACTTTTAGCATTAAAGGTGATATTCTCAATAGCCATTACATGCATTAGGGAGATAGGAGACTTGCAAACCCTTACATGTAAGAACCCATGCTTGATGATCCTAGTAGATGAGTAATCCTTTTGCCAGTCCTTGTGTATCCCCCCAAGGTATATTTTGCATTCCATTGACAGTCAGTGTCCCAATTTATGGCAGTACCCAGCTAAATCAGAAAGTAAATCAGTTTGGTTTGTTTAGATATAGAGATATTTGGATCTCTCTAAAGCCAGCCATAGACAGTTTGAATCTTGGATGGTTCAGCAGAGACTGGCGGAGATTCAAACCATGTATTAGCAGGCTGAATGTACCCAACTTGAGTGCAACAAGCCTGGTGGATTTTACATGCTGTTATTGCTAGCAGCTATTAAAGCCTCTAGCAGTAACCCCTGTGTTCTCCTGGCAGGGACCTCAACACCCCCACCCCCACCAACCAAAATCTTTGGCTACTTTGAGGGTGCTAAGTGCAGGAGCTTCTTAGGAAGAGATCTCCAGAGCTATGGTATGGTCTACAAATTTTGCTTTTGTGAAGCATTACTGAGTGGAATTGTTATCCAACCAAGATTTAACCTTTGATTGTAGGTTTGTAGCTGTACTGGAAAACAGTTAGGAAAAAAACACAGTTAGACTTACCAGCAATGGTATTTCCAGGAGTATTGCAGAGACAGTGCCTAGTTTACCACTTATAGTTTCTGCTTTTTTTTTTTTGCTGGTTGCTGTTGATATATCATGATTTCCCCTTGTGCACGTTGGTGATTGTTCTTACTTTTATGAAATGGAGGACAAAGGGTAGTGGGAGGGGATTTTAAACTCTTTTTGATTTGTGTTTCCTGTTGAAAGCAGAGTCACAACTTTTTCAGATAGCTGTCATACACGATTAATGGAAATATTGTTACCAGTAAGGCTAATTCTGGCTGTACGCTAGTCGAAAAATCATTCAAACTCATTTAACGAACACTCAGCTATGAGAGCAAACGATATTGCCATCATGTAATTTCAAACTATAAATTGTTCAATGGACATCAATGAATCAGTTTTGTTTATCATATATGCACAGTACACACAGTTCGATTTTTAACAGGAGAGAAATACATTAACTTTTAAATTTATTGTCCGTTTGCAGACGTTTCCCAACCTTTTCCTTCCGTTTTTTGGCTCAAAAAAGTAAAAAACGATTTTCTATGGATTTTCAGACAATTTTTCATCTAGTGTATGGCCACCCTAACTGTGGTTTTCTGAAGGGGAATGCACCAGGCTTATCATCCTTAAGTCTAGTACACACTACTAGTTTTTCCATGCAACCTAATGGGCTGACCAGAAAAAAAACCTGACAGCTCAGGAGGAGCCGCTTTACTAACTGTCCCCCCGTCAGAACACTCTGGTCAGCGCTCTTAGCCATTGGCTAGCAGTGCTGATTGGGAGCCGATCAGAAGACCTTTTTTGGTCATGCCCCTTCAACAGGAGCCGGCCTGGCTGCTGTACGCAAGGGCTGAATGTCGGCTGTTTCTACTGAATTGGCCGATGCCACCTGACATTCAGCCCATGTGTACTAGACTTTATCCGTCCTCCATTACTTGCTGATGAACAAGCATATGCATATCAGATGTCGGGACAATTAATATGCACATACAGTGGGGATCGAAAGTTTGGGCACCCCAGCTAAAAATTTGTATTAATGTGCATAAAGAAGTCAAGGAAAGATGGAAAAATCTCCAAAAGGTATCAAATTACAGATTAGACATTCTTATAATATGTCAACAAAAGTTAGATTTTATTTCCATCATTTACACTTTCAAAATAACAGAAAACAAAAAAATGGCATCTGCAAAAGTTTGGGCACCCTGCAGAATTTATAGCATGCACTGCCCCCTTTGCCAAGCTGAGATCTGCCAGTGTCATGGATTGTTCTCAATCATCGTCTGGGAAGAGCAGGTGATGTCAATCTCAAAGGTTTTAAATGCCCAGACTCATCTGACCTTGCCCCAACAATCAGCACCATGGGTTCTTCTAAGCAGTTGTCTAGAAAACTGAAACTGAAAATAGTTGATGCTCACAACGCTGGAGAAGGCTATAAGAAGATAGCAAAGCGTTTTCAGATGTCAATATCCTCTGTTCGGAATGTAATTAAGAAATGGCAGTCATCAGGAACAGTGGAAGTTAAAGCAAGATCTGGAAGACCAAGAAAAATATCAGACAGAACAGCTCGCAGGATTGTGAGAAAAACAATTCAAAACCCATGTTTGACTGCTCGATCCCTCCAGAAAGATCTGGCAGTTGTGGTACACTATTCCACTATAAAGAGATACTTGTACAAATATGGTCTTCATGGAAGAGTCATCAGAAGAAAACCCCTTCTACGTCCTCACCACAAAAATCATCGCTTGAACTTTGCAAATGAACATATAGACAAGCCTGATGCATTTTGGAAACAAGTTCTGTGGACCGATGAGGTTAAAACTGAACTTTTTGGCCGAAATGAGCAAAGGTACGTTTGGAGAAGAAGGGGCACAGAATTTAATGAAAAGAACCTCTGTCCAACTGTTAAGCATGGGGTTGGATCAATCATGCTTTGGGGTTGTGTTGCAGCCAGTGGCACAGGGAACATCTCACGAGTAGAAGGAAAAATGGATTCAATAAAATTTCAGCAAATTTTGGATGGTAACTTGATGCCATCTGTGAAAAAGCTGAAGTTAAAGAGAGGATGGCTTCTACAAATGGATAATGATCCTAAACACACCTCGAAATCCACGGGGGATTACATCAAGAGGCGTAAACTGAAGGTTTTGCCATGGCCTTCACAATCTCCTGACCTCAACATAATTGAAAATCTATGGATAGACCTTAAAAGAGCAGTGCGTGACAGACAGCCCAGAAATCTCAAAGAACTGGAAGACTTTTGTAAGGAAGAATGGGCAAAGATACCTCAAACAAGAATTGAAAGACTCTTGGCTGGCTACAAAAAGCGTTTACAAGCTGTGATATTTGCCAAAGGGGGCAGTACAAGATATTAACTCTGCAGGGTGCCCAAACTTTTGCAGACGCCATTTTTTTGTTTTCTGTTATTTTGAAAGCGTAAATAATGGAAATAAAATCTAACTTTTGTTGACATATTATAAGAATGTCTAATCTGTAATTTGATGCCTTTTGGAGATTTTTCCATCTTTCCTTGGCTTCTTTATGCACATTAATACACATTTTTAGCTGGGGTGCCCAAACTTTCGATCCCCACTGTACCTGTTCTGGGTCAGTAACTTAACTAAAAAAGAAAGGATAATTGTGACAGTCCTGGAACATGCACCTTGAAAAACAAACCAGAAACAGTCATTAATATCTTTACTTTCGTAGCTTCTATTTACAGTGGGGAAAATAATTATTTGATCCCATGCAGATTTTGTAAGCTTTCCTACTTACAAAGAAATGAAGGGTCTATAATTTTTATCATGTGTATTTTAAATGACAGAATATCAACCAAAAATCCAGAAAAAACACGGTACAAATTATATAAATTGAATTTAGTTCCATGAGTTATATAAGTATTTGATCCCCTACAACCAACAATAATTCTGATTCCCACAGACTGACTATGTGCTCAGATTAGTCCTGTCAATTTAAGAAGATACTCCTAGTGACAGCTCATTATGTGTATACAAGACACCTGTCCACAGAATCTCTTTCTTCCATTCAAACCTCCCCACCATGGGCAAGACGAAAGAGCTGTCAAAGGACATCAGGGACAAGATTGTAGACCTGTACAAGGCTAGAATGGGCTACAAGACCATGAGCAAGAAGCTTGGTGAGAAGGAGACAACTGTTGGAGTGATTATTCACAGATGGAAGAAATACAAAATAAAAACCATTAATCACCTTTGATCTGGAGCTCCATGCAAGATTTCGCCTCATGAGGTAAGAATAATCATGAGAAAAGTGAGGGATCAGCCCAGAACGACATAGGAGGAGCTTTTGAATGATCTTAAGGCAGTTGGGACCACAGTCACCAAACAAACCATTGGTAACACAATACGCTACCATGGATTGAAATCCTGCAGTGCCTGCAAGGTCCCCCTCGTCAAAAAGGCACATGTACAGGCCCGTCTTATGTTTGCCAATGAAAATCTAAATGATTCAGAGAGGGATTGGGAGAAAGTGCTGTGGTCAGATGAGACCAAAATTTAGCTCTTTGGCATTAACTCAACTCGCAGTGTTTGGAGGAAGAAAAATCCTGACTAGGACCCTAGGAACACCATCCCTACAGTCAAGCACGGAGGTAGAAACATTATGCTTTGGGGCTGTTTCTCTGCTAAAGGTACAGGCCGACTTTGCTGCATTGAGGGGCCAGTGGGCGGGGCTATGTACTGTAAAATCTTGGATGAGAACTTTCTTCCCTCAGCCAGAACACTGAAGATGGATTGTGGATGGGTCTTCCAGCATGACAATGACCCAAAACATACCGCCAAGGCAAAAAAGGAGTGGTTCAAGAAGAAACACATTAAAGTTATGGAGTGGCCTAGTCAGTCTCTAGACTCTAATCCAATAGAAAATTTATGGCGGGAACTGAAACTTTGAGTTGCCAAGTGACAGCCAAGAACCTTAAGGGTTAAGTGCCGGTTCACATATATGCAGATTGAATGCGATTTGAACCGCATCCAATCTGCATGACATGAAATATCATTGCTTCTTATGGTGCCTATTCACATATGTCCAGTGCACTGGCGGTGCAGATTCAGTGTAGATTGAAAGAGAGTCATGTCTGATTTCTGAGCAGTGTGGACCAGTTCAGATGCGGATCACAGGCTATTGGCTTCTAAGGGAACCGCGTATCATCAGTTGTGAACAGGATCAAATCTTGTCCTGAACCTGATGTAAACCTGACCTTAACCGCTGAACAACTACTGTATCAATTAGCTGTGAAACCTGAGCTTCAATCTGCACCGCACATGTGTGAATCAGCACTTAGAGGTCTGTAAAGAAGAGTGGACAATAATCCTTCCTGAGATTTGTGCAAATCTGGTAACCAACTACAAGAAATGTCTTACCTCTGTGCTTGCCAACAAGGGTTTCTGCGCCAAGTACTAAGTCTTGTTTTGCTTGGGGATCAAATACTTACTCACTGAACTGCAACTCAGTTTACAGGTTTGTATTGTGTTTTCTCTGGATTTATGGTTGATATTCTGTCTCTATCATTTAAAATACACCTATGATAAAAATTGTAGACCCTTCATTTATTGTAAGTGGCCAAACTTACAAAATCTGAAGCGGATCATATAATTATTTTCCCCACTGTAATTTAGATGACCAAAATCTTTTTTTTTAACCAGTTAAGATACTTAAGGTTACATGGATGTTGTGCTGTGTGACATTTGCTGACTCCTGGAAGAGCATTTGCAGGGTAAGGTTAGTTCAATGCAAATATACTCTGTCAAGTATGATTATTTATGCCACAATTTTTTGCCAGTTTGATTTTTTGACCTCCTCTTCATGTATAATGTATAAGCTAGATAAACATTTACAGGGGAACCTGATATTTACTGGAAATAGATTTTTTTCATGCAGTACAAGACACAGGTCCTTTAACTATGGATTATATGCAGCTACCTTCAGGTGATTGGATACTGGCAAAAAGAAAGCTACTGGGACATCTCCTGTATAAACTTTCCCACTTCCAAGTAGCCTCAGTTTTTTTCCAGTATTTTCAGGTGGTGGGTTTCTCTCTACTGAGAAAAGCTTACTCTATTCCTATGAAAGTTTTTTTCTATAAGATGATTCTTCTATCAAGATTTCTGGCTGCACCATAGCCACTCTAGCTGAGCATTAGGAACCTTACCCCGACCCCACTTGGGTGAAGAAATGGCGCCACCTTGTAATATTGCTTTGAGCACTGGATCCTGCATGGGCACTCTAATTGGCACATGGTGCATTGCTATGTTTCACAGTGCTGTCCAATTGTGTGTGCACATAAATTATCACAAATAAACTAAAAATATGTGAATACATTCATATATAAAGTGCTGCATGCTCAAAATAATCTGTGTGGATCTACTGCTGCTACTTTACACCTACTTCAATAATTTTATGGTGTTTGACAAAATATTAAGTAAACTCCACCATGTTCACATTCATATACAACATGAAGTGCTTCATGCTCAAGATGATGTTGCCTGCAGATCCACTGCTTACACTTTGCACCTACTTCATTATTCTTATATTATTTGCTGCTATATTACATAAACTAAAAATGTGCAAATTCATGTAAACATAATTTTGTGTTCAATATAGTGTAGTCCACTGTTTCCACTTTGCATCTACTTCAGTTAACTTATTTTACTCAAAAAATCCAAAAATCTATGAAAAGTTTACAACTTGTGAAACTGCTCTGTGCTCAAAACTGTGCCAGCTGTAGTGTAGCCACTGCCTTTTTCCACCTCTTGCACATTTGAGACAGTTGGGTTGTGACTGTCTCTCAACAGTGACCGAGTGCCCTCTGTTTTGATAGTTGCACTTAGGGGCGGACTGACAACTCATGGGGCCCCTGGGCAATAGGGGATCATGGGGCCCCTGTGTCCTTGCCCAAACTCAAATAAGCCTATGAAAAAGGTACCAGGGGCATCTCATGGGGCCCCCTACTGACCCCGGGCCCTCGGGCAGTGCCCGAGTTTCCAAATGGTCAGTCCGCCCCTGGTTGCACTCAGTCTGATTCCCTGCCCTCCTCTGGGCTCTCCACTGCCTTTTTGGCTGCTCAGCCTTACTTTTACTTATCTATGGAGGGATTTTCTGCTACAATATTTTATTTAATGGACACAATTTCAGTTCTTACGAAAGCCATAGATAATAGGGGTCACAGGAAAGCTCCTACAGTCTCCTCTCCTGGGTCACTCCCTGACATTGCCTTGGATGCTGACACTACCTGAAGAGAAAGTAGACAAAGAACATCTCCACTCTCCCTCTGAGAAGTCAAATCAGGATATGTCACCTTAGGCTACAATTTCATCCAAGCTTAAGGGTACAGTACTATCTTTGTTGTGGATGTATGGTCTTGTTTTGTGTTAAAGCAGCCTGAGGCTGCTAGGTGGAGTGTCATGAGATCATGTTCCATGCTCACTTTTACATCACAAAGCATCAAGTAGGCAACCCCCCCACACACACACACTGCTAGAGCAACTGATAGAGAACTGCTTGCAAGAGCCACATAGATATTTGATCTCCATTCCTACTGCCCACCAACAGAGACTTTCATGACCTACAGCTATCCGACAATTTCCTGTTACCAACTGTTTTGTGAGTACCTGAGGCCTTGCCTCCTGCCTCGAGCCTATATGTTGCCTTACCACCATACGTCACATGTCTGATTCTAGACATGGAAGGGACATTCCTGCTGTACTAGGTGCTTGCATCTCACTACTGACTCTATGGTTTCTTGCAGCATGCCTACTGACAGTGCGGACTTGTGCAGACTGGAGTCATGTTGTTCTTTGCTCTTGGAATTTATTCTGTCCTTGTAAAAAAGTATCAGGTTGATTATATATGAAGTAAAAAAATAATAGTGTAAAAAATGCTGTCTCCCCTTTCTGGCCCAGGGGGTGTAGGTGTACTCACTGAGTCCTTCTCTTTGGCTGCTACCAGGCTTATTAGCTGGGCTGCTCCTTTCCCTCCCGCCAGGCCTCTCTCAGGGGACCAGTGAAGTCCACAGCTTTCCTTCTCTCCAGCATCACTTCTGAAGGTGAGCCCCTTCCAGCCTGGGCTCCCTTTCGGACTCCTGCACCTCAGCCTCACTCTTCCTCTTCCATCCTTCTCCCACTCATACTATAGAGCAGGCTCTCTTACTTTTAAGGGTTGTCCTGGCCTCTTCCAAACCTCCTGTTGGAGATTGGCCAGGTTCCCTCAAGAGTACAAGCCAGCCACTCCTCATATCCACCCACTGCCTCTAGACCTTCCTCCAAAGCTCTAGAGCAGGGAGAAATCCAGAGGGGCTGGCTTGCAGAGCCTCTCAGCTTTGGCCACAACTTGACCCCACTCTGGCTATTACACCTGGGCTGCTGCTCAGCCCCTATCTAACCATTGGAGTCTAGCTTCCTAGGAGGGCGTTACACATGTATACCTGGTGCTGAGATCTCCATGCTATAACCTGACACAGCTGAGCTGTTAGTGCTGAGAAAACTAATATATTGAGGGGAACTTATCAAACCTGGAGGAGACAGAATCTGGTGTAGCTGTATATGGCAGTCAATAAGCTTCTATTTTCAGCTTGTTCAGTTAAAGAATAACTCCACTATTGTTGAGCGAAACAAACAATTCTCGTGGGTGATCTAAGTGCATTGCAAGGATTTTAACAACCCACCTGTATCTTTTCATAAGAAAAAGCTGTATGTTTTAATATGTCCTTGGAAGTGTGGTTCCTGAATGGGAGTGTCTGTGTTCAATCTAATCAGCTGATCCACTTGTAGTCTTTTAATTAGGAAAGTTGTAGTGTCTGAATCCCTTTAGCAGTAATTACCCTTAGGGAGTATCTCACCAAAAATATACAATATTTCCTATTGCAGAGCATGCCTAAAACTTGACTTGTATCAATTAGTCAAATGCAATACACATTATTCATTGAGAGAAATCTTTTAATACAGAGGTAACATAATCTCATAGGAAGGGCTTGCAGCTTCGTAAACATTTTTAATTGGATACACTCTTGTAATTTGGCATTGCGTAGTTGCAGCACATGGGCATTAAAGTCGTAGTTTGTTCTAGGGATGTGAGAAGAAATAAGTTCTTCATAAAGAGAGTTTTCACATCAAACCCAGAGGTACAAGGCAAGGGTATTAGTCACATTTCCAGAATGTTATGCACTTTAAAGCTGTATTCTAGGCAAATCGCTAAATGCACAGTTGAAATGCAACACCTGTTTTATTTGCCAAAGGATTTGTCATGTTGTTAATCCATTCTTGAGATTTACACAACCATGAGCTAATCTATCTCTTACTCTGCTCTCTCCACCTATCAGATTATCCTTTGTTAAGGATATGTAAACCCTCACCTTGTAGAACAACCCATTCAATTTAAAATAGAAATTAATGGCAAAACATTTGTGTATACATATGAAAACATTTTAAATACCTTATTTGCCTGTTGTAGTGATCACATACCTTCTAAGCACATTATGCAGCTGAGAACAAATAGCTGTGGGAGGAAAAACAGCAGCCCACTGAACTTCCCAGTGATTGGCTGTGCAGAGGAGTTCTCTCATGCCTAGTGTTGTAAATTTTTAATAGGAAAGCAGAGGGACTGGCAGGATTACCAGGTATTTCACATAAAGGAAGCAATACTAAGAAAACAGGATACTTTTTCATACATGTACATGCTGCAGCAGGCACTTTTCAGAAACAAGAATTGTTGCGTTTACATATTCTTTAACACATGAATGCTACAGCACAACTTACTTATTCCTTGTGTTGCTTCTTCCTCCCCTAATCAAAGTTTTTTGTTGTTTTTTTTTTTTAACAATATTTTTTTCATTTTTTTACACTTGGTATAGGAATATCTTGACATACAAATCTGTAAACCATTTTTTTTTCATAACAGTGGTGAGTACAGTAGTCAGTACAACTTCTGTAATGGAAACAAAAGACAGTATCCAATGTTACTACAAAGCAGTACAACATAAGCTGAATTCAAAGAAAGAAACCTTTTTTAAGCAATTCTCTAGAAACTGAAGTTTGGTTAGGCAGGCCTGAGCAATACCGACTCTATCAAAAAGACAATTGAGAAAGAGTGTCATATGGGCTAAGAAACATAAGGAAGAGCATGGGTTTAAGTACGTGACTGGGAAATATAGAGCGGTGGGGTGGGGCTACAAGGGGAGTTGGATAATCGTAGTTTGCCCAGCTTATTGGTGAGTTGAGCTTTGAGATACCAAACTGAAAATCGAAAAGGTTCCATAGGAGGAGGAGGAGTAAAGGAGTGTTCCATAAAGCGCCGCCATCTAGAGATGAAGCGGCGTGCAGATTTAAAATTCTGGGTAATGGTGTCCAGCTTCTCCAGATTAAATATGGCAGTTAGTGCCTGTATTACCATTTTAAGCTGTGGAGCGTTTGGCTGTATCCAAGCTTGCATGAGTGCTCTGTGAGCTACCAACAAAAAATATGAATCCACTGAGGAAGTGCAGTAGAACTTGTCGACATCACAGGATCTTGATAATTGAAGAGACCGAGCATAGGGTCTTTGTTGAGAGAGATGTTTTACAGATGATTAATGTAACAAAGAACTTGGTCCCAGAAGATGGAAACTCGAGCACATTCCCAAAGGCGATGAAACAGAGTAGGTCGAGTGTGGTCGCACCAAGGACACACAGGGCGGGGAGTGACAACTGGATTCCCTGAAAAGGATAGTAAGCTCTGTGGATGATTTTAAATTGAGTTTCCTGCCATGTTTCACAGAGGACAAGTGAAGCGATTTTCCGGTATCCCAACAATATTTTGTCTGGAGCATCGTCAGTAGGCAGTATGAGAGTCGATGGCTTAAAAGGAGTAAGATGGTACTTTGCAGACTGGTGTGAGATTAGATGGGAGTAAATTGCCAAGATGGAATAGTTATCCTGACATAGTAGAGTTTCTATAAAGGAGCACTGGAAAGGATGTTGTGTTGGAGAATAGCACGTCCGTAGGAAGGTCACCAGCTGATGGTAGTGAAAGATATGAAATCCCAGTATGGAGTATTTTGCAGCTAGTACTGAAAAGGGCTGGAAGGTACGTTTGGTGTCATCAAATATAGATATGACTTTAATAAGTCCACTATGAGACCAGTGGGTAAATGCTGCATGCTCACTCCCTGGAGTGAACATAGGGTTTCCAAGAATAGGCAGATGGAAGGATATCCTTGGTGGCAGGCCAAGTAGTTTCCGCATTTCCCTCCAGGCCAGTACTGTGTCTCTAATCAGGAGATTCGAACGGAGGGATCGAGGCAAGACCTTGAGGTTAGAGTGCAGAATAACTGGAAGGTGTAGCGGAGACACCAGGGCCTCTTCTAGGGAGTAGTTCGAATAACGTGATTTCCCAGTAATCCAATCAAGACTCTGACAAAGGAGGCAGGACAGGTTGTAAAATCTAATATTAGGCAGGCCTGCACCCCCCTCACTCTTTTGGAGACTAAGCTTTTGTAATGCAATACGTGGTTTTTTACGCTGCCACAGAAAGGTCTGTAGAGCCCTATGGATCTTCTGAACATCAGAATGCTTTAACAGAAGAGGGAGTGTTTGCAAATGATAGAGCAATCTTGAAAAATAAACCATTTTGTAAAGATCTCCCAAAGAGGGAAAGGGAAGAGTTGTCCAAACCTCCAGTTCCTGTACAATCTTGTTGATTAAAGGAGGGTAATTTAGGTAATGGAGAGAGACAATGGTTCTCTGCCTATGCGGATGCCCAAATACATAATGGATTGGGTAGCTATACCAAAGGGAGAGGATGGAATCCAACACTTTGATGTAGTAGCATTCAAAGAAAGTACTTCGCTCTTATCAAAATTGATTCTAAGGCCGGAGCATTTACGGAAGGTCGCTAACAGGTCCTGAAGTAGTAGGAAGTCTTTGGGTGGATCCAAGGAAAACAGTAATATATCATCCGCAAAGAGAGCTGAGCGGAGAGTAAGGTCACCAATCGAGACACCAGTAACCCCTGCCGTTGAGTTGAGCCATCTGGGCAAAAGTTCAAGGGCAATATTAAAGAGTAGGGGGAGAGCGGGCAGCCTGCCTAGTGCCTTTGGTCAAGGGAATGCTCGAAGAAATAAAGTCAGGTGTGACTAGTCTAGCCGTGGGCAAGCAGTACATACGTCATAGAAAGTCCACAATAGGGCCCAAAAAAACCAAGCCTCCTCATAACAATGAAGAGCCAGGCAAAGCTTATGTTGTTTTTCGGCATCTAAAGATATAAGTGCTAGATCTATCTGTGGGTTTGTTTTAGCATGTTTCAGGTCTAATAATAATACTTTGCGAATGTTTAGCGTAGCTGAGTGACCCGGCACGAACCCGAATTGGGCTGAATGTAGTATTTCGGGAAGCAGTAGGGCCAACCTGGATGCTACAATTTTCGAAAGTATTTTACTGTCTACATTGATTAAAGAAATAGGTCGGTACGATCCTAGGAGCAGTGGGTCTTTTCCCTCCTTAGCTATGAGCTTAATGTGCACCTGGGAGACAGTCGGAATATATGGGCCATTCTCCCACATTGCTTTATAGATGTGATATAGAGTGTCTGGGATGAATTCTGAAGTTAGTTTGTAGAATTCCGCACTAAGACCGTCGGGTCCAGGAGCTTTAGCCGAGGACAGGTATTTAATAGTGGCACAAATGTTGTCTCGTGTAATGAGAGCATTTATGGCATTTAGCTGGGATCCAGAAAGCTTGGGGAGATTAATAGAGGCTTGAAAGTCCTCAGCAGCCCTAGAATCAATTGGGTCCTCTGAATACAAGGAAGTATAGTAGGATGTGAGAAGGTCATTCATGCCAGGTGACAGTGTTAAGACATTGCCCACGGGTGACCGGACCGCAGAGGTATGAGTGGGAGTACAAGGGCCCGCACCAACAGCTTTCCCACCTTTTTGCCATAGCTATAAAATTGTAAGGTGGAAAAGGCTGATTTGGCTGCTTCCTGGTGTTCAGCCCAGTAATCAAAGGCTCATTTGGCAGACGAAGAGACTCGCTCGCCTATTGATAAAGCAATTGAGACCGTTTCTTAAAGTGCGTGGTATAGGAGATTATGCGCCCTCTAAGAAACGCCTTCCCAGAGCAGGTTAGGATTGGTTAAATGTGCTCCGTTCATATCCACATATTTCTGCCATGCTGCAAATAAATGAGACTTAACGTCTTCTTTATTGGCTAAATAAGCGGAAGAGCTTGGGGATTTTGGAGTTTTCAGCCCAGACAGCTTTAATAGGATGGGACAGTGGTCGAAAATGGCCATATCGGAAATGGTTGTTTTACATAGCATAGACAAGAGAGGCTGCAAGCAAAAAAGATTGTCAGTGCGGGAGAAAGAGTCATGAGGGGACGAGTAGAATGTGTATTCCCAGTCTGACGGGTGTTGGAGACGCCATACATCATGCAGATTAAGCATATCAATAGATTGTGCTAAAGTGGTAGAGGGGGGATACTGAGGTAGTTTTCCAGGACGTCACATGTGATGTTCTCTGTTTCGATCAATATCATTGTGCATAATGGCATTAAAGTCTCCACCCAGGATCTGACATGATGCCGGAATGTGTGAGGGCCATGAAGTCAGATTCTGGTAAAAGTTTTGTCCTGGAGAATTGGGAGCGTATAAAGTAGAGATAGCCAAGTCACGAGAGGCGATAGTAATATGGACAGTGAGTTTGTGACCCTCAGAATCAGAGTTAACAGAGCGAACAGTGTAACACAAACTTTTATGGAATATTATAGCTTCCCCTGCCTTACAGCCCACAGCCGCAGAACCAAACATCTGACCCACCCAAAGTCTCAAAAGACGAGAAAAATCGCTGGCAGAGAGATGCCCCCAAATGTTTCAAATGACGTAGTACTCGCATACGCTTGTTCGGTGAGCGTAACCCCTTAACATTCCACGAGATTACCTTCAAGTGATCCCTGTCATCTGGTGTAGCCATGTCTGTCGTAGTATAAAGATTAGATAAGGCCTACAATATGGCAGAACCATGCCAGGCATCACCCCAACTAGTCCAGGTTGATCAGAGCAGCATGCATCACCTAGGGAATTGCAACAGTAAAACATAACAATGCAGAACAATAAATGTAGAACTTCTCTAACATATGGGGAGGAGATCCCCAAGTAGATCGGGAACTTCATTTTTTTCCGTATAGAGCAAACCAGCGGAGCTCCAGCAATCGACACTCCGCTACTATCTTGGACAACAACGTATACGGGTGGGGGAGGAAAGGGAGTGGGGGAGGGAGGGGGAATGGCTAAAGGGGAAACAAAAACACCTGAAGATCCTCTTTGCCCATCTGGGGGGACAGATCTGCAAGGCGGGTCGCCTCAGGGGAGGCATGAACAAGACATAAATATCAAACAGTGGCCGTTTTAAGACAAATTACATCAGTCCCTGAGAAAGCATAAAAAAACAAGGAAGACCATTACATATCCTTCGATAAAAAAAGGTCAGCGGGTAACATAGCGATCTTCGGCCCGGCCAAAGCGCACCCGTTTATACGGTGGCTTTTGAGGACTTGGTTGATTCTGGAAGGGTGCGGAATCTCCCCTTGGGGAAGAGGAGGAAGATGGTGTAGAAGGCGGGCTTTGATCCATGGCTGCTTTAGGGATATTGTTAAGGTATTGCTCCACTTCCAACTGTAAGGTGAAGGATAACCTTTCTCCATGCGGCGGCTGGATATGAAGAACAGCAGGATAGGCTAGGGTGAATTTAACCTGCCTGTGATACAGAATGGAGCAGATCGCAGAGAAGGCCTTACGTTGTCACATAACCTCCATCGAATAGTCTGAGAACAGGAGCAATTGGTGTTCGTCCACATGTGTGCGCCGGAATTTATGGAGGATGGCCTACTTGTCAGCGTAGTTCAGATAGCGGACAATGACCGGCCTAGGTTTAGTGCGAGAGTCGGACAGCAGGCCGATACGATGGGATCTTTCAACCACGCAGGGGTGTTGCAGGCCTATTTGCTCCGGAATGGCCGTTGCACATATGGTGATCAGCACGGAGGGAGAATACGACTTAGGCAGGCCTATGATGTGTAAATTGTTCCGCCGTGAGCAGTTTTCTAGATTATCTACCTTATCCTGAAGATCTCTTTGGACCGTGGTGAATCGGGCTACTGCCGCAGAAATAGCCAATTAGTCGTCTTCAACGGAAGAGATCCTATCTTCCATCTGCGTAATGCGCTGAGCCTGTGCATGGAGATGTTTGTGTAGCTGTTCTAGCCCTTTAAGAACTGCACTGTCGACCGCCGCTGTGAGAGTAGGTGCCAGGAGTGCCATGACTGCGTGGGCAATGCCAGCTGGTGAGGCAGGGTCCGGAGGCTAAGGAGTAGGAGACTGTGGCTGCTGTGTGCTCTGCTGATCCCCTGTGTCATTGGGGATGATTTCAGCAGCGGCCATCTTGGCTGCAGCGACCGCTCTGTCCCCCTGTGACAGGTGGACTGAAGAGAATTGGGTTTGGGGCTGCTCCACAAAACAGTCCATGAGTTCCCCTGAGCCGCAGGAAGAGAGGAGGGTCCCCCCGAAGTGTAGCGGGCTTAGGAGTGCAACGGTCGAGGAGGGCAGCAGGAGCAGGGACTGCTCACCTCCACTCCATACGCCGCTGAAACCAGAAGTTTTCTCAAAGTTTTGCTGTATAGGGACTGCAAGTGGCTGATAAATCAAATTCATTTACTTGTACTGCTTGCATTTAAATTAATTTATTGATGTTTTAATGAAAACAGAAATGTATTAATTTGGTGACTTTTACAGTTGCCTGGAATTCACATTTAAAGGGTTAAGTTCATGTTTCGAACATGTTACATGGTACAGCCATATTTGGAACCCCACTCCATGACAGGGGTTGTTGTTCACCGCAGCCGCTGTCACAGTCCGCGCAGCCACAACATTCATTCACAATGATTGCGGGTGATATGTTTTGCAGGCTCCAGGGGGATAAAAGAATAGATGCATTTTTTTTATTGATAAAATATATGTATTTATTATGTTTTCTCTAAAGGTGAACTTAGCCATTAAGATTTGTTTTGGGGCACTTCTGACTTATAAGACATTGAAATATGGGGCATTTTCTAAGGCCTTGTTTACATTGTGTTCACATTGTGGTTCTCAATTTAATTCTAGGACGAAGAACTCAAATTGAGTTTATCTACCACAAGCACAGAAGTCTTATTAGTTTGCCAAAATCTAGCCCAATCTGAGTCATATAATGTTGAATTCAATGAGGGATACAGTGAACTCGGCTTAGGAAAAAAACTAGAGGAAAATATGGACCCCCATATTTATGATGGTGTTTGGAAAAGTGAAGAGGCAAAGACATGTGAAAGTCAGCCTTCAGACATGGCAGATGTAAGAAAGGAAATTTTCATGAGTTCTTCACAGGTAACAGAACAAAAATTCAAATATATGAAAGACCTGCTTTCTCCATACCAACCAATAAGTTTGTACTTTTAAAGTATGGGTACATTTTTATATTAAAAATGTCCTTGCAATAATTTGCCTTAGAATACATCTCTACTGTTAACTTTGGTATTATCGTATTTGGTTTACTCATTTTTGGTACACAGTGGGGTTTATTTACTGAAGCTGGAGAGTGCAAAATCAGGTGCTCTTCTGCATAGAAACCAATCAGCTTACAGGTTTTATTGCCAAAGGTTAACTGAACAAGCTGAGATTAGAAGCTGATTGACTACCATGCACAGGTGCACCAGTTTCTCAGTGAACCAGCTTTAGTAAATCTCCTCCAGTGTTACATTCTTACAAGCTGCATATTGAATTTCTTATTTACCAGGATCCAACTTATAATAAAGCAAGTGAATGCACTGACCCAGAAAACATGAAAGAAAATGACCACTCACAGCACTGCGGGTCCATATCAGAAAATGAAATGTGTGGTTCTCCTATTTTGAGAAGTAAAAGTGAAGTCTGCATTTGTGAAAGTACCAAACGTGTTATACCCAGAAATCTTCCACTTCTTGAATTGTGAGTGTAGTTTGTAAACCTTCTTCGCAATGTGATCTGACCTGTAACATATTAATTGTGCAGTAACAGTATGGTCTTTTTTCAGCTCTTTCTTCATTAGCTGGCCACCTGTCACAATTACCAAGCCATTTGCTGAGTACTGATACTAGCTGTCACCAGCCAAACGTTTATTCATTTTGCTTAGTGTGGCATGTCTGCAGTTTTTTTTATCACTGTCTGTGTAGCTATTTGGGATATTTCTCAAAATGACAGATGTTAGAATAGGAAGTCAGGGAAAATTTCCCCACTTCTGCTTGACAGGTGTCACACAAAACAAGAGGTAGGGTAAAATGTATGCAGCAGGGACACAGGAAGCAAAAATATATTTTTTCTAGCAGGGTTTTAGATTTAGAATCTCTGTCAGGATTTTATTGTTAGAAGAGGTGAAATTGAAGCACCACACCACTGTCCAGATACAACTTTATTCTATTAGAAGTCAGGTGTATAATTTGAGAAGTAGCCAATGTGTTTTGGGAGTCCAAGTGCCCCCTTCATCAGGGCTTGACTGGCAATAAAGTGAACAGACCAGAAGTGAACTGGACCTACAATGGTATTTATTCCAGTGTGACTTAAAAGTAAAGGCCTAATCAGAAGCTTGGCAGCAACCATGCTGTTATTGTTGTGTTTGTCATTATGAGGAACACATTTTCCTTATTTTCCTGTCCAGGTGACAGGTATCAGACAGAACAGGAAGATAAATCTGGAGAATGCATAATTCTGTTCAAATGTGAATGGTAGCCAATCAGGTTCTAACTTACTGATTATCCTTAGATATAAAAAAATTATAAATACCATTCTTTTTTTTTAATGTGATCCCTGAGCACATCACAGCACACTGTGCTTCCTAGTGAATGGTTGGGCAGGGGGGAAGGCATGTCAGGACAAGTGTGATCATTGAAGGAGAGCACACTGAGTTCCCAGCAGAGCCTGCAAACTGACCATGTTGTGCTCTCATGCCTAGTGTAGTCAGTTTTTAATAGGAAAGCAGAGGGACTAGCAGGAACACCAGGAATTTCACATAAATGGCACAATACAAAGAGAACAGGATACTTTCATACAAAAAAATTATAAATACCATTCTTTTTTTTTTAATGTGATCCCTGAACACATCACAGCACACTGTGCTTCCTAGTGAATGGTTGGGCAGGGGGGAAGGCATGTCAGGACAAGTATGATCATTGAAGGAGAGCACACTGAGTTCCCAGCAAAGCCTGCAAACTGACCATGTTGTGCTCTCATGCCTAGTGTAGTCAGTTTTTAATAGGAAAGCAGAGGGACTAGCAGGAACACCAGGGATTTCACATAAATGACACAATACAAAGAGAACAGGATACTTTCATACAAGTACATGGTACAGCAGGTACATATCAGGAATATGAAATGTTGGGTTTACATTCTTTAATTGCATGTATTTGGATCTGTTCTTTAGAACATGTTACTTGTACACCCATCAGGATAGAGATACTGTATAGAATCTGTTATTGCTTAACTCTCCTTCAGAAAATAATTGTCTAGACTAGGTTTTGCTAATGATTTAGCTTCAGTATGGTTCTGAATCACTGACCCCAACTCAGTATAGAGATAAGAAATTCTAACATGTCTCTGACTTTCCCTTGTGTTCCAGGTTTGACTTAATGTGAGTAATGAAGCTAGATGCAACCAGGCATTTTCTTTTACATACTGATTTTCATGAGAATTGTACAAAAACAATGGCAGTTGAGAAGAACAAACAAGTTGGAGCTATTAAACATATATTGGTTACCAGTGTAGCAGGACATAGGGAGAGCGGTGTTCGATATGAGTGACTATCACAGAAATGTATATGTAATGCCTCACTTGAGTGTGAAGTGGTAACTTTTTAAAAAAAAGAAAAAAAAGACTTCTGCAAAATGTATCTAGAAGCATGAGTGGAAGGGTCATAGTTTCTAACAGCCCTACATCAGTAGGTAAGAAGAAGGTGAAAGAAAAAAGAAAAAAAAGAGGGGGGGGGGTGATGCGAATGGAAAGCTGAACCAGTGGAGATTAAAAAAGGAAGAAGAACAAAGGGACAGGAGCTGGGCAAGCACATAAGTCATTTCTGGAATAGTCAAATTTTTGAGGTTGTTCAAAGGCACATTGCAAGTGAATACAAATTTTTGATGGAAAGGAAAAACAATTCATGCCATTTAAAATAAGGTATACCATTTCTTGATTGTACAGAACGGGACATGTCAGGTGATTAGTAGTAACATATAACCCAGTCATCTAAGAGTATGCTTGTGTTCTGTATTGTACTTCAAGAAATGGATTTTACTAGTAAGTCAAAAACCTTTTTTTCCTGTGCATTTTTTTAAGCTTGTGGCAGGTTCTATTTAACCTCCTTAGCATTACATTTTACCCTGAAAAAAACCCCAAAAAAACAGCATTTTCTTTCAATACACATTAAAATATGCCTGAATAAATCCCAACATATTATACATTTTTGGAAAACAAAGAACCTGTAGAATAAGAAGATGATAGTTTCAAGTACACTAAAATGAGTTAAAGTACACAAAAACTCAATTTAATAATTTTCTTTTATTTTGCAAAATCAAAAAAATGAGAGTTTGTCCAATAGATTCCAAATATGTCAGGCCTTAAAATTGTATGTGCACACAAAATGGTGAACTATTTCAATACTAAAATAGGCGATGCTTTAAAAACTTTTATAGCTCATCAGTTTAGAGTTATCCATAAACAATAAGTCTAGCATTATTCCTCTCACTTCAGTGTACAGTGATACCAAATATATTTCACAATTGACACTTACATATGCACGTTTGTCCTGGGGCCATGCATGTTCACATGTATGGCTGGGTTCCTTAATTTTTTTTTTTATAATTGAATTATTATTTTACTTCACATTACTACCATAACAAGGGGTTGATATGCCCCTTATGTGATAGTTTTTTGCAATGGCAGGTCCTCTATACAGAGACAACTGATTTCTAGCCTTGTATTGTACCCGAGCTGATCAAGTGTATAGCCCCAGATCAGCTTCTACACTACCATTACTAGTCAGAATCTGACAGGGGCTAACCTGGAAATGCTTAGAGCAGAGAGAGCACTTCTAAGCTTACAACAAAGAAGGAAGATCGGTGAATGAGTGTTCACTGATCCTCCACTGCTCTGCCATAATGAATGCCCGGCATTAACCCTGAGGTTACTCAGGTGTTGGGTTCAGTGTTAACATGGTCATGCTGAGTCATGCTTGTGGGAGACTGTTTTTACTTTGAATTCTAACATCAAGTAATGCTTAGGATTAATGCCAGGGGAACTTAAGAGTACATAGTAAAAGGAAACCTATACTGAGGTGAATATGTAGAATGGCATTGATCATTTTTCCCTCTGAAATTTCTAGTTACATTGGAATTTTGCTAATAAAAAAGAACCTTATTGTCACTGAACTGGAACAAGTATACAAAGCAGGTATTCTGATCTAAGTACTTGTTTCCGGTCTACGACTCAGAAAGTATTGCAGCCATTAATTCAATAGCCAAGTAGCCAGCATTTTCAAAAGGAAGTCATGAATGGAAGCTTACAGTATATATTTCTTGCAGAACATGTTGCCTTTAAAAGTTTCACATAGTGATGCCAACTGCAGCATAATATACTGTGACCACATATTCTTTATACACGTAATCTATACATTCAATACAGTCTTTTGTCCATTTCCTTTTTTTAGACTTCTTGTAAACACTAAAGAATTCAATGAAGAAGAAACATCTATTAAAAAGATGCTATTCCCTGTCTGGAAAATTATAGCTATTCACAGGTATTTCGTGAAGATAGGCAAAATATATTGTATTGTTTATTCACTTTTTTAAGTGTATTCAAATCCTTAAAGTGGAACTTTACACAAAGGGGTTGATTTACTAAAACTGGAGAGTACATAATCTAGTGCAGCTGTGCATGGTAGCCAATCCACTTCTAACTTCAGCTTCAGTTAAGCTTTGTTAAACAAACCTGGAAGCTGATTTGTTACTATGCAAAGCTGCACCAAATCTGCACTCCCCAGTTTTAGTAAATCAACCCCAAGAACTTTTTCTTGTTCAAACTTTTTATTAATTTCAGAGACATAAAAAAAACAGGCGTAGGACAGCCCATTAACATATGCAGGCATTAACGAATACCGAAAAACACGGTGTCCGACAGGAAAGGAGGATTATCGCATAAAGATCGCGTTATGAGGAACCATACAAAAACATGAAAGGATAAAATAGTACAAGGGAAGTTAGGACCTGAGTATGCAACTGAGAGGGAGCACTTTCCCAATGACCATATGGGGGTTCCATGTGAGGCAAGGAGAGGGAGGCAAAGTGAGCAGGAAGAGAAAAAAAACGGGGGAGAATTAGGAGAGACTGAAAGAGAGAATAGAGGAGAGAAAGAAAAGGCATGTGACTTCCAGAAGAGAATAGACAATCTCAGGACTAGGTCAATGCATAGCGTGGTTCATAGGACTATCACAATGTCAAGGAAGGAGCAACGAATCATCAAAGTTCGGTGGGAGGAAACATTCCACCCATGGGGTCCAGATGGACAGAAAATTAGGGACAGAATCTAAAATGGTGGCTTCAATTTTGGCGTGAATCATAGATTGTGTAACCTTGTTCCGAACTGCTAGCATGCACAGAGACGGCGACTTCCACGATTTGGCCATAATCTTTTTAGCTGCACTGATGACTTTCAGGAGAAGTTTAAATTGGGATTTGGAAATGGAGGGAGGGTGCAAATTTAAGAGAGCTACAGTTGGGTCTGGAGGTATTGATTTTGCAAAAAGCAGGGATAGCATATGAAAAACTTCAGCCCAAAAGGTTTGGGCAACCAAGCAGGACCACCAAACATGGAAGTAAGTCCCTACCATCGCACAACCCCGAAAGCATTCAGAAGAATAATTGAGGGTATATTTAGCAATACTCGCCGGGACCAGGTACCACCGAGTCAAAACTTTATGATTAGTCTCTAAAGTTACCACGTTCTGTGAGGAGGATTTGGTAGCAGACCAGATGTGTTCCCAATCTGTAGGGCTCAACTGGAGTCCCAGGTCTTTGTCCCACCTAGCAACATAAGTAGGGTTTGGCGAGGACTCAGAAGTGAAAAGAAGATTATAGATAGCAGAAATAAGGCCACGTCTATGCGGGTCTCTATCACAAGATCGTTCAAAAAAGGACATCGAACGAGCTGAGTGGGAATGGACGGACTGCAGAGCATTAAAATGCTGTAACTGAAGGTACCTATAGATTTCCGATGCTGGTATAGAGTGCGACTCATGGAGGGAAGGGAAGGATTTGAAGCCTCTGTTGGTCATAAAGTGGTGAGTACGAAGCAGGTTCGCCGAGGACCAGTGTTTGAAGGATCATGGAGAGGACCAAACTGGGGGGAAGGCCAGGTTTCGTAGGTATGAGAGTAGGGGATTATGCGGTGACTGAAGAGAATAACTGGATTTTAGTCTGTCCCAGAATGAAATATAATGAGATGTTATAGGGTTACGGAGAGACGGCGATCCGGTTGCCTAAGCCATAGAAGATTAGCAACTGAGAGGGGGTCGCAATCAATCGATTCAAGAATAACCCATTGGGGGATTTCATGAGTCGCATGGTATTTAGGCAGTTGTGCAAGATGTGCCACTTGGTAATACTTAGCAAAATCCGGGAGGCCTAGGCCACCCGTGAGCTTAGATTTGTGTATGGTTGAGCTAGGTATATGATGAAGGATGGAGCCCCAGACATATGTGTACACTCATCGTTGCAGAATACAGAGAAAATGTGCAGGTATGGGTAGAACTCTAAACAAATACACTATTTTGGGGAGAATAGATATTTTCACAACCGTGATCCTGCCCATCCAGGCCAGTGGTAGAGAGGACCATTTGGTCATGAGACTAGTAAGGTGGGCCAACTTTGGTAAGTAGTTGGCTGTATAAAAGTCTGATGGACTAGGAGTTAGTTTAATGCCTAAAAAGGGAATGGAGTGCTGGGACCAAGAAAAAGGTAAAATCTGTTACAAATGTGCCAAACCCTTGGGAGGAAGGGGGATATTGAGCGCTATCGACTTCTGGGGGTTAACGTGAAGGCCGGAAATACAGCCGAAATCCTGAAGGAGCCGAAGAAGAGTTGGAGTGGAGGACAATGGAGAGGTGAGAAAGAGGAGCACGTTGTCCGCAAAGAGGCATGTGGTGAGAACCGCCTAACTCAAGTCCATGTACATCCGGGTTGGCTCTTATCAGGAGAGCCAAAGGCTCTATGGCTGGGGTGAAGAGCAAGGGAGAAAGCGGGCAACCTTGGCGGGTGCCATGTAGGATTGAAAACGATGCTGACTTATGCCCCAAATATCTGACTCTAGCCAATGGTGCACAATATAAAGACGAGATCCATGCCAAAAAATGAGATCCAAAGCCCCAGCGACATAGGGTGAAGTCCAGATAGGATCATGAGACCGTATCGAAAGCCTTCCTGATGTCTAAGGACAAGAAGCAAGTAGGGATGTTGCGAGGACGGGCTAAATGAGAAAGGAGGACCGCAAGTCTAACATTACCACCTGCTTGGCAGGTGGGTATAAAGACTGCTTGGTCATTGCTGATAAGAGAGCCTATAAACGGGTTAAGGCGGGTGGAGAGGATTTTCACGAGGAGTTTAATATTTATATTAAGGAGGGAAATTGGTCTATAATTGGACCATACAGAATCATCTGAGTTGGGCTTCGGGATCATAGAAATTTTGGCCGTCACTGTATCAGGGCTAAAAGACTGACTGGTCAAGATGGCATTTGTTAAAACCGGGGAGAGAAGCAAACTTCTTGTAGTAAGTGGCAGAGAAGCCATTTGGACCAGGGTGTTTATGGAGCTTCAGGTCCTTGAAAGCATTCAGGGTTTCAGTTGAAGTAATTGGTCGCTCAAGAACTTCAAAATGGTAGTCTGATAATTTCAGGAAAGTAAGGTGGGCTAAGAGAGCTTCAGCGCGGGGTCGATCAAAGGAATCCGTTGGAGAATACAGTTGGGTGTGCTTACGGAAAACTTGTAAGATGCGCACTGGGTTGCTAGTGTAGTTGCCTGGAGATACGCGTAATCGGATCGATTTAGTGGTTCGATCAAGACTGCGAAAGGCCTAAGAATGTGTCCGGTTTATTCCCTTTGGTATCATATTTATATCGAGACCTACAGAGAGAAAGTTCTGCCTGAATCATAAGAAAGACATCCAATTCCAATCGAGATTGCTCCAAAGCTTTTCAAGTACCGGGTGTTGGAGTGGCTAGGAAGGCCTGATGGGACTGGTTGTAGGGGAGAAATGTCCGGAGTGGAGTTTAGTGACAGGTATTCTTTAAGAGCAATCTCTATGTCTAAACTGTGGGACAGATGGGACAGTAAATTTTCGTTGATAACCCAAGAGGGATCAGTGGTTGAAGGTGCCAGGGATGCGATTGATGTGATGACTGCACTGTAGTCAGACCAAGGTATAGGGAGGATGTCAGAGGCGAGGAGCAAAGAAGTGGAGCCGACAGTCGTCAAAATATGATCGATACATGGAAACGGTTTGTGGGGATGAGATTGGAAGGTATATTGACGTTTCACCGGATTAAGTTCTCTCCACGTTTTGACTAAAGAGTGATGGTGCAGGAGATGTTGAAAGGAGAGTTTGGGGGACAACGGGAGAAGCGGTTATGGTGACTTGTCCAGGAAGGGGTATAGGGTACAGTTAGAGTCTCCACAAACAATGAGTATGCCACGTTTATGGCAATCTGTGATTGTCAGTAGGTGGGTGAGGAACGGCAGCGGGCTCTGAGTGGGAGCATAATAAGTAACGATGGTAACGTCAGAGTCGAGGAGCAATCCCGACAAGAGGAGATAGCAACCTTCAGGGTTTCCGATCTTGGAATGAAGTATAAAAGGGGTTGTGCAATGGAAGGCTATGAGGACACCTCTACATTTAGATTTAGCTGAAGCAGTAAAAACTTGAGGATAATGGGGGCCCAAAAATTTGGGGGTGGAAGAGAAGTGCGTCTCCTGCAGGCAGACTACATGCGCCTTTAGCGAAGCAAATGAGCGAAAGGCTTTGTTACGCTTCAATGGAACATTAAGGCCCTGCACATGCAGGGTAAAGACATTCAGGGAACCCATGGGGGGAAGGTAAAGTCTGCCAAAGAGTGGGGAGTCCTTGTATGAGCATACACTGAGTGCCTCCGAGAGGAGAAGAAGGAGAGACAGAACAGGAAGAGAGGGTCAGGGAAGTCACATGAGAAAGCAAGAGGGAGAGAAAAAGTGGCAAATAAATCCAAATTGAAATGAAAAGGGGCCACTACGGCCCAAAGGGTGGTCCCTGAGTTGCCGGCATAGCGGAGAAACCCAAGGGTCAAGAGTAGCCCTGGCAGTACAAAAATACGGTACCGCATGGGCTAGTGGTGGTTAAGCAGTAATAATCATAGGGGGAAAGACAGCCCAAGTATAAACAGAAGTCAGTAGGCTCCCACTGAAGCAGCAAGAGCCTAGGCTCATGGTATGTCAGGGAAGCCCCAGAACCTGGCAGCACACCCTATTAACGTAACCCTTCAGGGATGTCAAGATGGAAAGATATTGTGGTGTCGTATGCATTGCCGGATCTGGGGCTCCTGTGCATGTAAACAGGTGCCACCATAGCAGGGGCGGACTGACAGATCTCAGGGGGCCCCCAGGCAATAGGGGATCATGGGGCCCCTGTATCCTTGCCCAAACTCAAAAAAGCCTATGGAAAAGGTACCAGGGGCATCTCATGGGGCCCCCTACTGACCCCGGGCCCTCGGGCAGTGCCCGAGTTTCCAAATGGTCAGTCCGCCCCTGCACCGTAGACACTTTGTATTATGAAAACAAACCTAAAAAAATAACATTACATTGAGTAAACATAATTAGCACCCAAGAAGTCGAAACGGGGAACCAAAGAGAACCAAGTCAGCCGTCGGAAAGGCTAAAGGTCATCCTTGGTCAGTTGTGGTTAGGGGACCGAGGGAAGCGATCTGAGGAGTAGACACAGCCTGACAGAGGGCAATAAAATGGGTTCAAAGGCACTTGCAGGCGTCAATCCAAGGAGTCTGGTGGAGCTAGAGCAGGAGAGGAGTAACGTCCTCTTTTGTAAGAGCTGAGCTAACCTATGGTGGAGTGAGAAGGGCGACTTTTTGGTGGAGAGCAGCTCACCTTCAGACGTGTCGCGGGATCTGGGATGAGCAGCCTGTAATTCAGCATAGGGCTGTGCCTGTGTGAGGGATGCAGGGGCGGCCGCCATCTTGAAAGAGGCCCGAGCCAAGGCCTCTTTGATTGGCTTCACAGGCGGCTGAGGCTGGTGTTTAGCCGATCCCCGGACCATCTTGACAGGTGCGAAGGACGTTGCTATGGCAACCAGTGGAGTTGCGGGACGGGAGCGGTGTCCGGGAGGCTTGTTTCCCCACTATGTGCCAGAGCCTCAGACGGACATGTCCATTTCGGCGGCTCCGCGCATGCGCACCCCCCAACCCCAAGAACTTTTTATGGATTGAGTAGAGAAGTGATAGAAACTTTGTTTAGCATTTTTTTTTCCTCAGTCTGTTTTTATTGAAATGTCAATAAAAAGTAGGATACAGAAAGGTAAAGAGGGGGTAGAAGGGTGATGCAGCTACACAAATTGGATTGGACATTGGCGGTTAAATGTTGTTTGGCCCATAGCAATACAAGGATGCATTGATGATAAACCATAACCTCAATGAGGAAAGCATTTACTGCAGTCTGTGTTCCCTGTTAGCAGATTTCTCTTCCCTTCCTTTATCACTGACAGTAGCACAGTAAAACAGAAAGTGGTGATCCTTCTTTGGACAGTGATCACTGAAACAGGAGGTGAGAAGAAATCTCCCAATGTGTACGCCTGTCCAACTGATAGCAGTTAAAGTGTTGCTGAACCTAGGATCCTGCATTCACTGTGTCTGGCCTTCCGCAGTACACAGAACATGGAAATGCAATTATTTTAATAAATATAAACTGTGAAATACCTTTTCTCATCAGCAGTATATAGCAGTCTTGTGACTTCTCTTAGTGTCCAGCTGAGCACTGGTTTATATTGTATGAATTTTCATTCTCCTCTGACTGTCCTATGAGGCTGCATGACCCCTGACCCTCTGTCTGGACAGTGCTGATTGGCCCTGTGCTGATCATATGCAACCCCCCCCAAAAAAAAACCCTGTAGCAATACACACAAAACTGAGCATGTGCAGAGTAACTCCTAGGGCTCTGTATTATCAGCAGATGGATTGGGGACTGTAGAAGAAGGAGGGGATCAGAGAAAGCAGAATCAAACAGTATTTTTACATAAAGCTGAGGATTAACTCCTTAGGTTCCACAGTGAGTATAAAACAAGCATGATTTACTGCTTATTCAGACTGATTTTACTGTTATGGGTTTAGTAACAATTTAAATTGTATAAACAACCCAAACTTTTTTGTTGGATAGAATGAAAAAGGATTTGAACTCATTTCAAGTTTTTTTTAGCTGTAGAGAAAGTTGCTTGCTGAAAGGTAAAATGAGTGTTCAGGATATTGGGATATCCGTTATGACATGGTCATATATACAGTTGCATATCTATAACACACAGAGAATGCAGCACTGACCTTCTGCAACCCTTCCATATACAGCTTTGTAGTTGGGTAGGCAAAGCTGCCAAAATACAGTTGAGGTAGGCAATTTGGAAAACGGTATAGAGGAGTGGAAATATAGCAGTCATACCACTGAAATATGCACTTTTTAACTTGTCCATAATATTCAGTAAGTGTTTTCGTATTGCTAACCTCCCGGGCATATTTCCATTTTATTGCAGATATGCAGGACCATTCTTGAAGCCAGTGAAAGAAAGACAGGCTCCAGGATACACACAGATAGTTAAGCGGTCAGTTCAGTTACAACTTTATATCATTGATGCACATTTTAAAAGCTTGTATACATTTATACATTTCAAGAGCTTATCAGAAGGTCAGTAAATCCAACAAACTCCATATCCTGATGAAGACAGCCTTTCTTCACACTGAGATGTCTAAATGCCTTGGGCAATAGGTTACTTCCCTTCTAAATATATAATCAACCTATCAAAGAGTCATTATTACTTGCTAATTTTTAAGTGCAGTAATCCATTGCAACAAATCACAACCTATTGTGTTCTTGTGTGACTTTATCAGAATGAATTATTGATTTCTATTTAAGAATATGATTTCTATTTAAGAATATGAATTCTTTATTGAACAGAGCCACAAATTGCACTATGAACAAAAAGTAAAACTACCCTTTAAGGGCCATGTACAGATGATTAAGCGCGAGATTGTGTGAAACGCGTTAACATGTCCTGTATTCATGTCCTGGTGTTTTGTGTGTCCTATGGATCAATAAATACACACTATATTCATCTCTCCTCCGGTGTGCGGCTGACCCTTCTTCCTATTACAGGCAGATTTCTCACTGAGAAAAGCAGATAAAAAGTCTGTCCCCAAACGTTAACTTGAGTTAAAAAGAACCTTTAGTTCTTTTTTCTGTGGTGGATGCCATTTTTTTCAACAACTCAGTGATTCTCTGTATGGGATAAACAGCCACTTCCAACAACAATTAGCCTTGTATATATTGTGGGAATCCACCCACCCCATTTATTTTTCTTTTGTAATAGTGTTTTTACAGTCCTGATAAGTATACTAGAGGATGACAAGTATATATTGTATGAGACAGATAAGGGGATTTTGCCTTCAATGTTACAGAATATAATCTAGGCTAAAAAATAACGCAATTGGCAAATAAAGAATTTATGTTTGGGTCCCCTGACCTATTTGGCCTGTGAGCAGTTGACTACTATGCATTCTTTATCTTTACACCCTAGGTTGAAAACACTAAGTTATATGCATGGTGTAGTATAATTGTAATATAATATGTATATGTTGACAAAATTCTGCAATTTTAGGCCTATGGACCTCAAAAAACTAAAACATTGTTTAACGCGAGGAACAATAAAGACAAAAGCAGAATTCCAGAGAGATGTCCTGCTAATGCTTCAAAATTGCATTATGTTCAATAATGTCCAACATACACTACACCAAAAAACTCTGCAGATGCAAAAGGATGTGGTGGAGCTTCTACAGGTAGGTTGATAAAATGGTTGAAATTTGCTGGTTGCACACAAAAGTTATAATTTTTGTAATATGCTAAATGCCTTGCACTGATGAGTTTATATAGTAGAACAGCTGTATGCAAGTTCGAAAAATGACTGCAAACTAAAGCTTAAGTTACCTTTTGGAGCATGTTACAAATTACACCCGTATTAGGGGGTGTAACATGTAACATACTATAGCCGCAGCACCTGATTCCCTCTATTGCTCTCCCCGCATTCCCTGTCACTTTTGTAAAACTTTGCAGCTTTGCATAGAATGCATGAAGGTAAAAATCATCAGTCTTTAGAAACACTTTAAGGCTGTTTCTGAGTTATAGAACAGAGGTTGTGGTTGCACAACAATCCACAGGGTCAGTATTAATTTGGAAAGCCTGCCTACTATCCTTACTACCCCACTGTTATTGGATTCATGTTGGATGTGATAACATTTCAAGCCTCTTTTAGGTTGATTTCACACTTATACATTGCAATATTGTGTGGTAAAACACATTATTGCAACACATTTTACCACATGGTACAGTGATCAACTGTTTATATACGTGCATAGTGATTTGCTGTGTTACAAAAAAATGGCAGGTCTGTTAAAGCAGTATTAAAACAAAAAGGAAACATTTATTATATTGCATATTGCCAATTGTTAGATCTTGTGGCTGTGTTCTGCCCCCCTCCCCAGTCCCTTAGTCCCAGGACTCAGGTAATCAGTGTCGATCTCTGGTTCATACTGGAAGATCTTTGTTGTCTAATAGTCGTATATCTTCATTGTACCTTATATATTACCATTGCAATTTTTATGTGCCTTATTGCTGTTTTTCCCTTCTGTGGGAATTCCGTTGTTGTGTTGTCTTTTCTGATTTTAACCGATAAAAAATATTGCACCAGATATGGTGGATCCATCCGTTTTCTTTCCCTTCTTTTCACCTGACCATCTGGCTAGTATTTCTGTTTTTTTTTAAAAGAACATGCTCTCTTGCAGATGTAGCAGTTAGAGGGATGAAACAAACCATTTAATCACTGACAGGGGTACCTACAACGATCAGCTTTTATTTTTAATTTTGGAGCTAGATTTTCATTTATTTATTTTTTTTTGTTTGCATGAGCATGAAATAAATGTACATTGTGCACATATGATAAACAAACAACACTGAACACTTGTCAACAGCAGTGCAACATAGTCAAGTGTAATCCAAACATATACTTCATCCTATGACATTTTGTCATAGAAACCTAGTAACCATTGAAAGATTAAGCTTTTATTAATTAACTACCTGCCCTCCAGAGCATTTACCCCCCTTCCTGAACGTTCCATTTTTTGCAATACGGTGTTGTGTTACTTTAACTGACAGTTGCGCAGTCATGCAACGCTGTAAATTAATTGAATTTGTCCTTTTTTTCCCACAAATAGAGCTTTCTTTTGGTGGTATTTGATCACCTGTGCGGTTTTTATTTTTTGCTGTATAAACAAAAAATACAGACTTTGAAGAAAAAAAAAATTTTTTACATTTTGCTATAAAACATATCCAGTAAAAGGATTTAAAAAATCAAATTTCATCATAAATCTAGACCAAAATGTATTCTGGTACATGTCTGTGCTAAAAAAAATCCCCATACATGTAAATTAATTGGTTTATGTGAATGTTATAGAGTCTACAAATGGCGGTATGTATACTGGAATTTGAAAAAACTTTTTGCTATAAAACATATCCAGTAAAAAATATCAAATTTCATCATAAATTTAGGCCAAAATGTATTCTGCTACGTCTTTGCTAAAAAAAAAAAAAATCCCATTACATGTAAATTAATTCTATTACTGTGTGAGAACTGACTAACTGTTAGATAAAGAATAAACAGGTGGCACACACACCTAGTGCATTATCCAAGGTTTATTCAAAGGTATAAAGGATAAAAAACATACAGACAAAGCATGTATCTAACAAGCATGTGCATTATGGAGATGGCCACAACGGCAAGCAAGGTGTTCCAAATGCGGTCAAATGGCTGATGCGTTTCGGGGACATGTCCCTTTCCTCATAGCTGCTGATCAGCCTCTAGGACTGGTCCAGATGTGTAGTGGATATGGTGGACCGATGGTAGGGGCCTTGCTGCTGATGCCTGAGGCATCCACTACACATCTGGACCAGTCCTAGAGGCTGGTCAGCAGCTCTGAGGAAAGGGACTCGTCCCCGAAACATGTCAGCCATTTGACCGCAATTGGAACACCTTGCTTGCCGTTGTGGCCATCTCCATAATGCACATACTTGTTAGATACATGCTTCGTCTGTGAGTATGTTTTTTATCCTTTATACCTTTGAATAAACCTTGGATAATGCACTAGGTGTGTGCGCCACCTGTTTATTCTTTATCTAGTGGCTGATCTGCCCGTATGAGGAGGGCTGCACCTCTGAAGCATCTCCTTTGGTTGTCGCTGTCCTGGTTCCCTTGGCTTTGGCTGTGCATTTCCTGAGGCGCTGGAGAGTACATACGTTATCCGGTTCAACTGACTAACTGCCACTGACCAGCCAATGACACAAATACAGTGATCAGTGCTAATAAAAAGCACTGACACTGTACTAATAACACTGGATAGGAAGGGGTTAACATCTGGGGCAATCAAAGGGTTAACTATGTGCTGTTTTACGTAATGTGCTGTGTGTGTTTTACTAGGGAAACATGCTGCTGTGTATTTCTCTGCTGTGCAATTTTTTGACAGTGTTTACACACGTCTCTCCCCTGTCAGCGTTACTCAGTGATTGCCGGGTGCCGGCAGGGAATCTTCGGTCAGGATCCGGTGATTGACATCTGTAGCTCACAACGGTGGCGTGGGTAGGGTGACGCGCACGTGCCGCTACCTGGAAATGCAAATCTCGTATATATACATCATTTTGTGCAGCCCTGCCACCCTATATCAGTGCTTCTAGCTGTCATAGTTGGGCAGGGGTGGACTAACCATTTGGAAACTCGGGCACTGCCCGAGGGCCCGGGGTCAGTAGGGGGCCCCATGAGATGCCCCTGGTACCTTTTTCATAGGCTTTTTTGAGTTTGGGCAAGGATACAGGGGCCCCATGATCCCCTATTGCCCGGGGGCCCCATGAGTTGTCAGTCTGCCGCTGTAGTTGAGTATACCCCGAGCCCCACAAAATATATATAAAAGACCCACCCAGAGCTGGTTTTTAACTGAGCCATGCTGTGGGGTCCTCATATGCACAAACAAACACCCCAAGTGTTCATAGGACTGCCAGTGGAACGAGTTCCTGGGTGGATTCTTTACTCTTCTAGTGGAATGCTTCAATGGTGCAGCCCTCCTTTATTGTGGAATCCAATATGCAATTCTTAAAAAGCACTAGCTGTCATAGTTGAGTATACCCTGAGCCCCACAAAATGTATTATAGACCCACCCCACAACTGTACAAAAGCACACAGGAGGGTGCAAACGCCTAGTGCATTACCTCAAGATATATTAATACAATAAACAAGCCAAAAATACTACAAAAGATGAAAGTTTAAAGCTTTGTATTGTATCAAATCATGATTATTGTGTCCTTTTATGAAACAGAGATCAGCGGCGATCCTAATGCAGGCCATAGACGGGGAGAAAAATGGCCGATTTTTCTTTTAAAAAACGAAAAATCGGTCGTTCAAGCGGCCGACGTTACCAGCAATGGTAAAAAAAATCGGCCGATTTTCATCCCGTCTACAGCCGGCAAAAAGTGTCCCTGCAGAGAGCTCTATTTCTTTGACAATTCTTTGACATTTATAGCGGTTGCAACAATGTATCTATTTGTATCCATTTAGGATACAGATGTTTTTATTCGGAAACAAATAGATACAATGTTGCAACCTCTGTAAATGTCAAGGAACTGTCAAAGAAATAACGGAGCTCTCTGCAGGGACACTTTTTGCCGTACTGGAATTCCTCTTATTTTTCATCCTTCTTCTTCTTCTTCATCATCATCCTCTTCTTCTTCTGCTTCTTCTTCATCATCCTCTTCTTCTTCATCATCATCCTCTTCTTCTTCATCATCATCATCCTCTTCTTCTTCTTCATCATCCTCCTCTTCTTCTTCATCATCATCCTCTACTTCATCATCCTCTACTTCTTCTTCGTCTTCTTCTTCATCATCACCCTCTTCTTCTTCATCATCATCCTCTTCTTCTTCTTCATCATCATCCTCTTCTTCTTCTTCATCATCATCCTCTTCTTCTTCATCATCATCCTCTACTTCTTCTTCTTCATCATCACCCTCTTCTTCTTCATCATCATCATCCTCTTCTTCTTCTTCATCATCCTCGTCTTCTTCTTCATCATCATAATCATCCTCTTCTTCATCATCATCATCCTCTTCTTCTTCTTCATCCTCTTCTTCATCATCATCATCCTCTTCTTCTTCATCCTCTTCTTCATCATCATCATCCTCTTCTTCTTCTTCATCATCTTCTTCTTCATCATCCTCTTCTTCTTCATCCTCTTCTTCTTCCTCTTCTTCTTTTTCTTCCTTTTGTCTTCCTCTTGCAGGTCACTGCTCATGCGCAGATTTTTTATCGGTAAAAAATCGGCTGATTTGCCCATCATTGCCGCGAAAATCGGCCGATCGGCAAAATTTTTTTTTTCAACTTTACCGATAAAAAAAAAATCTGCCAAAATACTGAAAAACGGCCGAACAAATAGCCCACTAACGATCCGAAAATCGACCGATTTTATTTTCGGCCGAAAAATCGGCCGATTTTCGACCCATCTATGGCCTGCATAAGGATCATTGCTGATCTCTGATCATTAGTGGTTTAGGAAACAGAGATGATTTCCACTAATCATCTCAGCACACAGATGGCCGATATCAGCCCTTCACTGGCGATCTGTGTTCTCCCTGCTGATCCTCCAGCCCAGAGCTAGAGAATTGGAGGAACCGCAAACGAAGCCGCAGTAATTTACTTAGTAAACGGTGTTTGACTGATCTCTTACTGTAATCTCGTGAAATTATAGTAACAGCAGCCATTTTCCAGCGTTCAAAGCATTTATAGATCACTTCTCCCTTCATTCGGAGAAGCGATCTACACCGCTTCATAAAAAGGCATTCAGAGGAGAACTCTCTCCTCTGAGAATGCCAGGGAACTGAGCAGCAGTCATTTACCGCGGCATGATAAAAGGATACCTCAGTGTGGTATCAAGTGACCTGACTGGTGCTCTACAGTGTTGGCAAGCTGGTGCCTTTCAGGGGATGTACCCCCTTCTTCAGAGCTCTAGCAGACAAGTGTTTTCCCCCTTATATACTATATACAAAGGCATCCTAAAGTTTCACCCCGCACATAGGAGGGGTGTGCCAGCATCAGGCAAGGTCAAAGGTTACCATCCAATTAGGCGCACAATTGAAAGCTTTGATATAAAAGAAGAATCACACAACAACTTACATATTAGATGTGGAGACAAGAACAACTGGAGTGTTAAAATAGGCCTACATAGTATATAGGCTCAGCAATGTAAATATTATGATATATGATGTGTTACATAGTGGCAAATGGCCGCTGGAACGCATGCCATTTAAAAATACATAATCCAGCGAACCGGGAGTGCGTCATACCAATGGCGTCCCCCACATTCTGCATGTGTTAAATGCTCATTTGGCTATGGGGAAAAGGAATAAAATGAAACGCTTACCTTATTCCATACTCCCACAAGCTTCCCCATCCGTGTCACAGTTCTCTGGCGTCATCATGTACAATGCAGGACCAGCAGTGCTGCACTGAACAGGAGGACGGCAACTGCCTGGCTATCAGGGGAGCAAAGAATACAGCATATATTTATATTTCCTTCCCCTCCCAGCCAAATGAGCATTAAACACATGCAGGACCCTACTGTATGAGTAAATTTAACAGCAGCTCAATGTTGTGCTATAATGTATTTCATACCTTGCATATGAAAGAAATTATAAATATGAAGTTGCAAACAGCTTCCTGTAGTGAAGTGGAAACGGTGAATGTTGTGTCAGTGCTGTGAATTAATAGGATGTACAAGGAATGAACCCTTACTGTTGGGATTTGTGCTAAAAGTGATGACATGTAAATACCTCCTGTTTCAAGAAGGCATGCTGTACTTTGCTGAATGGGCAGTTTAGCAGAATGCCATATTGCAGTTGTTGTAGAAGTGTGTATCTCACTGAACTGTTCCTTTCTGGCTTTTATATGTTACAGGTTCTAAATCTGCAAGTGTACCAAAGTTATAAGCCGAGTAACTGATTTTGGATTGAAAAACCATCATTTTAAATCCTTTTTTATGCATAATCCAGAATTCTTCACTCTAAATATAACTAATCTGAGCTGAATTACATCCAGACCTCCTGCAGCAGATATTGTATGTCAGCTAACACAGTTAATATTAAATTTCTGCCTATTTTCTGTAATAAATCATCTTTATATACCTTGATAGGTAAACCATGAGTGAGCTGCTCATGTGTGTATTGTAGTAGGCTCTGTTCACACCTAACATGTACACCACAACATACAGTATGCATGTGAGTTTCCATTCATTCTTTGATTCACAACATACTTAAACAGTATAAGAAATGCCGTACATTTCAGCAAGCGTTGCTTGTGTGTCGTAATGTGCTGCATCAGCTAAAACTTTTTCTGTCTTGAGGTTCTTTAAAGCCAAAATCCATTTTTCCTAACACTTTAAATAATGAGTAGTAGGATCAAACTGGCCCAAACAATTATTTCCATAACTAAGTTGTGTGGCCACTGTCAGCATTGTGTGAAACTGTACTAGCTAGGGCTACATACAATTCAGTAGCACTGTATTAGAGCAGCAATATGGGGACTTTCCATATGCTGCTGGAACAAAGTCAAGTGGGGCTGAGTGCTTCTCAGCCATTGAGAGGAAGCCTTGTATTTTAATGAATGAATACAAGGCTTCTTCTGATTGACCGATGTAGAGACCTCCACCTTAGCCAATCAGAGGATACTTTGTATTCATTCATAAAAAATACAAGACTTCTTGCGAATGGCTGCGAAGCGCTCAACCCAACTTGATTTTGTTCACAATACAAATTTGAGAGCAGTTTCAGCTCATCCATGCAATTCTTAAAGTAAACAAAATGTCCTAAGTTAAGCTTGGCCCAAACTAAATGTCAGGAAACCTAGACTCAGGCTATAATGTTCTATTCAGAATGTGCTGCCATAATGTAACACCTGTCAATGCACAAAAATGTACATATGGGTGGGAATGAACCCTTACATGTTTTTCTTTGATCTGATATTTGTTAGAAAAAGTTTTATGGTTGTAAATTAAAATTCTTTTTGAAAGTTTATTTGTTAAAATATTGTTAACCGAAACAAAGTTAATTGATTGCAACTAAATGGCTACTTTTTTTTTTCATCATGTAATAAACTGGTTCATATAAATAACATTGTGATTGCAGCCATAAATTCTTATGGCATTTCATCACAGATGTTTCAGAATTCAAAGCAGGCTGGGAAAGCCAGAATATCTAAACACAATTTCAATTCTGGGTAGGCCATGCACTGTAAAATGCTGGATGTATTCGCTCACAGTGTGTGCATTATGTAGTATTAAACCTCCCTCCCCTGTCACCTTTTTTCTCTTGGTGTCAGGAAAACTTGTCAGAAGTAAGGCTAGGTTCACACATATCCAGCTCTGTGAGCCACATTTTCTTGGGCAAGGCAACACATTCATTTAATGCAGGAAAAATGTTCCCGTGCCATTTTTAAACTGCAGCGGGTGGAAAATGCGATTTTTTGGCAGTCCCCACACCCTAAACCGTGCTGCTTCTTTAAATTACTGGGGGTACCATTAAGAATGAATGTCAGCTTAATGTGTCTTTAAATAGCAGGGCATTTTGGCTGCGGGTGGTTGCAGGTGCTGGAACAGCTGAGATTTCCTCATCCGCAACCACTTGCAATCATCTGAACCTAGCCTAACTCATGCAGATAGGGGAACAAGACAGCAGACAGAAATGACACAGTGCTTTACATTGTGTCAAGTTCAAGTAACATAGTTAGTCCAGTAGTACATATTTCAACCCAAAGAAAAAAAAATAGAATCCATAAATAATACATTTCTATATACAGAACCTTATACCTAGACCCAGAGGAAGGAAATAAGTCCTATAAAGCATGGTCCTATTTGCTCCAGTGGGGGAAAATTATTTCCTTCCTGATCCCCTAGCAGGCAATTGGATATTCCCTGGATCAAAAATATCTGATGTTACATAGCGTACATTCACATGGGACCCTTCAGTGGGTGGCCCTGTTGGCACTAATCTGCCTGACACTCTTTGAAAAATGTAAGGAGCTAGGTGAAGAATTGTCATCTGAACAGTGCCTGCATCCAATCAGATGCAAGCAACATTTTGGTATTCTGACAGATGGTGGCAGTAGCTGTCAAAACATAATAGCCACAGTGAGGGGTTCAATGTTTAGCATACATTGTAGATGGGGAATCTGTTATATTTTCTTTATGAACCCCCTGGCTGATCAAAAGAAATTTTCAGGTGTATGGCCAGCTTTACAATCTAAGGTTCCGATCTCACATATATACATACACACACATATACTAGGGTCAGTGTAGACAGCAACCAATTCACTTACCAGGTGTTAGAGAAAACCAGAGTACCTTTGGTGAATAAGAGGATTCAAGGAATATTTGTAAATCAGACAAGTAGGGTGATTCCTTACTTTTTTAGGGTACGTTGACATGCCCTCGCATGACCGTACATATATATATATATATATATATATATATATATATATATATATATATACAGTTGCAAGAAAAAGTATGTGAACCCCTTGGGATTACGTGGAGTTTTGCATGAATTGGGCATAAAATGTGCTCTGAACGTCATCTAAGTCACAACAATAGAAGAACACAGTCTGCTGAACATAATACTACACAAACATTAGATGTTTCCATGGTTTAATTGCACATAACATGTAAACATTCACAGTGCAGGGAGGAAAGAGTATGTGAGGCCCTAGCTTAATGACTTCTCCCAGAGCTAATTGGAGCCAGGAGTGAGCCAACCTTGACTCCAATCAGTGTGATGATATTGGATGTGTTGCTGACAGCTGTCCTGCCCTTAAAAAACACACACCTGTTTTGGGTTTACTGGTTTCAAGAAGCACTGTCTGATGTGAACCATGCCTCGCAGAAAAGAGCTCTCAGAAGACCTACGATCAAGAATTGTTGACTTGCATGAAGCTGGAAAGGGTTGCAAAAGTATCTCCAAAAGCCTTGATGTTCATGTGTCCACGGTAAGACAGACTGTCTACAAATGGAGAAAGTTTAGCACTGTTGCTACTCTCCCTAGGCGTGGTCATCCTGAAAAATGACTGCAAGAGCACAGCGCAGAATGCTGCATGAGGTAAAGAAGAATCCCAGAGTGTCAGCTAAAGACCTACAGAAACCTCTGGCACATGCTAACATTTTTGTTGACACATCTACAATAAGGAAAACATTAAACAAGAATGGAGTACATGGGAGGACACCACGGAGGAAGCCATTGCTGTCCAAAAAGAATATTGCATCACGTTTGAAGTTTGCAAAAGAGCACCTGGATGTTCCACAGCACTACTGGCAAAATATACTGTGGACAGATGAAACCAAGATTGAGTTGTTTGGGAAGAACATTCAACACTATGTGTGGAGAAAAAAAGGCACAGCACACCAACATCAAAACCTCATCCTCACTGTAAAACATGGCGGAGGGAGCATCATGGTTTGGGGCTGCTTTGCTGCCTCAGGGCCTGGATGGATTGTTGTCATTGATGGGAAAATGAATTCCAGAGTTTATCAAGACATTTTGCACGAAAACGTACGACCATCTGTCCGCCAACTGAAGCTCCGCAGAGGATGGGTGATGCAACAGGACAATGACCCAAAGCATATAAGTAATTCAACAAAACAATGGCTGCAACAGCACAGAATACGCCTTCTGGAGTGGCCCAGTCAGAGTCCTGACCTCAACCCGATTGAAATGCTGTGGCATGACCTTAAGAGAGCGATTCACACCAGACATCCCAAGAATATTGCTACACTGAAACAGTTTTGTGAAGAGGAGTGGTCCAAAATGACTCCAGAACGTTGTGCAGGTCTGATCTGCAACTACAGGAAAGGTTTGGTTGAGGTTATTGCTGTCAAAGGAGGGTCAACCAGTTATTAAGTCCAAAGGTTCACATACTTTTTCCTCCCTGCACTGTGAATGTTTACATGTTATGTGCAATTAAACCATGGCAACATCTAATGTTTGTGTAGTATTATGTTCAGCAGACTGTGTTCCTCTATTGTTGTGACTTAGATGACGTTCAGAGCACATTTTATGCCCAATTCATGCAAAACTCCACGTAATCCCAAGGGGTTCACATACTTTTTCTTGCAACTGTGTGTGTATATATATATATATATATATATATGTGTGTGAACGAGGCCTAAGTGGAAATTTAGGTGTGCGGCTTAATCACTTTTCAGAAGCGTTTGACAGGTGATGAAGCGATTCAACACCTCACTTTTTTGTTCAGAAAATATATTTCATTTATATATAAAATATATGAAAAACAAAAATACTTAATTGGGGTGCATTCTACCCTGTACTGCGAAGCTGCACAGAAATTCACTACATTACAACACAGTTTCAGTCTCACAATTATGTATAGGATGCTGAGAGAAGGTGGTGAGAAAACATTGGGTGAAAGCATTTTATTATCTGTTATCAATTAGCACTGTTCCCTCTATCTCCATGGACCACAAAACACCTCCTCCTGTTATGGAGAAAATTGGGAGATGTTAAGTAGTCCTAACACAGTCCCTGTCCAAGGGTGACTATGCTGTCAGTATGATGGTCACTGTAGGACAGTACTAGTGACAGAATTATTCAGTAAATAAAAAAGGCGAAAAAATAAATATTATTAGTTTCTAAAAGAAAAAAAGTAAATAAAAAAAAATAAAAATGAATTTCTACAAAAATAAATAAGTTCTAAAAAATAAGTTCACAAAAAATGAAGGGAGAAAATGTCAAAGATGAAATCTAAAGCCATTGAATGATGTATTAATGAATTAAGAGGGGCAGTAATTTGTGTATTTTATCTGCCTGGAGTTCTGACCAAGGTTGTCACCTTCCATCTATCAAAATAAGGGACAGGGGGTGGGCTGAACTATATTTAGGGCTCATTCACATCAGCAGCATGCTAAAATGTGCCATCCTATCATGCAGAGAGGTATCCATCATGTATGGGCGGTTCTTCGCCTTGGTGCATGCCAAAGTACTGTTTACCTTTTTTTAACTTTATATAAATGTCACAAGTGACGTCTCATTCCCTCCTATGTGACCAGTTACTGTTGGTGACATGAGTTGGGGTGTTTTCTATTTTCCCCAGTGGTGAATTTGCGCTGAACTGTACAGATTAAAGTGATTCTAAAGGAAGTTAATGAAAAATAAACATGTATACTTACGTGCTCTGTGCAAGAAACAAAGAAAAACTCCCCACTGGGCTACAAAGGCACCAATACATGAATTAAAAATGTTCACATCGATCTTTATTTTGTATCACATTAAAAAAAGCATGAAAATGCTGTTGTATTACGTCACCATCATATCATATTGATAGAGTACAGAGTTTAACATGGTTTTGCACAGAGCAGCCCCAATCCTCCTCTTTTTGGGTCCTCCACCTCCCTGCCGAGTGCCCCCAGTAGCAAGCCTCTTGCTATGGGGGAACACGAGCAGGCTCACTCCCAAGCCGTGCTCTGTGTGTCCTTTCACACAGAGCATGGCTTGGTCCTGCCCTCCTCTCTCTCCCTATTGGCTCTCTGGCTGTGATTGACAGCAGCAGAAACCAATGGCTCCTGCTGCTGTGTGAGCCAATGAGAAGAGGGACCCAGGAGAGCTGCTATCATGCACATTGCTGGATCGAGATGGGGCTCAAGTAAATATTAGGGGGGCTGTGGAGCTGCATCCAGAAAGTTTTTTTACCTTAAAGGATTCACCTCAGAGAACATGTTACATATTGCACGCTTTTTTGGGTGGAACATGTAACATGTTCCAGCTCTTGCAGCCGCTCGGCGATCCACTGCCTCTGTGTGACAGCATTGTCATGTTGGAAAAGTGCACGACGACCAAGGGCACGGAGTGATGGCAGTATCTTCTCTTTCAATATAGAGCAGTACATCTGTGAATTCATGATTCCATCAATGCAGCTCCCCGACACCAGCAGCACTCATGCAGCCCCCACAGAAGAACACTGCCACCACCATGTTTCACTGTAGGCACCATTCATTTTTCTTTGTACTCTTCAGCTTTGTGATGCCATACAGTTTTGAAGCCATCAGTTCCAAAAACATTTATCTTGATCTCATCACTCCAGAGTACAGAGTCCCAGTAGTCTTCTTCTTTTTCAGCATGGGCCCTGGTAAATTCTCAGCGGGCTGTTTTGTGCATGGGCTTTAGGAGAGGCTTGTGGATGACACCCATGCATGCCATTCCTTTGCAGTGTATGCTGTGTTGTGTCACGGGAAACAATCACTCCAGTTTGGCTTTCTACCTCTTTAGCTAACTGCAGTGAATGTGCATGGCCATTTTCTTCAACCCTTCTCATCAGAAAATGCTCCTGTCGACGTGTTAACTTCTGTGGATGGCCTGGACGTCTCTGTGAGATGGTTACAGTTCCATCTTTGTTAAATTTTTGTATCGCTTTTGCTGCAGTATTCTGACTGATAAGTAAAGCTTATGGAATATTCTTACTGATAAGTAAAGCTTTGGAATCGTAACCCGCACAGGAACCACAAGTACAGTGTGGTTCCCAGTGCCGGTGTGAATTCTAGTGCAGGCGGTGTGCCATTAGGATTAGTGGCAGCCGTCTGCATCCCCTGCGTTTTGCTGTGCAGGTAGTTACAGATGCAGGAACAAGTGCGGTTCCCGCTGCGGCAATCACTTGCACAGGTGTAAACTTAGCCTAATGGAAGACACTGCACATGGTATGAATGGAGGAAAGGGGGAGAGCAAGGGGGGGATTGATTGGAGCGAGGGAGGTCACCCACAAGAAGATGAGTGGGCCGTAGGTTCGCCACCTCATCAATTAAAATCGAACACATATTAATTACACAGGTTCTGGGGCTAATGTAATGCAGATAAGTGAGTTTAATGTCCACAGTAACCCTTTGCCTACCGGGCACTTTTACCCCCTTCCTGCCCAGGCCAATTTTCATCTTTCAGTGCTGTTGCACTTTGAATGACAATCGTGCGGTTATACAACACTGTATCCATATGAAATTTTTATCTTTTTTTTTTTACACAAATAGAGCTTTCTTTTGATGGTATTTAATCACCACTGGGTGTTTTATTGTTCTGCTAAACAAATGAAAACATTTTGAAAAAAAAATATTTTTCTTTGTTTCTATTGTAAAATTTTGCATACAGGTAATTTTTCTCCTTCAATGATGAGGCTGCACTGACTGGGCACCAATAGGCTGAACGATGAGGTGGCACTGGTGGGCATTGATGAGGGAGCACTGATGGTGGCAATGATGGACATTGATAGGAGGCACTGATAGCACTGAAGGGAAATTACTGGCAGCACTGTTGGAAACTGATGGGCGCCACTGCTGGGCAGTACTGTTGGGCATTGATGGGCAGCACTGATAATCAGTGCCCTTATCAGTGCAGAAGTCTGCTTTGACAGTCGCCGGTACTGGCAGTACTTTCCTCACACTGTGACAACTTGAGGAAAGTACTTATGATAACTGGCAAGTGTATTCACATAGAGGTCAGCTGTGATTGGACACAGCTGATCATGTGGTAAAAGGCCACTGCGATTGGCCTTTCACCATGTCCAAAAAGCACAGTGATGACAGACAGCGCCAGGTATGGGCTGATGGGAGAGGGCGCGTTCTGGGAGGACGTCATGATGCCCTCCTCGTACTAGATGACAGTTCTGTAGCCGTCATTTGGCTATAGGGTGGCAGTAAAGTGGTTAATCGGACACAGAACCTGTGTAATTAAAAAGTTCAGGTTTAGGGATGAGGTGTCAACCCTAGCAGGGAGCATAATTCTAGGGGTGTCATGCTTTCTGGGCTTTGGGATCTGAGAAATGACTAGTCAGAGATGGGAAGATCAGTAAAAGTCTGATTAGTATGGGGGAAGAGGAGTACACTACACTATGCATACAACATACATGGAGGTGCAGCAGCTGCCTACAGACTAAAACTTTTCTTACGTTGTGACTACCGACATTTTCCACCAATCCTCTACACACTTGACCTTATCTACAACAAGGCTCTAGCGGCGCTGACGTCGGGTGTGTGTCATGTGACCGATTCGCCCCAGTTTTTTCTATTGGACTGTTCAGAGTCGCTGGCTTTCTGATTGGCTGTCTTTGCAAAGTTCGCCGTGAATGGCTAGAGAGCTTAGTGCCTGGTTTGAATGCAGCAGTTAGTAACAGGCGGGTAGTGAGGAGAGCGGAGGTAGCCGTGTACTGTTCCGGGGACTGGGTGAGTGACTGCATGCTGAGCTCATCACACAACCTCGTGTAGATTATTGTACAGTATGTCGGTGACCGATATCCTGCCTCATACAATCTAGTAGTAGTTATACCGCGGAGGGTCATCTCCTACACCTTCCATGGTTAGGTCTCTCCATGTGTTCTCATCTGCTTCCATGTTAACGGCGTGCTTACATGTCCTACATGTAAAAATGTGCCTTGTTTGCTAGAAAATTGTCTCTGTGCGTGCCTCTCTGCTTCTCTGTCTCTGCGCGTGTCACTGTCTCTCTCTCTGTCCCTGCACGGGTCTCTGTGTCTCCCTGTCCCTGCACGGGTCTCTGTGTGTCTCCCTGTCCCTGCACGGGTCTCTGTGTGTCTCCCTGTCCCTGCACGGGTCTCTGTGTGTCTCCCTGTCCCTGCACGGGTCTGTGTGTCTCCCTGTCCCTGCACGGGTCTCTGTGTGTCTCCCTGTCCCTGCACGGGTCTCTGTGTGTCTCCCTGTCCCTGCACGGGTCTCTGTGTGTCTCCCTGTCCCTGCACGGGTCTCTGTGTGTCTCCCTGTCCCTGCACGGGTCTCTGTGTGTCTCCCTGTCCCTGCACGGGTCTCTGTGTGTCTCCCTGTCCCTGCACGGGTCTCTGTGTGTCTCCCTGTCCCTGCACGGGTCTCTGTGTGTCTCCCTGTCCCTGCACGGGTCTCTGTGTGTCTCCCTGTCCCTGCACGGGTCTCTGTGTGTCTCCCTGTCCCTGCATGGGTCTCTGTGTCTCTCCATGTTCTGGCTGATACACAGACCCAGCAAGACTTCTACCAATATAAATCTGCCCTTCAAAAATACAATTCTTGTCTCCACACTGCCAAACAGTTCTATTTTAACACTCTCTCACGCAATCCCCATCAGCTCTTTTCTACCTTTTAACTCTCTACTTCATCCTTCTTTACCCCCACCCACTAACTCACTCACTGCCCAGGAGATCGCTAATCCTTTCAAAAATAAGATTGTGCAGGTGAATTGTATCAATCTATACTTCCCTTGTTTAACCCAGCTACTATAGAGGAGGTTGGTAAACTTTTTTTTTTTCTCTCTCTCTCTAAAGTTCACCTAACCACCTGCCCCCCCGGACACTGTTCCCTCGCAAATACTATGGTCACCCTCTGGCTCTATCCTTCATTCTTTAACTCATATCTTCAATCTCCCTTTCTACTGGCATCTTCTCCAACTCTCTAAAACATGCACTAGTCACCCCCATACTTAAAAAGGCCTCACTGGACCCTACGTATCTTAGCAACCCAAGATCCATCTCCTTACTCCCTTTTGCCTCCAAACTCCTACCGAACTAGTCTAGTCTACAACTGGCTGAGCTGCCACCTTATTGAGAATAACCTTCTCGATCCCCTTTAGTCTGGATTTCGTCCAGAACACTCCACAGAAATCGCTCTCCTAAAACTCACAAATGACTTACCACAAAAACCAATGGTTGCTATTCTGTACTCTTGGACGTCTCCGCTGCCTTTGACACAGTTGACCACCCCCTCCTGAAAAAAACTCTATTTACTTGGTCTGCATGACTGTACTCTCCGTTTGGTTCGAATCTTACCTATCTCACCGCACCTTCAGTGTCACTTACAACTCTACTTCCTCCTCTCCTACTCCTCTTACTGCCAGGGTCCCCCAAGGTTCTGTCCTTTGGAGCTCTCCTATTCTCGATCTACACTTCTTTGGGACAGCTGATGGCTTCCCATGGTTCCCAATATTTCTATGCTAATGACACACAAATCTATCTCTCTGCTCCTCAGCTCACCCCATGAGTTTCCTCACGTATCACTGATTTACTAATTCATATCAGACTGGATGTCACACCACTTCCTAAAACTCAATCTATCCAAAACTGAGCTTGCAATATTTCCTCATCCATGTGCCTCTTCCCCTGATTTCTCGGTGAGGATCAATAGCGCCACTATCAACCCATCCCTGCATGCCAGAGTGCTAGGTGTAACCCTGGATTCTCAACTATCCTTTCAGGCCCACATCCAAATCATGCCGCCTCTACCTCTGTAACATCTCCAGAATATGCCCCTTTTTAACCAATGATACCACAAAGCTCCTAATTCACTCCCTAGTTATCTCTTGCCTTGACTACTGCAACTCCCTCCTCATTGGCTTACCTTTTCATAGGCTATCACCCTCCAGTCCATCACTGGATACTGCTGCCAGTCTCATCCACCTTACCAACCTTTCAGTGTCTGCTACCCCTCTCTGTCAATCCCTCCATTTGTCCAAGGAATAAAATTCAAAATACAAACAACAACTTACAAAGCCATGCACAACTCTGCCCCCAGCTACATCACAAACCTGGTCTCAAAATATCAACCATACCGCTCTCTTCCATCCTCCTAAGACCTTCTGCTCTCTAGTTCCCATGTCACCTCCAGGACTTCTTCCGAGTTTCTCCCAACCTATGGGACTCATTACCCCAATATGTCCAGCTATCTCCTAATCTATCCATCTTTAGACGATCCCTGAAAACCTTTCTCTTTAAGAAAGCCTATCCTTCTATCTAGTAAACTGCCATTTATTTCCTCCATCAGCTCATCCCCCCCACAGTTATTACCTTTTTGTATCACTCAACCCTCCCTCCTAGATTGTAAGCTCTAACAAAATGAAGGTAGAAATTACAGTTATAATACAATTTTGTAAAAGGGCTGCACAAACTGTTGGCACTATATAAACCCTGTAAAATAATAATAAAAATACAGGGAGCTCTGGACCATCCTGATAACTATCCTGTCTTTTCTGACAGATTTGTTCATTCTATTGACTCCTTAGCTTACCCGATCTATGTCCGGCTGCCTTAGCCCCATGGCCCTGGAGGTCGCAACATGGCTGGTCCATGTATACTGCCTCCGCCATCTTGCCTTCTCGGGAGGCAGCCTCTCTATCCACTGGTGGAACGGTGGCGAGGATGGAGAATGGTGCTGGCAGCAGGTGAGGATCGCACCTCCTCACAGCCACTTACTCCTGCACCACCGATTTTTGGTACCAAGGAGAGGGGGAATTCCTTGGCGGACATTACTAAGCCCATACTGGACATCATAGCTGGCTGTAAGGCTGCGCTCATGCTCAAGATTGATCACTTGGCAGCTGAATGTACCATGATCTGCCAAGATCTTGATAAGATCAGGGGACGGCTTTCAGAAGCGGAGGACAGGCTTTCCGGGGTGGAGGATTCCACGGGCTCGCACTCCACTCAGTTGGCAAACTTACAAACCCAGGTATCCACTCTTGTGACTAAGTTAGAGGATGCTGAAAATAGGCAACACCGCAACAATGTGTGTATAGTAGGCCTACCTGAGAAAGCAGAGGGCAACCAGCTGGCTGTATTTGCGTAGCAACTCTTCAAAGATCTCTTGCAACTGGCTGTCAACTCGCCTGCATATGTGGTGAAGAGGGCTCATTAGGTCCCTATGGGTGACCTGCCTCTGGGAGCCCCTCTGGGGCCTTTCTTGGTCCGCTTCTTGAATTTCCGTGATGGGGACCGGATCTTGGCTGAGGCCCGTACATGGCCTGACCTGTTTTATTCTAGCAGGCTCTGAATTCAACACCAAGGTACTGTACGGATGCTCTACACTGCTGGGCTTGGCAGTGGCCTTCCTGTCACAGACTAGCCCTGTTCTGCGCTTTGTGGGCCGGCTGTATGTCCCCTTTTTTTTTGTTTATTTTTGCCTGTGGACTCCTGCATGCCTGTGGCTGCTGTCTACATCCTTACATGCTTACTACGCTTTCGTCAAGATCCTGAGAGTCATCAGATGGCAGGCGATGGATAGATAGATATTGTTGATAGACTATTTTCTTCATATGGGCTCACTGTTTATCCTGAATCCGGAGTCCCTTAAAGTGTACCCTTTTTTTTTTTTTTTTTTCTTCGGACTAGTTGAATCCTAGGACATTGGGACTTGTTCAGCGTACAAGCTGAATACTAGATTTTCTATAGTTGTTTAGTTAGGTATTACAGCAGGGTATGTTCTCATTGCAGTTTTCTAGGCGCTCCCTCCATGCCCTCTATTTCTTGATTGGGCATGACCCTGTCTTCCTCCCCGTGGAAGACGGTGCTGCAATATAGCTGCTCATGGCATCCAGTACTATTGAATTGGTTATTTTTGTCTGCAAAATGGCTAAACTACTTGAATTATTGTCATGGAATACTAGGGGCCTGAATGATAAGATCAAGCGGACCATAGTTTTCCAATATTTAAAGATGGTTCGCCCCCAGATCATGCTTTTGCGAGAGACTCACCTGGATGGCAGCAAGATGCTGGCTTTGCCAAAGCCATGGATACTGTGTGGTTTTTCATACCTCCTATTCCTCCTATGCTAGGGGTGTGTCCATCCTTGTAAGTAAGTCGGTTCCTTGCACCATCCATCGAGTGATCTCTGATACTGGCAGGCACTATTTGGTTCTAGTCATGGAATATTTCAAACTGAATTGGTCATTGTATGTGTTTATGTACCTCCTCTGTTTCAGTCACAGTATATGTTTGTAGTGTTGGCACCCTTCTTGCATCTCCCTCTACTCATGGCTAGTGCACTGTAATGCCATCTTGGATGGGCAATTGGATACCATTAACCCGCTTCGCACCTCCTCGGCGGAGCTGTGTGCTTGGGCTTCTGCAGTGCATGTTACGGAAGTGTGGTGTTGGAAAAACCCTGCCTTGTAGAGTTTTTAATGTTTGTCTGCTACTCCATAAAACCGCATCTAGGATTAACCTAGCTTTTTCCAATACCCCATTTCTAAAGTTAGTGCAGTCGGCTTCATATTTAGCTGCCAGTCTTTCGGACCGTGACACATTGCTTCTGTCCCTGTCCTTGGCTACTCTGGTTGGGGGAGGTGCGTGGAGGCTGTCACCAGGCTGCCTTAAGACAGACCAGGTAGTTCAGCAAGTTGAAACTCCTATGACCTCCTTTTGGGACATTAACCCCTCCTCTGCAGAGGAGCTGGTGGTCTGGGATGCAGTTAAGGCTGTTAGGAGGAGCATTTATTTTGGCTAATAAAACCACTAGAATGGAGTATAACTCCAGCTATGAGGCTCTACAGAAGGAGGAGTGGAGGTGTGAGGCATATGCTGCTTTTGTCTACTGATTCTACTTATGCAGATCTGATGGGAGCCAAATGCAAGCTCTGTTTGCATGCTGCTGACTTAGCCCACACATTACTCTGCCATAAGGCCGAATCTTTTTTTGAGAAGGGTGATAATAACGGTAAACTGTTAGCTATGCTGGTTGCTGATCAGAGAACTCAGGTCAATATCCCTTGTATCATATCTCCGAAAGGGAAATTTGGTCAGGGATCCCAGTGAAATTATGGCTACTTTTATTGAATATTACTCTGTTCTGTACGCTCCGATTCCATCTTATGGATACCACTTGGAGTCTTTCCTATCCAGTCCTCCTTCTGCCTTTGATGAAAGGGAATGGCTGGAACATGTGGTTCTCCTTCCTAAACCAGGTAAGGACTCCACGCGGTGTTCCTCTTACCGGCCAATTGCTCTGCTTAAAAGCTGATAAAATCCTAACTACCATCTTGGCCACTAGATTATTCGTTTGTTTTGTCTGTCATCTCTGCCCTCTGTTAATATTGATTAAACAGGATTTATGCCATGGAAGGCAACAGATACTGGTCCCTGCAGACTTTTTACACATTTGCAGGTTTCTAATGTCCAGACTGGTACCAGGGTGGTGCTGTCACTGGACATTGCTAAAGTGTTTGATTTGGTTGACTGGGGGTATGTGAGTTTAGTTTTGACCAGGATGGGTTTTGGCCCCAAGTATTGTAAGTGAATCTCCCTTCTTTATAGTAATCCCAAGATGGCTCTTAGGATAGGAACTTCTATTTCTTCCTTTTTTTGCTGTAGGGAGACTAGGCAGGGATTCCCCCTCTCCCCTTCTTATTTCAATGATAAAACCACTGGCTGTGGCATTGAGGGCCTCTCCTGAAGTGGGGGCATTGGAGGTAGGATGCATAAAATAATGTGGGCCCTTTTTGCGGATAACTGTTTGGTTTTTCTACAAGACCCAGGGCCTTTGCTTCAAGTGGTCCTCCATATCTTGGATGAATTTGCTACATACTCAGGCCTTCAGGTGAAGTGGAGCAAATCCATCATTCTGCTCCTAGATCCCAGGACTAGAGCTGCAGTGGATAGTTCCCTGCCACTTCAGTGGCAAGTTTTGTACAGACCTGCTCTTGATTATGTTGTGTATTCCTTTTTGTATTTGATGTTGTTGTTTTTTTGTTTTGTACTTGGTTTGCTGAGGTATGTGGGGTTGTTTGTCTACCGTTTTTTATTTTTTATAGCTGTTTTAAGTGGGTTTTTTTTTTTTTTTTTCGTTTTTTTACTCTTGAAAATAAGAAGAAATTTACAAAAAAAAGATGATTGTTCCAAAACTGGTCTATCTCTGAAACACTGCAGATTATGGTGCCACATGCTGACCTAAAAAAAAATTCAACTGGCATTGCTTCATTTTATCTAGATTTATAAGAGGCATAGACTTCCTAAGTGATTATGTACACTTGCTGTATATCCCAGAGCGGTTTAGGGATACCTGACGTAAAGACCTTTAGCATCGTTGGCCACCCTTTGGTCCTACAACTGCTTGAAGGCATTGGAAAAGTTATGGATAGTGCCCATCCATCCTTATTCATTACTTTGAAAAGTAGGCTGTAGGATTCCTGAATCAGCCCTTTTAGCCCCAATGCACTTTACTAAATTTATCTGAAAGAGCACTAAAGATAAATTTCTCTTAACATCTGTAAAGCCCCTGCTAACTTCATTTTTGTGTACACCACATATCCCTGATAGCCTACAAGTGTCAATGAGTCAACCCTAGAGCATTCATTCTTTAAATTTAGAGTTATTGTTGATCAACCTACTCTCAGATTGCTGTGGTTTTCAGATCCGCAGGACTGATACAACTTGACTTCCTGCTCATGTTATGGTTACTTGCAAATTCCTCATCTATCTTATACAAAACATATTGACTTTTCCCAGCTCTCTCCCTTTGAAAAACGGTGAAAAGAGAGCCCTAATTTAAGATATCTTTAAAATAATTAAAATGCTCCCAAAAGACCGGTTTCCTAAACATGCTTATATGGTGACGTGGAAAAAGGAGCTGGGTGAGCTTTCCTTGGAGACTTTGTGGACAGTTTGGGGTTGATTTACTAAAATTAGAGTGCAAAATCTGATGCAGCTGTGCATAGAAACCAAACCACTTCCAGGTTTTTTTTTTGTTTTTGTTTTTTTGTCAAAGCTTAATTGAACAAGCTGAAGTTAGAAGCTGATTGGCTACGATGCATGGCTGCAGATGATTTTGCACACCATTTTTAAGCAAATCACCCCCTTTTGGGTACAAGCCCACAAGAGCTTCATATGTACCACTTAAAAGGAAAATGCATCTAAAATCAAAATGTTAGTATCACACCCCTTTTAATCTACAGTAATTTATGTTGACGGTGTAGCTCAAAGGTAAGTATTTCATATCCTATTTTGTGGAATTGCTCAGGTATTGCACCTTTTTGGCAGGAAGTCAATTCTCTCCTCTCTACACTGACAGTTATATCTATACCATTAGAAGCACCTCTTATGACTTCCTATTAGTGGAGTGCAAAAGAATGTTTACAAAAATTAATATAGTATTCAACTCCAATGTAAGGTAAATAAAAACAAAACACGGGTTTCAGCTCAGATCCCAGCACATCAGTCACACCCCTCTGGCATGTTTCACCCATATTGGGCTTAATCGTAGAGGTCCTAAAACAATTGACATACATCCTTATGGCTAACAGGTATGTGAAAGTGGAAAACCCAAATACTCCTGCGCTTAGGGATGGACTCTCATAGGGATCACACAACGAATGTCTTGGAATATGCACGCCTTGCTGCCCTCAAAGAACCGGGGAGTCCAAAAGTACTAATAGAGAAAAAAAGAGGGCGCACCGGCCTTGTGCATTATCTTTTTAAAAGTATGTTTATTAAATGTAAAAGGTATTCTACTCACAAAAGTACATGAATATAAGCACATCATATGAGACCACTCTGTCCAATTCGCACTGCGTTTCATAATGGTGATGAGAATGATGGACATCCAAAATGGCTGACGCGTTTCGAGGACTAGCCTCTTCCTCAGAGCCTTGTTTTTCTTTATGGCTAACGTGTTTGATTACCGATTTTGAATGGAAACCAACTACTCCTACAGTGCAGGACCTATTGAAACGTACTGCATTATATAAGTGCATCATACGGAGCTTATTACAGCCAGATTACTTGACTCCTTGGATACATTTAATGATATCTGGAATACATGGGAGATGCCTACCTTATACAGTATAGACCCTCGCTTTACTCCTGATGTGGCTGTACTAAGTGGCCCTCATCTTTCCTTAACTGTTCTCAGTCTCTCCTAGACAACAAAGGAACACAATGCCTCTAAGTGTGTACTGTAGTAGTATTTAGTAAGAAGATAAGTAGAAACTCACATATTGGAAAGGTCTCCATCACTCGTTGATGACTTTGTTACATATTGCAACAATAATCCCTTTGGCCTACACTTCACATCTGATAGAAACCAAGATCATCTATCATTTTTAGATCTAGAACTCAGTCATGTTAATGGTCAGATAATTACCAAAAACTACACTAAACCTACCTCAGGAAACTCCTATCTACACTATCAGAGTTGTCACTATCCCACCTGGATAAACAACATCCACAGAAGCCAATTCTGCCGCCTCCGCCAGAACTGCACAAAATTGACTGATTATGAAAAACTCAGTGTTACCCTAAAATATTTGTGGAAAAAGGGTATCCCAAACAACTGGTAGATGAAGCATATACCTTTTTATCTGTCTGGTAAACCCAATAAAAATAGATCTGTTGAGGACCCCCCACCTCAGATTTACCACTAGATTCCATGGGAGACACCATAAAATGAGAAATATCCTCCAAAAACATTGGAACATTTTGCTACAAGATCCCCATCTGAAAGATGCTATGCCCCCTAAACCCATCATTGCATACAAAAAAGCCCCAATCTTAAGAACAAAGTAGCTCCTAGCAAATTAAAATCTGTTCGAACTGATCATGCACCCTTATTGTTCTCTACCCCCATCGTAGGCATGTTCCAATGTCGTAAAGCTCGCTGTAAAACATGCCATTTCATCCAACGTGGCCAAAAGGGCTTCCATCACAAAGGGAAATACCACAAATTTACTCCATTCTACAACTGCTCATCCTCCGTTGTTTACTGCCTCAGGTGCCCTTGTGGCCTCCTGTACATGGGCCACACCACACGTACCCTGCGTTGCAAGTTTGGTGAACACCGACGCCTGATTGAAGGGGGGTAAGGATGAGCATAGTGTCCCCTGCCATTTCTTAGATACCCACAATAAATCCACTGTGGGACTTCAGGTTTGGGTGGTCAGGATCATGCCCTGTGATCTCCCGGAGGTGGAGTGCTTCCATAGGCTTTTTGGATACATGTCCTTGACACCCTGTCCCCTACTAGCCTTAATGAGGAGTTGGAGATTGCCACCATAATATAACCTGTTTTCTGCATCACTAAGCATTTAGTCATACCATGTCCTCTGTCTGCACCTTGTTCCTACATGTGTGCACGTTCGGTATCTAACCGTCATTGTTCCAACGGTGGATCGCTTGATAACCTAGATATTGCCATGCCCCTCCATATATCCATTGCATTGCTGTGGTCATCATAGACTATGCAGTTTCGTTTACGACCCAATTTTTGCTCTGACATCCCCTATTGCCTACTCTATACGGGGCACCCACAACATATCATTATCCCCCTCCAATAAAATACCATAATTCTTTCATATACATGTATGTATAATTCTTTTACATGTAGATCCTTTTTTAGAGACACCAATTTTTATTGTATTTGTTTACCGGTTTTCCATTAGTGTTTTCTCTCACCCCCCTTCCCCCACTTCTTCTTTTTTTTTTTTTTTTTTTTTTTTTTTTTAATCTAAGTGTTTGCCAACACGCATTTTATACATATATATGTCTTCCTTCCCCTCTTCCTCCCCTCCCTTTCTGTTTTATTTTATCCATAATTTTTCCCCCTTTTTCTCCCAAAGTTCTTATTACTGTTGATAATATTTAATTATCTCTGTACATTATAATGATTCTATGTTTTCATGCGAAGCCTCAGTTTTTTTAGCTTTTTTTTATCACATGCATTGTATCCCATTGCCAGTGTATCCTCCTGATCACAGACAGCTTTCTTGCTACTCTGTGACTGTTCCCTGCCAATTTTCCCCGCCCCTGGCCCTGTCTCATCTCCCCTCTATCTACAAAAGGGTCTCTCACTTGCCAGCTCCTCCCTGCCTGATGAAAGAGCGTGCTGGGCGACGCTCGTCCCATGCATGCTCAGAAACACGTCGCACATTGATGCCGAATGTGACCGACCTCGGACATCTTGGAGACTCTGCCAGGCTTCACCACCTACGCTACACATATACAGAACCATCTGCTGGCGGACGTAGGCTATCTCCTGGTACAGTCACCCAAACATCTGGCATAAGACGTTTTACCTCTTCACTACATGAGACTGTTTTTAATTTCTAATATGCGAGTTACTACTTATCTTCTTATTAAATACTACTTCAGTACACACTTGGAGGCGCTGTGTTCCTTTTACCACAGAGTACACTTTGCTCCATTGGACAAGGAAATAAGTGATCCTCTGCTGATTTTGAATGTTTGCCCACTCGCAAAGAAATGATCAGTCTAAAAATTGAATGGTAGGTATATTGTAACACTGAGAGACAGAATAGCAACAAAAATTCAAAAGAAATGCATGTCTAACAAATGATGCACTGATTGCATGTTCATGAAAGAAATAAGTATTTAATCCCCTTCAGAAAACATGACTTAGTACTTGGTGGCAAATCCTTTGTTGGCAATCACAGAAGTCAGACGTTTCCTGTAGTTGGCCACCAGGTTTGCACACATCTCAGGAGGGATTTTGGCCCACTCCTCTTGGCAGATCCTCTCCAAGTCATTAAGGTTTGGTGGCTGACGTTTGGCAACTCGAACTTTCAGCTCCCTCCACAGATTTTCAATCGGATTAAGGTCTGGAGACTGGCTAGGCCACTCCAGGACCTTTAAAGTGGAGCTCCACTTGTCCTGTCAAAAAAATAAAAGTCAGCATCTACAAAAACTGTAGCTGCTGATTTTTAAAAAAACAGCCACTTACCTGTCCCTCGGTCCTGTGGTGTGTCCCCTGCAGCCAGTTTCACCTGCCGTCCTGGATTCCTGGAGCCGGCATCTTCAGTATGGGCACCTGGCTGTGACTGCTTGCGGCTTCACAGCCGGGTACCCACTGTGCATGCGCGAGTAGCATCCCTCTTCATGAATTTTCCTGTAGCCTTCTGGGACCTGTCGCATATCCCAGAAGACTACAGGGAGGGAAGGAGGGGAGGACACCTTCCGTTTCCAATCGCCTAGGCGGTCCGACCACAGTTGGTACCTGTCAAATTCGGGTACCCACTCCCCCCACCCCCCAAAGGTGCCAATCCTTAATAGGGAGCGGGGGAGCAGTCCTTAAAGCGGAGCTTCCTCTTTTGGGTGGAGCTCTGCTTTAATGTGCTTCTTCTTGAGCCACTCCTTTGTTGCCTTGGCCGTGTGTTTTGGGTCATTGTCATGCTGGAACACCCATCCATGACCCATTTTCAATGCCCTGGCGGAGGGAAGAAGGTTCTCACCCAAGATTTGACGGTACATTGCCCCGTCCATCGTCCCTTTGATGCGGTGCAGTTGTCCTGTCCCCTTAGCAGAAGAACAACCCCAAAGCAGAATATTTCCACCACCATGTTTGACAGTTGGGATGGTGTTCTTGGGGTCATAGGCAGCAATCCTCCTCCTCCAAACACAGCGAGTTGAGTTGATGCCAAAGAGCTCCATTTTGTTCTCATCTGACCATAAAACTTTCAACCAGTCCTGCTCTGCATCATTCAGATGTTCAGTAGCAAACTTCAGACGGGCTTGGACATGTGTTTTCTTAAGCAGAGGGACCTTGTGGGCACTGCAGTATTTCAAACCTTGTCGGTGTAGTGTTACCAAGTTTTTCTTGGTGACACTGGTCCTAGCTGCCTGGAGATCATTGATAGATCCTCACGTGTACTTCTGGGATGATTCCTCACTGTTCTCGTGATCATTGACACTCCATGAGGTGAGATCTTGCATGGTGCACCAGACCTAGGGAGACTGACAGTTGTTTTGTGTTTCTTCCATTTGCGAATGATTGCACCAACTGTTGTCACCTTCTCACCAAGCTGCTTGGCGATAGTTTGGTAGCCCAGTCCAGCCTTGTGTAGGTCTACAATCTTGTCCCTGACATCCTTGGACAGCTCTTTGGTCTGTGCCCTGGTGGAGAGTTTGGAATCTGATTGCTCCTGTGGAGAGGTGTCTTTTTATACAGGTAACAAAATGGGATTAGCAACACTCCCTTTAAGAGACTGCTTCTAATCTCAGCTTGTTACCTGTATGAAAGACACCTGGTAGCCAGAAATCCTGCTGAATGATGGGGGATCAAATACTTATTTCCCTCATGAACATGCAAATCAGTACATCATTTGTTAGACATGCATTTCTTTTGAATTTTTTGTTGCTATTCTTTCTCTCGGTGTTAAAATACACCTACCATTCGATTTTTAGACTGATCATTTCTTTGTGAGTGGGCAAACATTCAAAATCAGCAGGGGATCAAATACTTATTTCCTTCACTGTAATTTAAAGTATAACTATTATTATTGAAAGTAAAAGCACATCCTGAATTTTGGATTGACATCGGAACACTAATGGAGGCAAAATCTTCCAATGGGGACGTTAGTCTCCTTTACTGAGATATTTACGTGACTAAAGCTTTCATGGTCTGTTTTATTTGTGGTGATTTATACATCTTACTTGCTGGAGAGCTTCTGATACTGTTACTCCATGTTTCTTTTATCACCTGCATGTGATAATCTCTCATATCCCTTTTTTTTGCCAGTTTTTGTTTTCTGCATACACTTTGAAAATAAACAATAAACAAAGTGTTTGGACACCATAATATCACCAGGTTGAGGTACTGACACAGAGGATTCCAGAGTAGAAAGGTTTTGGCCTTAGCATTCTTTGAACACAGTACAATGATGTTGTTTTAAAAATCACTGATATTGCAAGTGTGTATATACATTAACACATGTATTTATTTCCCAAAGGGAAAAAACATTAACATCCCCCAACATGGCAACCAGTGTAATTTCTCCTGACCTTGGGGTGCTGTCCGATGATGAAGAGTCTCCAGTTTTTGAATCTACAGCTGCTGACTGTGCAGCCGGGATTCGCAAAGATCTTCTCGGTGAATTCTCGGTCATTTCACCAGGACTAGGACATCCTTCTCAGGTAAGTGTAAATATTTATTGTCTCATGCCTACAAAAAATGTGCATTTTTGTTGGTTGACCGAGTTGTTTGCTGTGTTTTTGTTGTGTTTTTGTTTTGTTTTTTCCTCCTCTTCATGATGTTGCAAGTAGTTGCCTGCATGTAAGGGAAAATTACTTTGGGGAAATAAAGCTGAGTGTTGTATTTAGTCGTCTGAACTTTAGGGAACATCTCATACAACATGGTTAGCACTTTAACCCAGTATTTTTTTTGGCTGGTAGACAAATGCTATTTATTTACTACTGAAAACCATTGATAGGTGTGTGTGTTTGTATTACCTGTTGCAACGAACTATCTCCTATAGCAGATATTCCATATTACTCTGCCACAGTTATCACTGATAAGTAGAAACATCTGGTTTTTAATACTTGGTATGATTTTCCTGACGTCCATTGAAGAGAAACTTAACATTGGAAAATGTCCTGACTGAATTGCTATGCCTTGTTTTGAGATGAGATTTTGTGTGGAGGTGGCCATCTTAGTAGATGCATGGCTTTTGCTTCCTTGTGTAAAAGCCTCCAGTAAGGAGAACAGCGAGGAAATGTCAAATGTCTTGACGCACCAGTCAGAATCAGTGGGGCCTTAGAGTCTCACTACGACACACAGCTATCAGGTTGTAGGCATACTCTTATGCAAAGATGTGCTATGCCGTTTTTTCCAGGAAAAAAAAGTTTTTGTGTTTTTAATCCTAGAGTACTGCATAGACACACTAAATATTCTATCCTAACATGTCAAATCCTCGCTTTTTGAGCTCAGTTCAACTTAAAGCATACCAGGAGTGATGTTTGTCTTGTTTTTGACTGCTTCGGTCAAAATAGGAAATTTAGCACTGACCTTTTTTTCTGCTTGCAGTATAGTTGTGATCTGTTTATATGTTACATGTTTTATCTATTTTTTATAGACTATACTTGATGAAGGAACTGACAAAGTAATGGTGTACGTTAGGATCCGACCTTTTGTAGATGGGGAATTGGATAAGAAAGAGGACCAGGTAAGATAAAACTGATCAGTTTGTTTTCTGTTCTGACTTTCATTATATGTATCTTTTACTTCATGTGTGTCCTTGCAGGGATGTGTGGTGGTAGAAAATCAGGAGACTCTGATCTTGAGAGCACCAAAAGATTCTTTCACAATGAAGAACACTGAACGTGGAATGGGGCAGAGTACCCACAAGTTCACCTTCTCTCAGGTAATGAGCTTTCCACTAGATGTGACGTGTATACTGCTCATGTCAATGTGTATTCATTTTAGGGTAGGAAGATTCTGGTAGTGGCAACTGAAAGGATAGGACAATGCATCTGCCAGGAATCCTACTGTGCCTTTCTGTGTCAGACAAACTTGGACCTCAAGATTCCTCCTAAGATAACTCCTTTACAGAGAATCCCTGATTTTCCGTGGCTTCCACTTCTTCCCCTTTTGCCACAGAAACTTTCTCTGATGCCTCATCCTCCCACATAAGGGAAGGAGAGCGCCCACTTTTGAATCCCAGACTAGTGAGAACTGATTTCAGTCCAAAAATGTCTGCCAAGAATTGCTCTCGACACAGTGGAAGAGAAATATTGTACCCCTGAAGCAGTGGAAATACCAGAGGCAGGGATTTATTTTTTTATTTATTTCATGTACTTATATAGCGCCTTCAATTTACGCAGCTCTTTACATATATATATACTGTACATTCACATCAGTCCCTAACCTTCAAGGGGTGTACAATCTAAGGTCCCTAACTCACATTGATACATAGACATACTAGGGCCAATTTAGACAGGAGCCAATTAACCTACCAGCATGTCTTTGGAGTGTGGAAGGAAACCGGAGTACCCGGAGGAAACCCACGCAGGCACAGGGAGAATATGCAAACTCCAGGCAGGTGGTGCCGTGGTTGGGAATCGAACCAACAACCCTAGTACTGCCAGGTGGAAGTGCTAACCATTTAGCCACTGTGCTGCCCATCTAGTATTTACATCTAGTATTACTCATAGGGGAGCCATTGCAGGTGGACCTCCCTACCTCATGAAGGAATCTGGAAGCCCCACATTGTCCTTCTCCCCATTTTTCTGCCTGTGAGAAGCTATGGCTTGCTGTGGGACAAAAAGCCTATATTTCAGCGAACAATGGCCACTCAGCTGAGGGGAATGTCTGCCTATGCCAAAACACCAAAGTGAGAGCATCCCCCAAAAATACACATGCCCTTTTTCTTGCTGCGCCTTAATGGAGAGAAGTCAACACGATTAGTGATTTTGGAAGGCAGGATGGCTGAGAGCAGATGGATGTTGTTGAGCTACATGGGCAAGGAATCCCTTTGCATGGGACACAAAATGGCCAACTGACCTGTCCCCTTTAAACACTGCCACACTCTGTATGTCACCCCATAAGTTGAAAAACACATGTCCTGAGGCTATCCTGTGCCCTAAAACACCACACACAGGGAAAACACCGTAAGCAGGTCTGCTTACAACTCCATAAACAGAGGCACTTACCAGTCCAGGATACAGTGGTGTTGAAGCCTGGATCCTTTCTGCCTAAGGGGTTTTTTTCTTTTCATCTGAATCAGGATGTTGTGTTGCCAACCTTTTTGTCTTCAGCTGGGTACACCATTTTTTTTTTTGTTTGTTTTTTTTTTTTTTAGTTCATCCAGCAGGATTCCTGTATTCACACCAGCAAGGTGAATGCAGGATTTCCCGCAGTCCTCCCAGTAGGCGTGTTGGTGCATTCTGAGCCATTCAGCATCAAGCTTCTGTTCAAGTTTGTAAGGGTACTGCCTGGTCTTCTGTTCACGTTTACAAAATTCTACTGGGTTGACATTTTTGTCTCTGAATATCAATTTTGGGTGAATTGGTCATGCAGCTTTTCCGTTTGGGGATTTGGGCTTGTGTGTCAAAACTACAATTGGACTGTTATGGTGTTTTTGCAACTTAAAACAATGAATCACAACGCTGTCCCCTTATTAGTGTGTGTGTGTGTGTGTGTGTGTGTGTGTGTGTGTGTGTGTGTGTGTGTGTATATACAGTGGGGATCGAAAGTTTGGGCACCCCCGCTAAAATTTTGTATTAATGTGCATAAAGAAGCCAAGGAAAGATGGAAAAATCTCCAAAAGGCATCAAATTACAGATTAGACATTCTTATAATATGTCAACAAAAGTTAGATTTTATTTCCATCATTTACACGTTCAAAATAACAGAAAACAAATAAATGGCGTCTGCAAAAGTTTGGGCACCCTGCAGAGTTAATATCTTGTACTGCCCCCTTTGGCAAGTATCACAGCTTGTAAACGCTTTTTGTAACCAGCCAAGAGTCTTTCAATTCTTGTTTGAGGTATCTTTGCCCATTCTTCCTTACAAAAGTCTTCCAGTTCTTTTAGATTTCTGGGCTGTCTGTCACGCACTGCTCTTTTAAGGTCTATCCATAGATTTTCAATTATGTTGAGGTCAGGAGATTGTGAAGGCCATGGCAAAACCTTCAGTTTACGCCTCTTGATGTAATCCCCCGTGGATTTCGAGGTGTGTTTAGGATCATTATCCATTTGTAGAAGCCATCCTCTCTTTAACTTCAGCTTTTTCACAGATGGCATCAAGTTACCATCCAAAATTTGCTGAAATTTTATTGAATCCATTTTTCCTTCTACTCGTGAGATGTTCCCTTTGCCACTGGCTGCAACACAACCCCAAAGCATGATTGATCCAACCCCATGCTTAATAGTTGGACAGAGGTTCTTTTCATTCAATTCTGTGCCCCTTCTTCTCCAAACGTACCTTTGCTCATTACAGCCAAAAAGTTCAATTTTAACCTCATCGGTCCACAGAACTTGTTTCCAAAATGCATCAGGCTTGTCTATATGTTCATTTGCAAAGTTCAAATGATGATTTTTGTGGTGAGGACGTAGAAGAGGTTTTCTTCTGATGACTCTTCCATGAAGACCATATTTGTACAAGTATCTCTTTATAGTGGAATAGTGTACCACAACTCCAGTGTCTGCCAGATCTTTCTGGAGGGATCGTGCAGTCAAACGTGGGTTTTGAATTGTTTTTCTCACAATCCTGCGAGCTGTTCTGTCTGATATTTTTCTTGGTCTTCCAGATCTTGTTTTAACTTCCACTGTTCCTGATGACTGCCATTTCTTAATTACATTCCGAACAGAGGATATTGACATCTGAAAACGCTTTGCTGTCTTCTTATAGCCTTCTCCAGCTTTGTGAGCGTCAACTATTTTCAGTTTCAGTTTTCTAGACAACTGCTTAGAAGAACCCATGGTGCTGATTGTTGGGGCAAGGTCAGATGAGTCTGGGCATTTAAAACCTTTGAGATTGACATAACCTGGTCTTCCCAGACGATGACTGAGAACAATCCATGACACTGGCAGGTCTCAGCTTTGCAAAGGGGGCAGTGCATGCTATAAATTCTGCAGGGTGCCCAAATTTTTTCAGACGCCATTTTTTGGTTTTCTGTTATGTTGAAAGTGTAAATGATGGAAATAAAATCTAACTTTTGTTGACATATTATAAGAATGTCTAATCTGTAATTTGATGCCTTTTGGAGATTTTTCCATCTTTCCTTGGCTTCTTTATGCACATTAATACAAATTTTTAGCTGGGGTGCCCAAACTTTCGATCCCCACTGTGTGTGTGTGTGTGTGTGTGTAACGTAAACAGAATTTAAATAAAATAAGTATACATAAACTGTGCTTCAGTCATAAAATATTGATAGTGTTATGTGCTCATTTTGAAAGAATTTACCAGGCCCTGGCCTCATGAAGGTTGTGAGCCATGGCTCTGCATCATACATTAACCACTACCTCCCCCCCCCCCTCCTGACCATGCCATTTTTTGCATTATGGTGCTGCGGTACTGTAACTGACAATTGCGCGGTCATGCACCCAAATTAAATTTACGTCCCTTTTTTTTTTTCCCCCCGAAAAGAGCTTTCTTTCTGTGGTATTTTCTTGCCTGTGCATTTTTATAAAAAAAAAGACCGACAATTTTGAGGGAAAAAAAACTAGATTTGTTTGTACTTTTTTCTTTTAACCACTTCCTGCCTGACCTACAATTAAAGTGACGGCCGGGCGAGCCTCATGAATTTGGGAGGGCGTCATATGATGTCCTTCCCGGATCGTGCCTTGCGCGTGTCCACAGGGCCGCACTGTGGCGAGATCTGTCACCGGCTGTGTACCTCGGACACGGCCGATGACAGATCTGTGTACCAGCCCCGTTGCCAGTACCATGTGACCTGCTGTGACCAATCACAGCAGGTCACATGACAGTTGTAAACCATGGATGGCTTCCTTTCATGCCAATCGTATACAAGTGTGTCTAGCTGTGAATGGTCACAGTGATCACAGGCTGGGCCAATCACAGCCCATCTGTGTCATGTGATTAGCTGTGGCCAATCACAGCTAATTACAACAAAAAACCTGAATGAATGGATTTCATTCGGTTAAATGCTTGCTTAAAGCAAAGAAATTCTTTGCTATAAGCAATCAAATTGTGCAAAAAAAACAAAATACTGATCACTTCCCCAAAGTAGTACAATGTTACTATGGTAACATTATACTACTTTGGTCATAGCACAATATGAAAAAAAATCTTAAAGAGAAAAAAAGTTTTTTTTTTTTTTTTTTTTTTTTTTCTTCCCCGCACTGTCACCTGTCAGTGTCCCTGATCACCGCCACACCAGTTATGATGATGCTGTACTGGACTGGTGACAGTATGTAAAAAAACAAAATTGAAAAAAAAATTTAATTCATTTAAAAAAAAAAATTTAAAACTCGCCATGCCTCTTATGAAATATGTTGGACTGTCTAGTTTGCAAAAAGGGGTCATTTGGGGGATATCTGTACTGTTCTGACATTTTTGAGCCTCAAGAAAATGGATTGGCTGTCAGTACTTTGGGATTGATCAATTTCAGATATATCCCATAGTTTGTGAACTCTATAACTTTCCTACAGACTAAATAATACTGATTTGGGTTATTTTCACTAAAGAAATGTAGCAGAATACATCTCTGCCTAAATTTATGAAGAACAATTATTTGCAAACTTTTATAACCGAAACAAACTTGTGTTTTTTGAGGTTTTTTTTCAAATTTTTTTTTTTTTTTTTTTTTTTGCTAATTTTAGCAAAAATAAAAACCCCAGTGGTGATTAACTACCACCAAAATAAAGCTCTAGTTGTGTGAACAAAAATGCTAAAAAAAATTTAGTTTGGGTACAGTGTTGTATGACCGCGCAATTGTCTTTCAAAGTGTGAAAGTGATGAAACCTGAAAATTGGCCTGGGCAGGAAGGGGGTAAAAGTGCCCGGTATTGAAGTGGTTAACCATTTCAATACCGTGCAATTTTACACCTTCCTGCCCAGGCCATTTTTCACGTTTCAGCGCTCTCACACTTTGAATGACAATTGCGCGGTCATACAACATTGTACCCAAACTAAAATTTTATCATTTTCTTCACACAACTAGAGCTTTCTTTTGGTGGTATTTAATCACCGCTGGGGTTTTTATTTTTTGCTAAATTAACAATATAAGACCAAAAATTGTGAAAAAAAAACACGTTTTTCTTTCTGTTATAAAAGTTTACAAATAAATAATTGTTCTTCATAAATTTAGGCCGAGATGTATTCTACTACATGTCTTTGAAAATAACCCAAATTAGGATGTATTATTTAGTTTGTAGGAAAGTTAAAGAGTTCACAAACTATGGTATATATCTGAATATTGATCAATCCTGAAGTACTGACAGCCAATCTAATTTCTTGAGGTCCAAGAATGTCAGAATAGTACAGATGTCCCCAAATGACACCTTTTTGCAGAGTAGACAGTCTGATGTACTTCATAAGAGGCATGGCGAGTTTTTGAAGTTGTATTTTTTTTGTCATAATTTTTCGGAAAATGAAAAAATTAATATATTACTATATTTTTTTTTTTACATACTGTCACCAGTGCAGTACAGCGTCATCATATAACTGGCATGGCGGTGAACAGGGACACTGACTGGTGACAGTATGAAAAAAATATATATATTTTTTTTTTTAATTTTTTTATTTTTAATTTTTTATTACATTTTTTAAATTTTTTTTTAAGATTTTTTTTTTTTCATATTTTACTATGACCAAAGTAGTACAATGTTACCATAGTAACATTGTGTTAAAAAAAAAAAAAAAAAAAAATACTGATCACTTCCCCAAAGTAGTACAATTTGCTTATAGCAAAGAATTACTTTGCTATAAGCAAGCATTTACCTGAATGAAATCGATTCATTCAGGTTTTGTTTTTTTTTTTTTTGTGCTTAGCTGTGATTTGGTTACAGCTAATCATATGGCATGTGATTAGCTGTGACTATTCACAGCTACACACTAGTATACAATAGATGGCATGAATGAAGCCATCCATTGTATACAACTGTCATGTGACCTGCTGTGATTGGTCACAGCAGGTCACATGGTACCAGCAACAGGGGCCGGTACTCAGATCTGTCATCGGCCGTGTCCCAGGTACACAGCCGGTGACAGATCGCGTCGCTGCGCGGCTCTGCATTAGCGCAGACTGCGCATGTGCGGGAGCACGCCAAATGGCGTGCACCCGGAATGCCGAAGCACTTTTGAAGCCGTCAAACGGCCATTGGCCGGGCGGCTAATGGTTAAACATGTCCAGTAAAAAAAAAAAAAAAAAAAATCAAATGTCATAAAAAGTACTTCTGCTGGGTGGGAAGCTGTTAAAATATTGGTCAAAGTTTGTTTTTCTCATAATAGATTTTTGGGCCAGAGGTTGATCAGAAGCAGTTTTTTGATGGGACTATGAGGCGAGTGGTGAAGGATGCACTTAATGGACAAAACTGGCTGGTTTATACATATGGAGTCACCAACTCTGGCAAGACTTATACCATACAAGGTAGGTTTACATAAAAATACATGTTGAATCTATGGGATTTTTCTTAATAGTCATATTTGATGGAAATTTCTGTTCTATTTTTCTGTGTAGGAACAAACAAAGATGGTGGCATTCTTCCTCGGTCCATTTCCCTCATCTTCAACAGTGCTCAGGACCGTCTATACAAAAGCTCTGACCTCAAACCTCTCTCCAATGAAGTTATTTGGCTAGAAAGCAAAGAAGTGCGGCAGGAAGAGTTAAAGAAGGTCTCCTTACTTTCTAATTTACGAGAGGTTAGTGTACTTGTACTGAGAAACTATTTAAAGCTTGACTCCATCCAAACGGGTAAATACAAAGAAGAAATGTGTTTTGTATGGGAGCTGCCTTACCTGCCAAAGGACTTCCTGAGGCTTACACAGATCTGCCATACAGCACAGCCCTGTCTGACAGAGCCAGAGACCCAATTTTCATCTGCTGCATTTACATTTTTTTTACCCACTCCAAGCCTGTGAATGGACCATGAACAGAGAAGCAACAGACTGATCAGCTCACATGTCACATTCCTATCAGCATGTTCATTGCACTGCAGCAGAACTTATTGGCTGTTCATGCCTTTGTTCCCTCTTCTAATTGAAATGTACAGGGAGTTGTAAAATGCTGGTACCCAGTCAAATTCACGTACTTGCACTGCTTACATTAAAAAAATTGTTGATATATTTATGTTTGAAGTTCACCCTAGAATTAACCAATAAACAGTCATATGACATTTGTACCTTGATGAAGTATGACTTCTGTCCACACTATGGTTGACTAGCAATCACCATTGACACTGCTGGATATTTTACCAATGACAACTTGCAACTCATGGTGTTACTCAGTCTTTCCATGTTATCTTTGTTTTGTGTTTGCACAGCCTGGCTAAAAGAAATGCTTCCTCTCTTTTTATCAAAGGCAAAGACCGCTTTGGAGGAGCTGAGCGACATTTTTTGTTTTTCATGGTGGTGCTGATAAATGACTAGTAGAGCATGGACATAAGTCAAACATGATACTATGCGTTTATCACAGTACATGTTGTACTGTATATGGCTGTTTTATGTTCATAGAGTAATTGTAGGGTGTCTGTCAGCTACTACTATACCAGAAATCGTACTATGTACATCAAAGTGGCATATTTTTATGGAATCCTTAATGAAGTAGAAATTTTTCTAAGTTTTCCTTTTTTTTTTCTTTTCTTTTTTCTTACCCACTGTCTGCTGTAGGAAGATCTTATGACACCAATGAAAAGGAGTGGTGGCAATGAGTCCCAACTTCGGGCTGCCACAAGTTTGAGCTTTGACAGTGGAATTGGAGGACTCTCTTCAAGTCATGCCAATCATACCAGCATTCAACTAGAAGGTAATCTAAAATTTCATGAAGAATGTGCTTTTAAGACATATACAGGTATTTTATTTTTGACTGGTGATTTCTTACACTTTAGAGACATGCTCACGATGGGGTGAGCAAGATGCCATTTCACTTCAGGAACCTTCTTATATTCAGCTGTCCATTTGGGTTTCCTACTTTGAAATTTATAATGAGTTTGTCTATGACTTATTGGAGACTGTGTCCTCTGGCCCAAACCGCAAAAGAACAACACTGAGGCTGTGTGAAGACAGGAATGGAAACCCCTATGTGAAAGGTAAGGCTATACAACATCCTATATTTAGGAGTGTTCCTGCTTGGTCAAGAAGCTACAATTAATGCAAGGTCTGCTTATTTATTTTCCCCAATTGCACTTTTCTAAAATGCAGTAAATATGGAGGGAGGAACCATGTAGCTGATTAAAAAAAAATAAATAAATAAATGTACTTGCCTTTTCCCTGTTTGTCTCTGACACCTAAGCGAGGGTGGTAGTAAACCTACTTTAATTTTTACCTACAGGTAAGCTTGGAATCAAGCTTACCTGTAGATAAAGTGAATATCTTCTAAACATGCACTGTTTAGGAGATATTTGGGATTTTTTATTTTTAGCTGGCATGCCGTTCCTTCAGAACACTGCCGAGGCCTGTGACTCCCATGCACATACGCGGGCGTGACGTCACCGTGGCTCAGCCTGTCAGATGGCCGGAGCTCGCGAATCCAGAAGGAAGACTGGGAGAAAATGGAAGCCTTCACAGCGGAGATGGCGCGTGCCGCTGGAGGGCTTAATTTTAAGGCAAGTTTTACATAATGTGCTAATATGATAGGCATACTATCACATTATGCCATTTATGTGGTTTACTACCGCTTTTAAAATTGGGCTGCTTGGCATTCCCTGGGATTTTGTTGGAATCATTCCCTGAATCTTTCTTTTAATAGCTTGAGTAGTTTAGAAAAAAAAAAAATGTGTGCGAATACAGACAGCTTATTTTTTGCAAACTATGGAGTCAGCAGCTAATTTTTTAAATCTAGATGGTAAGCATTGTAAATAAGAATCTAACATGTTCAGGAAACGGCAGCCCCCATGTTTCTCTAAACCGTTTACATTAACTTCTTCCCTACTGCGCTATAGCCGAAAGACTGCTACAGCGCGGTTGTCTAGTTCTGGGACGACATTCATGGACATCGTTCCAGAACGCGCACCCTGCGCCGCCGGTGATTGCTGTGTCCTACGGACACAGCTGATCACGTGATACTGTAAACGGCCAATCACAGCGGCCTTTTACCACGTGATCAGCTGTGTCCAATGACACATCAGAATGTAAGTGTTCAATCCAAACGCACACGTTCCTGCGTTAAAAATGGCTTTGTGTATAAGTGGGTACTGCACCGACTGTCGGCTGGAACCGAACAGAATCAGCAAGGGAAAATGTCATCAGCACACTGAGGATCACCAATATGGGTCCAAAAGTTCATGCCTGATGAAGGGTCCCTGCGAAACTCTGAAACGTTGCCTTACTGTAACTATGTGATCGTTCATTAAAACTTTTGGACCCATATTGGTGATCGTCGGTGTGCTGGTGACATTTTCCCTTCCTCAATGACACAGCAGATCACCTAGTAAATACGGTTGCCGGTCATCGCCTGCACTTTCCTCGCGCCGTCACAGCATGAGGAAAGTACTGCCGATAACCGGCAATTGTCAGAGAAGTGATCGGCACTAATCACCAGGGCACTGATGATCAGTGCACAGCAGTGCTGCATCACCAGTGCCCATCAATGCTGCCTGACAGTGCAGCCTCATCAACGCACATCAGTGAAGGAGAAAAATGACGTTTCCAAAATTTTATAATCGAAATAAACTTTTTTTTTTTTCTTTTTTTTTAGTGCAAAAAATAAAACACCTAGTGGTGATTACCACCAAAAGAAAGCTTTATTTATGTGAAAATAAAAATGATAAAAAAAATTCATATCGATACATTGTTGCGTGACCGCGCAATTGTCATTCAAAATGCGACAGCGCTGAAAGCTGAAAATTGGCCCGGGCTGGAATGGGGTAGAAGTGCCCAGTAGGCAAGTGGTTACGCTGGCTTTCTGGGCCTGTGTGTTTTTGTGATTAGTGTGTATTTGCCTATCACATTTGCTGGTTGCACTTCTTGTTTAGTAGTGCTACACAGTGATATTTCTTTACAGCTCTCTGTGAGGTCTGCTCTGATTCTTTGTAGCTTATTTTGAAAAGCTTGGCAGTTCTATTAAGATGCATACGTCCATTAGTATCCACAAATTTTTGACGGTTTGCTACAATCCTAAAAATATAATGGGAAGTCCTGTGTCAATAGAATACATCCGATATGGTCGCACAACTGTTCTAATCTTTTCAACCTATATTCTTTAAAAATGAATTAGTGTTTACCTTTACAAATGTTTCTCACAGACCTCAACTGGATTAATGTACACAGTGCGGATGAAGCTTGGAAAGTGCTGCGAGTTGGAAGGAAAAATCAGAGCTTTGCCAGCACCCATATAAATCAGAATTCCAGCAGAAGGTATGGTAAAATGTCAGCTAAATATTGGAAATATTTGTACTAAAAAATCATCTAGAGATCTTGTCATAGAAAAGATGTTTGAAGCTAACCTTTATAGCAATGTCATCAAACTGTACACCAGAATAAAATGGCTCTTAATAGGTACTGGTGTGATATTAAGATTTTTGTGTACGTGGCACTCTACACCCATAGTGTGTTTACTGTATGTTTATTCATGGAGCAAATAGGTTTTCAAGAGAAGGTGGACGCACAGTTTGTTGAACTCACCGATGTGTTTTGCCCATCTACTAAGCAGAATTCTAGATCAGCCAGAAAGGGTGGAAATTTATATACACATAACACTCACCACTTAAACATATAATTTACAACACTTTATGCCGTTTTATTCTAGTGTGTGTGTTTTTAACTTACAACTCCCAACTAATATTAACAGTGGTATGTGCAAATATTTCCCAAAGTCTGAAGTGAAAACTAAACAATGTGTGCCATTCCAAGCTATTGTACTATAAAATGTCCAATCATTCATGAGAGCATTTTTATAAAACAGTAATCTGCCGTTCATCAAACATTCGCTGCATTTTCCAGGTGCATTTATTGAGTAATTAACCAGCAGTGAATATTTTTGACCGTCACATTCACTGCTTTATAAATATACCCCTAATTTATTACATAGTACAAGTGTGTATTTGTTTATACGTATTCTTCTTAAAGCCAATAACAACTTGCTGTTTTTTTTTGTTTTTCTTTCAGTCATAGTATCTTTTGCATCCGGATCCTTCACTTGCAGGGGAAGCATGATATGACCCCAAAGATCAGTGAGTAAGTATATGAGCGCAAGTCCAGAGGTTGGACCTTTTAAAAAGAAGACTCTTAAGATTAGAAATATGAAAACTTCCCTTGATGTCTTTAAAGCTCATCTTGAGGCACAGTTATTTTTGTGAAAGTGATACTAATCCTAAAAAAGTTTACCTTAATGCATTGCTTGCATTAAGGTGAAAAACATTTTCTATTTGTCTGTGCTCCCCCTTCCCTGTGTGAATGGTGAGAGGAGAGAAGAGGTCAACGCTGTGCATGGCTGCATCCCCCCCCCCCCCCTTCCTCTTCACACAGGCTTTGGCCCTAATTGCTGTCAATCAAATGTAGTGAAGAGGAAGTAGGGGGTGGGGCTAAGTCTCGCTGTGTGTGTGTCTATGGAGCTCGACTCCATAGACACATAGGTAGGGAGTGTGCACGCAGTGTGTCTCCTTTATAGCAAGCAGCGTGCTATGGGAGACACACAAAGAAGAGGATCAGCTGATATCGCCGGCGGGAACCCGAGAAGAGGATTGGGGCCGGTCTGTGCATAACCACTGCTCAGAGCAGTTACGTATAACATGTTTGTTGTTTTTAATTTAAAAAAAAAAAAATTGCAGATTTTAGTAACACTTGAACCTTTTAATATTTTTTGAACTTGTGTTAAAACTAATTTTTCCTCTTGCTTTAGGGAGCTCTGTGTGAGCTCCAGTAAGCCCTTTTGGAATGTACAGAGGGAGACTGACTTCAGCTCCCTGCTGCATTGGGGTGGGGTCTATGATGAACCCCAGTTCTGCTGTTGTGACTCTGCCTTTTCCCTCTGCTGTGCCATTCACAAAGTACAGCTTCAACGTAATCCACTGCACTTTCCTTTGTGAATACATCTGCTGTATATTCCAGCAGCACTAAGTGGAGCTTACTGAGAGTTTATAAAGTAAAAAAACAAAAGTGAGTTACAAAGTATTAATAATGTACCTGGATTTGGGATTTAAGATGCAAGGTCTCTTTTTGAAAGTTTAATCACTTGCTTTGCTGTTGGTGTCACTGACAAGCATGTGTATGGGGCATCTTGTCAGTAGCAGCTCTTTTATATATTTGTTCTGGAAGGTAGGGGAGGGGGGTTCCCTTTTACAGGAAAGAGAAGTTTTTGTTTTTTTAATTTTGGTAATTGAGATGGCATACATTAAAACTATTGATAAATACCAATGTTTTCAGCCATAGTTCAATTCTGTTTCTCCCATGTAATAAGACATTAAAGCTTCAGGAAACTCTACCTTTAATGTAGATCTGTTTGTTAGCCTGACTCTTCAATGTAAGAATGTGTTTTCCTGCAGGCTGTCTTTCTGTGATTTGGCTGGATCTGAGCGATGCAAAGATCAGAGAAGTGGGGATCGGCTGAAGGAGGCCACAAATATCAATACATCTCTTCATACTTTGGGCCGCTGCATCAGTGCCCTGAGACAAAATCAACAAAACAAGTAAGTGGCTTTTATACAAGGTATGAACACTGAGTGTTTCTGCAGTTTTGCTGTTTAGCCAGTAGAAGTTAATTTTACTATCTTAGTCATCTCTAACAAAGTTGTTCTTATCTAAGGCAGCGACAGAATATGGTTCCGTTCAGGGACAGTAAGTTGACTCGGGTCTTCCAAGCCTACTTTACTGGCCGAGGAAAGTCGTGTATGATTGTGAACATCAATCAGTGTGCTTCCACCTATGATGAGACACTACATGCTATGAAATTCTCAGCAATTGCTAGCCAGGTATTAGGGTGTTCTGGGTGTGTTGCCAGTTTTCCTCTTTTGGCCAATTGTTCTAAAAATATATATATATTTTTTTTTCCTTAGCTGGTCCAAGCACCTCCTGTAAAAACGAACCTGCCCACTATTCAGTCTCTTATCAAAGAGAGCAGTATTTTAGCCAATCGCAGCTACACAGATGATGAAGATGCTGCAGAGGCTTCTGATGAAGAAAGTGATACTGAAACTGATATCACAATGTTTAATAAAGAGGTTTGTTACAGACAGGCTTTTCTTTAAAGCAGCTGATTAAAAAAAAAAAAATGCTTACATGCGCGCTGATTCTGTCTGTTAGGAGCTGCTGCAAGTAATTGAGAACGTGAAACAGCTTGTAATTAAAGAACGTCAGGAAAAACTGTCCATGGAAATGACGATTAGGAAGGAAGTCTGTAATGAGATGATGGAAATGATGCAGCAACAGAAATCTCAATTCAGGTAACGCTATTTATTGATTCAACCCTTGACTTGTGTTGTACAAAAACTATGCTAAGTTGCTGTTTTATCTGAAGTGAGTCCATGGAAGATGAACGGGAGCTGTTGGAAGAGATGTATGAGGGAAGGCTAGAGAACCTAAAGGAGTCACTCACACACTATTACAAACGAGAACTGCAGGTAAATTCACGATACATTTTATTTTAATTTTTTTTTTTTTAAATGCCTTTTATTGCAACGTTTGGTTGCTTTAATGTGCTTGGTTTACAGGATCTTTGGATCATCAGACCATAATATTGCATACTTGGTTTTTCTTGCATTATGTCTTGGGATCTTTGCACATTATACTATAATGTTATGCTTCTTTTAAGTACTTGGGTTAGCATATGTTCTCTCTAGAAATACCATTACATTACCAAGAAGTTCAAAGAAACCACTCCCTGCGCTCTACCCTATATCCCATTTTGGCTCATGAGAAGGTGTTGGAGCTCTGACTAGTAGATGCTCAGTCATCCAAAATCGTCAGCACTCGACAGGATATTAAAGATATGATGCATCAATAAAAGTTTCATATCTTTAAAACTATTTTGGATAATGGATAAGAAGTTTTCTGTAAGATGCTCAACTGCTCAGAAGATTCCATCCTATTTTGGGGTGTACAACCAATGCCAGTCTTTACAGTACAGTAGAGGCAATTTTAATCCAGTTGGCAAACCATCAAAAAGGCATTAGTTTTAATTTAAAAAGATCACATTTTAAAGTGTTACTAAACCCATAACTGTAAAGTCAGTCTGTATATGCAGTAAAGCATGCTTGTTATACTCACTGTGGAACCTAAGGGGTAATCCTCCACATTGTGTAATAAAGACTGTATGATCCTGACTTCTCTGATACTCCCCTTCTTCCAGCGTCCCCCTCTTATCTCCTGATAAGACATATTGTGTGGAGTCACTCTGCACATGTTCTGTTTGGTGTGTATTGCTAGAGGTTTTTTTTTTTTCCCCCTTGGGAAAGTGCATGTGATCAGCCTAGGCCCAATCAGCACTGTCCAGACTGAGGTAAGGGGTTCTCCATCCTCCTAGAGCAAAATGAAAACTCCTACAAGCTTTAACCAGTGTTCGACCCGACACTGATAGAAGTAACAAGACTGCTATATACTGCTGATGAGAAAGTAGTATTTAGCAGTTTATATTTACTAAAGCAATTGCATTTCCGTGTACTATGGGAGACCAGATATAGTGAATGCAGGGTCCTGGGTTTAGTAACACTTTTAACTTCAAATATTATACATATGAAATGGTTAGAATTCACACATTTTGTCTTGCAATCTAGGAACGAGATGAGCAAATTGAGGAGCTCCAAGTTGCTCTGGAGGAAGCGAACGATGTTTCTGCATTAAACACTACAAATGCCAGAAAGGACTGTGTTCCTCTGCGCAGATCCAAGCGGCTGGCGACATCTGAAATGCCTGAAATAAATAAACTTAAATTGGAAATTGCAGATCTGAATGCAATCCTGAAGTCTAAGAATGAAGGTGAGCACTTGTTCTTAGCCGTGATAATCACAAGTGGGATTTATAGTATCAGTTGATTCTAAGTAAACTTTTTTGCATCCACTTATTATTCTGCCTATTGGGAACAACTTTACCTAGAATTGTTCTGCCTTTGTGAAAAAATAGAATGCATTGTAATATATTAGATATTATATTCTTTTGTGTTTTTTAATATATTAGAAGTTTTATCATAAATTGTTGTAACCTAGAAATTGAAAGACTTAAGATGACACGTGAGCCTCCTTCATCTGCAAGTACATTTACTGCCGATGTAGATCGGAAGATTCAAGAAGGGCAAAAGGTAAAGCCAAAATTTTCTTACTCCTTCTTTTTTTTTTTTTTTTTTTTTTTTTTTTTTTTTTTTAATGATGCGTATGCTGTAGGGTGTGTGGGTTTATTTTAATATATATCTTAGAATGATCCAATTGTTTGAAGACTCAGACTACCATTACTTATTACTTTTAGTTGCAAAGGTTTTATCTATTTTGTAATGGAATAGATCATAATGTGATTGTGACTTGTTATGCCCTGTATTTTCACATTTACGCAGTCAGTCATTGTAAAGTAAGTGAGTTTTCTTAATTTTATGACACGGGACACTTCATAATCATGACTGCTTGGGTTAAGATACCACCTTTTAAAGTTGATGGATACTGGCCAAAAAAAACTAAACCCTCCCAGCTCAGCTAAACATCATTTTTTAACTAGTGCAATATATTTTTCTGAAGAGCTTTCTTCTGGGTCTTTAGTCTCATGCTTTGGGCTTCTCCTTGACACTCTTGATGGGATTAGGCCAAGAAGGAATCTACCCAGAACCCATGTACAAGTGCAGGGATGGCCTGTAATGCGTTTGTATCCTGGAGATCCTGCTAGAAGCAATCTCCAGGGTTCCAGGTGACCTTGCTGGCTGGATATTCTACAGGTCCAGGGCAGTGATTCACTAGAGAAAAGGTCCCTGAAGGCACTGCAGGGAGCACCTACCATGAGTGAATGGGTCTTTTGGCCCTGTGGCTTGTACTGATGGGTACCTCTGTGCTAGTGGAGCAGGTGACACCATCTCCCTCTTGTGTCCCAATGCGTATTGGCTGCTACACTTTAATTCTTCGAGTGCTACACTGCAGTCATGTTGTGTAAAGTGATCTGGCACTACGGGTGATATTTTCATCGTGTGTCTTCACCTTTTAACTGGTCTTCTACACACAACAGCACATGTGTTGCAGGCCCCTGCAGCTCAAAACAGGCAGAGATTCAGAAAATTTTCACTAACATCTGCACAGGCCACAAGTATTGGACACTTCATAACATGGGGAAACTGCCAAGAAGGTGTTCCAGCTTGTGCCTACACTCCTCTCAACTGGGTGGCCATTCCCACTGTGGCGTAACTAGTACACAAATCCTCAGTAAGCTCTTGCCTCCCACAGGCAGAGAGGTGGAGGAAGGATTTAGGGTGAGCTCCCAAACTCCTCAAATCAGGTATTGAGGAGTCCCCCTGCAATGGCTCCTTCGAAGGGTCAGATTACATCTGAATATCTATCCTTATCTGGGATCTCCACTGTTACAAGAGAAAATCCTTTGTTTCAGTCCTGGTTTGCTTGATCACCTCTCTGGATTCTCACTGGCTTGGGGTGCAAGCATGGTTGCTCTCCTTCCCTTTTGCAGGCAGGTGAGACATTGAAGGAACATCCTCAAGAACAGTAGGAATCCTTTGTTGATAAATCCTTAGAGGAATATCAGGGTTCCAGGGCTCACTCAGACATAGTAGAGGTGTGGACCCTTTCTTGAAGTACATCACAGGACCCAGTGATCCCTTCCTTTTTTGTCTGTTCCTCATTGCATGCTGTAAAAAGCTTAGCCAAGCTGGGGGAGGTTATGCCTAGTGGGGATTCCTTCCTTTTTTGGCCAGTGTCCGTTCAACTGAAAGTGGTTACATAAGTAATCATGATTAACAATTCCTCTGTGTCCTGTGATGTACTCCAATAAAATATTACAGGTAAACTAAAAGTCCTATTCTGTTGCACCAAGTTGATTTAAATTTTTCCTGAAAAATTTGGATTCTTTTTAACACACAGAGGGAAATTTACTAAAACTGGAGCACTGAAATCTGGTACAGCTGTGCATGGTAGCCAATCAGCTTCTAACTTCAGCTTGTTCAATTAAGCTTTGGCAATAAAACCCAGAAGCTGATTGGTTACTATGCAGAGTTGCATCACATTTTGTACACTCCAATTTTAGTTAATATCTGCCTGATTGATAGATAGATATAGATATAGATATATATATATAGATATAGATATATATATATATATATATATATATATATATATATATATATATATATATATATATTAAACACTCCTGACTCTGAACTATGTAACTAAGGGCACCTTCACATTATGGGGTTGACTTGCTAAAACTGGAGAGTGCAAAATCTGGTGCAGCTCTGGATAGAAACCAGTCGGCTTCCATTCTTTTTGTTTAATTGAACAAGCTGAAGTCAGAAGCTGGCTACCATGTGCAGCCGCACCAGATTTTGCACTCTCCAGTTTTAATAATTTAATCCCATAGTACAATTAACAGTATGTTAGCACTATAAATATACTGTAACATTCAGATAGCCACATTGTGCAAAGTGAATCCAGATGCTGACATCTAGACAAAGCTGAAGTATTGGCTTTGGAAGGAATGATCCTTTTAAATGGAAAAAGGAAACATATGTTTAAATACCATTGCATGTGGCCTTTGTATCCTATATTGGCTTTGCAAAAGTTCCACACAGTTGCATGTAAGCTAGTACAATTGTGCAGAAAATACATTGCATGGTCCTTTTATTTAGCAGTGTTGTGCTGACTGCAGAGAAGACAGTTGGCAGATGGTCAGTGTGAAATTGTCTTTTTTTTTTTTTTTTTTTTCTATGCTGTAAATTTTCCTTTTATTTGCTCTTCCAGCAATATTTTCTGGGCTCTCGCAACACGTGCACAGATTTTCAGCACACAAGAGCTCTTTGGGTAACCATCTTATCTCTTTTCACACTTTCATCACCAGAAGGTTCTGGGGAGCAGCTGTGATCCCATTGCTTTGCAGTCCTTTATCTGTCCTTGCTTTCCTTGCTTTAAATTGGTGGTGTTTGCAGGGCCCCTTGTCTTCTGAGTGATGATGAGACAGAATAAGATCTATATTATAGATATATGCAAATAGATGCGAATCCTAACTTGCATTTTCAAAAATATTGCTTTTAAATTTTGTTGGTTTACTCAAACCTAAAAGTGTCACTGGGCCTAATTTATTAAAAAAAAAAAAAAAATGGAGAAAAGACTCTGTATTGGTAACTGCTAATCAGTCTCCCTTTTTCTAATGCAGATTATACTATGAAAATCAGCTAGTTGCTATGGATAACACATTTTTAATAAATCCTGCCCATTGACCTCTACTTTAGAATACAGGGGACTCTGACTAATGATAAGTCAACATGAAACATTGTGACAGCTTTTTCTCTGGACTGCATGCTCCCCAGAATTTCATTTAGCAACCCTGCTTTTTCACAGACACCTGCTTGTTTCCTTGATTCTTCAATAGTGGCTAAGAATCTTTAGGGTAGATCTGAGGGTGGTGGTTTTTAGCAGGTATTTAGAGTGATCCTTAAACCATAATTATTTTTTCCTTTTTAGAATGTCAGATTATTACGCACAGAGATACAAAGATTTGGAGAATCTCTGCAACAGATGGATAGGGCATGCTGCCACACTACTGGTGCAGAAAAACTAAGACAAGCTCTGGGAACATGCGATGATATCTTGTGTAAACAGGTTGGTTCCTTCTTTTCACTGCCTGTTCATTTTATCTCTACCACATTCACAATTTAACATTGCTTTTGAGTCTAAGGCCTTGTAGTGCGGGAAGAAGCCTGTATTAATCCATCTTGCTCATTTATGCAGTATTTGTATGGTAACCGCCACCCCCGTCCCCTTAACACATGAGATGGCACCACATGGTGCTGAACTAGCTTCTGATATAGTGCACAGACCAAACAGAGTACCATCACCAGTCTCATGTCTTTGTGGTCAGAATGAATCTCAGTTGTACTTGGTCATTCATGTCATGTGACATATTGCTACCTGTATACACATACGGCTTTTTTTCCACAATCAACCACATGTTGGTGATGGCTTTTCCCAGTTTTCAGAATGACTCAAGGAAGTTACTGTGTAGGAAAGCTCTTTTCCTTTAGATGAAGGACTGATAATTCCAAAATTCACAATCTCGGCGAACGGTTTCTTCTTTCTTTCATTTGCTGGTCAGCTTGGCTGTCTGCCTAAGTGACGTTATCAAATATTTTTCCCCATCTTAGGAGAAGACTCTAGCAGAACTACAAAACAACATGGCTCTGGTAAAGATGGATCTTCGAAAAAAGACAGCTTGCATTGCAGAGCAGTACCACACTGTACAACGATTACAAGGGACACCTTCTGGCTTCAGACGCATGTGTAATAATGAAAATATGCAGCCTAATCCGCCCCCTGAGAAAAGGCCTTTCCTGCGCAACCTCCTGGCCAGGACTCCTGGACAGAAAGCTCTTATGGAAAACAGCCCTTACAGCCGTGTCCTGAGAGCACGCCGTTCCCCTGTACTAAAGACTGTTGCATTTGGTACCAAATATTGACTATTAGCTGCTTCACGATGACTTGACTCACACGGTGCCTATCATTATTTAGTCTATATATTCTTTATACTTCATATCTTACCAAAGGACTGATATGTAAATAGTGTCCTTTTCTTGTTTTAAAAGGAGTTTCATGGGCAGTGACACTGTTAAAAAAAAAAAAAAAAAAATGCTGATAACCTGCAAGGCTGATGAAAAAGAATGTTTAGTTGTTTTTATAGATCTACAAGTTTGTGTTGGTTTTTTTTTTGTTTTTGTTTTTTTGTTTGTTTTTTTTTATTTTGAAGCGGTTTTGACTTTTCACTTGTGCAATATTCATCATGTATGTTACCTGTTAGTAATAAACCACTTTGTACAGCTGCTCAGTTTATATGGTCTACAGCTGCTTCTTTATACTTAATTTGCACAGATTGAATCTTGTAAATATTGTCTGTTATAGTAATGTCTAGTGGTGCACTGAAATGAAAATTCTGGTATAGAAACAAAAAATTTAGGATGCACTTGGCTGAAAACCAAAATGGACCTTTTTTAATTAAAAATTTTTTTTTTTCCTCTTAATCTAATGTGGTGTTTTTTGCATTGAAGTCACTATGGAGGGCATTTTTGCATTGCAAGCTAAGGGACGCAGCATACCATTATCATCACCCATTTTCAGCTGATAATTTTCGGCGGCTGATATATTGGTGCATCCCTCATAATGTCACATAAAGGTTAAATGTAAAATGTCAGAATGTGGCAAACTACAACTTTTAAAACAAAAATGTCTATGGCCTCATTCACATGGGCATTACCCATGCGAAGGGCATTCTTTACCTGCAAAGGATACACAGGTGACCTGGGACGGTGTTCCAATCTGTACATCAAACTCGCATAGCTGTACACTCTAAGAAGCGCTTATGGATCAGCTGAGCCATCTGCCCATCATTGATTTCAACAGCCTGTGTGGGGCTGCGCGTAACACCTGGGCATCCTGTGGGGTTAAGAATACCCTTTGCATGGGTGTACAGATTGATGCACCTGTGTAAATGAGTCCTAAACATCCTTATTGTTTAAATAGACCACCCATTGCATCAAAGGACCAAAGTAGAGGGACAGGATCAAGTTAAAGTTGAATTCCAGGTATAGATATTTTTGCATATTTTCATTGGTCCATCTTGGAGCCTTGAACCAATGTATGTACAGTGAAGGAAATAAGTATTTGATCCCCTGCGGATTTTTAATGTTTGCCCACTCTCAAAGACATCAGTCTAAAAATCAAATGGTAGGTGTATTGTAACACAGAGACAACAAAAAATTCAAAAGAAATGCACGTCTAACAAATGATGCACTTATTTGCATGTTCATGAGGGAAATAAGCATTTTATCCCCTATCATTCAGCAGGATTTCTGGCTACCAGGTGTCTTTCATACAGGTAACAAGCTGAGATTAGCAGCACTCCCTTTAAGAGACTGCTTCTAATCTTTTTGTTACCTGTATAAAAGACACCTGTCCAGGAGCAATCAAACAATCAGATTCCAAACTCTCCATCATGGCAAAAGACCAAAGCTGTCTAAGGATGTCAGGAACAAGATTGTAGACCTACACAAGGCTGGACTGGGCTACCAAACTATCTCCAAGCAGCTTGGTGAGAAGGTGACAACAGTTGGTGCAATCATTCACAAATGGAAGAAACACAAAACAACTGTCAATCTCCCTAGGTCTAGTGCACCATGCAAGATCTCGCCTCGTGGAGTGTCAATGATCATGAGAACAGTGAGGAATCATTCCAGAACTACACATGAGGATCTTGTCAATGATCTCCAGGCAGCTGGGACCACAGTCACCAAGAAAACAATTGGTAACACACTACGCCGACAAGGAATGAAATCCTGCAGTGCCCACAAGGTCCCTCTGCTCAAGAAAGCACATGTCCAGGCCCGTGTGAAGTTTGCCACTGAACATCTGAATGATGCAGAGCAGGACTGGTTGAAAGTGTTGTGGTCAGATGAGACCAAAATGGAGCTCTTTGGCATCAACTCAACTCGCTGTGTTTGGAGGAGGAGGAATGCTGCCTATGACCCCAAGAACACCATCCCAACTGTCAAACGTGGTGGAAATATTCTGCTTTGGGGGTGTTTTTCTGCTAAGGGGACCGGACAACTGCACCGCATCAAATGACGATGGACGGGGCAATGTACCGTCAAATCTTGGGTGAGAACCTTCTTCCCTCAGCCAGGGCATTGAAAATGATTCGTGGATGGATGTTCCAGCATGACAGTGACCCAAAACACACGGCCCAGGCAACAAAGGAGTGGCTCAAGAAGAAGCACATTAAGGTCTTGGAGTGGCCTAGCCAGTCTCCAGACCTTAATCCGAATGAAAATCTGCGGAGGGAGCTGAAAGTTCGAGTTGCCAAACGTCAGCAACCAAACCTTAATGACTTGAAGAGGATCTGCCAAGAGGCGTGGGCCAAAATCCCTCCTGAGATGTGTGCAAACCTGGTGGCCAACTACAGGAAACGTCTGACCTCTGATTGCCAACAAGGGATTTGCCACCAAGTACAAAGTCCTGTTTTGTGAAGGGGATCAAATACTTATTTCCCTCGTGAACATGCAAATCAGTGCATAATTTGTTAAAGTGCATTTCTTTTGAATTTTTTGTTGCTATTCTGTATGTGTTACACTACACCTACCATTGGATTTTTAAACTGATCATTTCTTTGTGAGCGGGCAAACATTCAAAAAATAAGCATGGGATCAAATACTTATTTCCTTCACTGTATACATATTCTGTAATAAAAAGGGGGGAAAAACTGGTGGGGCTTTTTGGTAGAAGAAAATGGCATTCTTCTGCCAAAAAAAAAAAAAAAAACTTTTTTCACCCTAGTGATTTTATTTTTCTTCTAGTTGTACAGGACACGGTCTCCTTTTTAACCATTTTTTTTTTTTCTCTTGAATGATATTCCACCAAGATGACTCTTCAATCAAAATCCCAACTGCACCAAAGCCACGGTGGCTTTCATGCAGCTTCGGATCAGGAAGTTGGGGGAGGGGGGGGACTGGCCCTGTAATGTTGCTTCCATGCACTAGTTCCTGAATGTCTGTCTGTGAAGGATCCAGTGCATGGAAGCAACTGGAAGTGTAATGTACGGACTTTATCAGCAGGGTGCTTTACTGGTTTCCCTGCATCGGAGTCCTGGCCTGAAGAACGGGTACGCCCACCTTGGAGGGTGAAGCCAAGATGGACCCAAACCCCTGTCCCTGCCTACTAGTTTTACTGTTGTAAATAAATTGTGGAAGCCCTTTAAAATATTCAGCCAGGGTGTACCTTTATTCTTTAGATCCTCTTTGGGGTGTGTGTGAGTGTTGCCAATCACACTTGTGGTGGTTGTGGCAGGGAACTGAGAGTGCTGAGTTAATTTTGAATTTGGTGGCAACTGTAATCACTAGCATGCCTTTTGTGGTGCTACTGCCCCTGTGCCAATCCTCTCCATGGAGTGATGCTTCACTGGAGGGGGTTACTGCAGCATCAGGCCCTGCATCTTCTTTTTGTGTGAGTGACTATGGACCAGCAACATCTGGCTCTCGTCTGCAGAAATTATGTAATTTCTATTACCACACTACCTGGGTTACCTTTTGGCCAACAGGTTCTTGGCACTGAGGCATTTCTGTTTTTTTTCCTCCACTGCTGTGGGAAGCACATGAATACCCCTCTGGGGGTGATATTTATGAGCATGGCAGGTCTTAAGCACAGGGCTGATGTCCTCTGTGTCATTTGGTGGTTATCGGCAGTACTTTCCCCATGCTGTGATCTCATGAGGAAAGTGCTGCTGCTGATAACCAGCAACTGTATTTACATTGTGATCTGCTGTATCATTGGACACAGTTGATCGTGTGGTAAAAGACCGCTGTGATTGGCCTTTTACCTCATTATGTGATCAGCTGTGTCTGTAGGACACAGCGATCACAGAGCTCTGCTAGTGTGTGGGATTGCGCGTTCTGGGAGGACGTCCTATGATGCCCTCCCAGAATTGGACAACCACGCTGTAGCCGTCATTTGGCTATAGCGCGGTTGACAAGTGGTTAAATTACCCTAACCAGCCAAGCAGGGCTGAAACAACTAACCAACATAATTGATAATAAAAATAGTTAACAATTTTCATCGATTTAGATGGTCAGTTGATTACTTTGCCTGCATAGAGAATGTAGTGTTTGTTTTCATATTGGTGTACACAGTACAGTACGTATACAGCTCGGTTCTTCATCCATACATGTCAGTAAGTGCCTGAGAACTTGTGAATGTGTGAGGAGCAGTCCCCTGAAGATTAACCACTTCCAGACCGGACACTTTTACCCCCTTCCTGTCCAGGGCAATTTTCAGCTTTCAGCTCTATCACACTTTGACAATTGCGTGGTCATGTAACACTGTACCCAAATTAATTTACCATTTTTTTGAGACAGATAAAGCTTTATTTTGGTGGTATTTATTCACCGCTGGGATTTTTATTTTTTTTGCTATGTAAATGAAAATGTCCCAAAATTTTGAAAAAAAGTGTTTTTTTAATAAAATTTTGCAAATAAATAATACTTCATCATAAATCTTGGCCAAAATTTATTCCGTTATCTTTTTAGTTAAAAAAATCCAAATTAGTTTATAACCAAAAAGTATAATTTTTAAACATTTTTTTTACATTTTTATTTTTTTACATACTGTCACCCTAGCAGTACAGTGTCACCATGGGGACACTGTACTACTTGTGGGGGGGGTGATGAAGATTTTTTTTTTTTTTACACTGTTTGCTTTTACAGCCATATAGGATGTAAAAGCAATAATTTCTCTTTCTCTCTGTCTGCATTCTTGCAGTCATTGAGAAGTACTGAGTGAGCTGTGATTGGTCACAGCTTGTCACATGGTACAAGGCTGTTGTGAATAGCCTTGTACCATGTGACCCCTGTGATCATTCACAGATTTCACATGTAGTAAGCAATGATGTCACAAGTGACATCTTGCTTACTACTTTGCATGTGATCACTGATTGGCCAATCAGTGATAACATGATCGGGACCTCGTACAGAGGTCCCGTCCGACGATCAGTGTTTCACTGTGTCCGGAGGACACAGCGGGCACCGGATCGCGGTGCTGCGTGCTCCCAGGGAGTGTGCGCAAGCAGGGTGCGGGGGAGGCTGATTATAAACGGCCACCCGACCCTGCACTGCCCCCATCTGGCCGTTTATATACAACGGCCGGTCGGGACGTGGTTAAGATTGAGCTCTGCAGTCACTTTTGCAGAAGTTGTTTTCTTTGTGCAGGATTGTGACCTGGAATATGTCCTTTTGGTCAGTTGATCATGATGACGGTGCTTATGCTTATCAGATTACGTTTCCCAGAAACTGTATTTGCTGTCATAACCTTTGATACTGTACTTTGCGGCACAGCAAAGAAATTGGCAATTAAAGTCACGGAGGCATCAGCTAAGCGGGCACCAACAAATTGCCCTCTTGGAAGCTCAGGAAACTCTGACATGACTGTACTACTAGCAGCGCACACAGTAAATGATGAAAGTGAGGCATCTCACCTGTTAGCTAGGTGTCTCATCACACAGTGGAAGCAAAAGACTCTTACATCACTTCTGCTTGCAACGTGAAACATGTCATTTTCACACCTGCAAATCATGTAGTGTTTCCATTTATTTTATTTTTTTTGTTAAACCCTTTTATATGTATTTACAGTGCTCAGCATAAATGAGTACACCCCTTTTGAAAAAGTGAGATTTAATCAATATCTCAGTGAACACAAGAACAATTTTTCAAACTTTTGACAAACCGTTTTATGGAACATTTGTTTAGCTCATTACATGAAAGTAAGGTTAATAATATAACTTAGATTTCAAAATCTTCAGTTTTACTGAAATTAGTTGATGCAAAAATGAATACACCCCACAACAAAAACTACTAGATCTAGTATTTTGTATGACCTCCATGATTTGTAAGGGCAGCACCAAGTCTTCTAAGCATGGAATGAACAAGTTGGTGACATATTGCAATATTTGTCTTTTTTTTTCTATTTTGCAAGAACAACTTTTAGAGCCTGGATGCTGGATGGAAAGTGATGCTTAACTTGTCTCTTCAGAATTCCCCATAGGTGTTCAATTGGGTTCAGATCAGGAACCATACTTGGCTCCTGAATCACTTTTCACCCTGTTCTTTAGAAATGCAACAGTGGCCTTTGTTTTGGACCATTGCCTGATGACCAAGGGCACGGAGTGATGGCAGCATCTGCTCTTTCAATATAGAGCAGTATATCTGTGAATTCATGATACCATAAATGAAATGCAGCTCCCCGACACCAGCAGCACTTGTGCAGCCCTACAGAAGGACACTGCCACCACCATGTTTCACTGTAGGCACAATGCATTTTTCTTTGTGCTCCTCACCTTTGTGACGCCATACAGTTTTGAAGCCATCAGTTTCAACAACATTTATCTTGGCCTCATCACTCCAGAGTCCAAGTAGTTTTTTTTTTTCCCAGCATGGGCCCTGGTAAATTCTAGGTGGGCTTTTTTGTGCATGGGCTTTAGGAGAGGCTTCCTTTGTGGGCAACACCCATGTATGCCATTCCTCTGTAGTGTATGCCATATTGTGTCAGAGGAAACCATGATCCCAGTTTGTCTTTCTACTTCTTTAGCTAACTTGGCATTGGCGATTTTCTTCAACCCTTCTCATCAGAAGACACTCCTGTCGAGGTGTTAACTTCTGTGGATGGCCTGGATGTCTCTGTGAGATGGTTGCAGTTCCATCTTTGTTAAATTTTTGTATCACTTTTGCTACAGTATTCTGACTGATAAGTAAAGCTTTGCTGATCTTGTTGTAGCCTTCACCTTTCTTGTGTAAAGAAATTATTTTCTTTCTTAGGCCTTGTGACATTTCTCTTCCATGTGGTGCCATTGCTGACAGTATGAAATGGGAAGGGGGTTTCTTTAACGCCCTTTTAAAATCAACTGTCTGCTGGACACCTGTTTAACAAGGGTTAAACTACAGGTGAGTCTAATTATTAATTAGGATTTTGTTGTCTAAAATTCAGCTTTGCTCCTAAGACTTTCACTGGGGTGTATTCATTTTTGCAACATGGTCTTGAGTGAATTTGTTAGGAAAAATACTTTGTGTGTGCAAATTAACAAATCTTGTTTGCATTCAATGACCTGTATTTGTGGGAGTATTTTAAAGTATAGTGTCCAATAGAAAATGTTGATTCTGAAAGGAAAGTAAAGGTTTTCTGGCAAATCTGTTGGGGTGTACTCATTTATGCTGAGCACTGTGATATAACTATCTATACACACACACAAACTGCATTCAGAAAATATTTAGACCCCCTTCACTTTTGCAGCCTGTTACTACAGTTGTTTAAATTCATTTTCTCCTCTCACCTTCCAGGACAGCACACCTGAGACTCCTCCCTACAGGAAACAATCAATTGACAGCTGATAACACTCCCCACAAAGCGGAACGTTTGTTGTTTTCACTGACCAGGATGGTACCCCTGTGAGGCAGGGGTTGAACTATCCTGCAGGCCAAGTGTCTCTCACAGGTCATCCTTGATGTACAGTAGCAATCCAGACATGGGAGTGTGTTCTGCTGCTGCAGCAGACTGTACAAGTCTCTCTCTCCGTGATCTCGGTTACCATACAAGGGTAGTCTCCCCTGGATTTCATGGCCATGTCCTTCCCTTCCTGTTTGGGAAAGTTTGGGTTCCTGGAGAGGCATACGGGTGTGTGCTGTGGGTATAGTGTGGGACACACTGCCTAACTTGGCAGCCTGCCAGGAAGGACAGCAACATGGAGGGGTGAAATTGGCCACTATCCTCTTGTGACCCCACCTATGGATGAGCAAGCCCTGTGGTTGTGACAGAAGACAGGCACTGGGAGGGGTCGACTGAACTAACCTGCTGACCAGGCGTCTCTCACAGGATTGCCCTGGATGTACAGCAGTTATCTGGACACGGGAGTGTGTTCCACTGCTGCAGCAGACTGTACAGGTCTCTCTCACTCTCTCGTTGTGTGTCCCTGGCAACCGTGCAAGGGAGGAAGAAGCTATCTGCTAGCTACCCTTGGATTTCATGGCCATGTCCCTCCCTTCTTTTGGGAAAGTTTGGGTTCCTGGAGAAGTATGTGTGTGCTGCAGGACAGCCTTTCGGGAAGGACAACAAATTGGAGGGATGAAACTGTCTGCTATCCTCCTCTTGTGACCCCATGGATGGATAAGCGAGTCCTATGGCCGTGGCAAAAGGCAGAAGACAACAGGAGTACTTCCCTTTCCCTTGGGAGCTTAACAGCAGAATCCCTAATAACAGCCAGGTGCTCTCCAGGCATTGATAGAAACCCCTTTTCCTCCATGGAGGGTGCTACTATCCTTCTCCCTAATGGTGTAGCAACAAATAGCTCAGAAGCTGCTGCTAAACCAGCTACCTCTTGCTTTGGTAGATGCTGTGGTTATTGCAACAAAGTTGCCTACCTCATGTAAACCCTACTATGGTAAAATTAGAAAACAGTCTGGGTACTTCCCTTTGACTTTGGAGTTTAACAGCAGAATCACTAATTGCAGCCAGGTGGTTTCTGAACATTGAGATATGACCCTCTTTCCTGTAGGTGCTACTATTCTTTTCCCTAACGGTGTGGAGATAGCCCAGAAACATCAGCTAAACCACCTTCCTCTTACTTCAGTAGATGCTGTGGTCATTGCAACAAAGTGTCCATCCTCTCTAAGCCCTACTGTGGTAAATTAAGTGGTGGATTTAGTGAAGTGCTGAGGTTGGTTAGACTCTCCCCTGGGAGAGTGTTACAGGTTATTTTGCCCAATGAATGAAATGACACCTAAATCGATAGGTTTGGTGGAGGGCAGGAGCCTTGATATTCCAGCAGCTTTTCCCCTGCTCAACAGTGCTACACCAGGCAATCTGAATCTACTATGCCAGCCCCTATGGATCTGGCAAGATTCCTCCAACATCTTCCTTCCATATGGAGGGGAGGCACAGTATTGAGCATGTCCTCTTTTTGGGGTTGTAGGCCTGCAGATACTTGATTATCCTCTAAAGCTGGTGAATGGTTGATAGAACTGCCTGGCAACCAATCACCTGCTGGCTTAACCGAGCAGCTTCAGCTCCCACCCTCCATCCAGTTCTGTGCTGCCTCCTGTTCTGCTGTGTAGATAAGAGTGACTAAGCAGTCAGGACCAGAAAAGCAGGGACATGTTCACGACCTACCCATTGGCTGCCTATGATCAATGGGTATTGCCAACCCCCAGTCTACCTGAATCACCTAGAGATAATGGAAGCAGAAGAAATCGAAGCATCGGTACAGGGTCCATCCTGGAGAACAAAGGAAATGGCTTTTCTGAAAGAAGCAGAGGCTTAGAGATAATCCCTCACAGCCACAAACCACATTCAGACAAAAAAACAAAAAAAACTTTTTTGGGAAAACTGGAGGCAGACTCGGATGGGATAATGATGTTCTGCTTGGGGTGAAAGGTAGAAGCTACTCTTGACAAGAAGAGCAAATAGCCCTCAATTTACAAAACAAGGAAAGGTTCCTTACCAGATAAGGGCACCAGTTCATATACTCTTCACCAAAAGCACAAAAAAAAAAAAAACCGACAAGAGAGCTCAGGCTCACAAGGGGGAGATAAATGGGTAACCTGAGAGCTGAATTCCAGACCCAGTAGCAGGAAACATTTTTTTTTGGTGGAGAACATCCTCGGGAAGAAGCCTTGAGGCTTACCCCAAGCTAAGCATTTCCAATGAAGCAGACCTTACAGCTTTAGAATCAAAGAATTCCTAAACTCAGCAATGCCCTTGTCCTTCAAAAGCTGAGTTTCAAAGACCATTTAACTAAATCGTGTAACTGAAAAGATGCGATGTGGACTCAGCAACAGCTATTAATGGTTTGTCGTCCTGACGCTGGTGTTTTCTGTGCAACACTGCTCAAATATCCTGTTGAGCATGGTGATTTAACATTTGCTGAGAGTACAATTAAACAACTAATATTAGTTACCTTTTACACAACATCCCACCAAAACAAAATATTTCAGGTCATCACTGTATAAAAAAGTTTATTGACAAGAAATGCAAGAACAGGCAAGTTACCTAGTGGTGAGAAGTCTCTCACAGGATTCATGATGATCTATGCCCTCACAAACCTAGCAAGCCTTAGAATTGTTTGGCAACACGATTTCATTCGACTACTTCATAGACATGCTTTAACTGGAAATTGCCTGAGCTTCAATAGAAGCAACATTTCATATAGTTCAGTGCACTGTCCTTACAGCAGCCATAGCACCAAAGATTGATGAAGAAGATTGTTATGGTGTGACAGACGAAAGATTCAATGGAGATACTCTTCTTGTAGGTGTGTTGCTTGCTGAAAGGGATTGTGGGAATAAAAAGTTTGTATTCGTTGGAGGATCAGCAGAAGGGCTTTCATTCTGATTACGGAGCTGCAAAATTTGGCGCAAAAGAGCTTTACCTTCCTCTCTTGTCTACAAGAAGAAGAAAAAAAAAAAAAAAAAAGTTATTTATGAAGCAAAAAGTAGAACCTTGCCTATGAGAATAGGGAACTTTTAAAGGATTCCTGTACTGAAAACCTCTAGTCTACAGTCACTAATGCAAGTCTTATAGTTTTGAGGACTGATTTCCATTTCCAGTAAGTCCCCTCTAAAACAGCCAAGAAAATCACTGTAACATATATGAATAGAAGACATAGGTTTGTGCCCACACATTTAGTCAAAGCCTATGACTAGCGTACCTCATATCAGGATCATTTATGAAACCGATCATCTCATTAAACATTACCAGTCAGTCTTCACCAAACAACATCCTAACAGACAGCATGAAGGATGATGGGGCTATGTACGTTACAGGTAAATAGTAGAACTACTGCAATGACTACGGTCATGATCTCTGATCTGGCTCTTACTGATATTCTTAAGTAGATAAACCAGGACCTGCAATGTAGTCTACCTGGTAGGATATAAAGGATTTTTGTACTCACATCATTAAAATTAAAGCATTTCTGGGCACACGCAGAGGCCTCATCCCACAGTTTACATTTGAAGTAATACTGAGCCAAATAGCGGAATGCAGTGCTCACTTCCTGGTGCTCTACCATTTCCTAGAAAGGAAAACACAATCAATCATCTAAATTAGGAATCAAAAAAGCAAGATTTGTGTTCATCAGTGCTTACCCCACAATTATTGATATCCTGGATATATTTGATGTAACACTGGGCAGCCTGCTCAGTTTCATTCAGCTGTTCATGAAGTCTTAATAAGAAAAACAACAATTGCAGAATTGTCAAATGCTGAGAGATGTAAAGCATTAAAGTAAAATACTGATTATTAATGAATTCAAAAGGCCATGTGTCACAGCAAAGACTGCAATAGTTCCTTTAGGAATTTACAAAATAAAAAGAAACAGCACCATTTGATCGGTGGCCTGACAAATAAGCGAGGTCCACACTATTGCAGGTTTCCTGCAGCCTCCTTTGCGTGAACACAGTAGCCAAATTAGTTTAAATGGGCTGCTGAACCTATGGAAAAAACGCAGAGGAAAGAAAAAAAAAAAGTTCCTGCACCTTTTCCAAAATCACAGCCACAGGAAAACGTATAGTGCTATGCCGTTCCCAGCATGGGAAATCCATTAAAAATTAATGACACCCCCACGCATCTGCGGGTGCAAGAAAGTGTGCGATTTACTTGTAGCCCTGCACTCGCAGAAGTGTGAACCTAGCCGTAAATCTTCAAATATAAAATTATTAGGGGTGAATGGTATCAATTTAAAGATCTTCTGAGTAAGTTCAGTTACATTAAACGTTTATGAATGCTAGTTTTTTGTGAAAGCAATATTCAGGTCTACGTACAGCATGCAACACTTAAAATGATTCAGAACAAAGTAGATACAAAATTCAGTTATTAAAAGAGGATTTCATTTATAAAGGGAAAAAAAACTGTCCAAACCTGCCTGGCCCCATGTGAAAAAGTAATTGCCCCCTACCATTGCTAAATCATGAATGAGATGTGATTACCCACATTTTATGGAAAGCAGAGTTAAATTTCACTTTCCACACCCAGGCCTAATTACTGCCAGACCTGTTGAATCAAGAGATCACTTACCACACTAGTGCCATTTTGCGGGCCGCAACACGGCAGCCCATTCATTTGAATGGGCTGCCATGCCTTGCAAAATGCAGGAAAAAGGTCCTTTCACCAAGTCATAGTTCCCCCCAGTGTCAGAATGCCCACTGCAGTCCCGCTATAATACGCTGATCGCCGCCATTACTAGTAAAATGTAAAAAATAATCCCAGTAAATATTCCGCCATTTTTAAACCAATTAATTTATATGTATTGGGATTTTTTTTTAGCAAAGACATGTAGCAGAATACATTTTGGACTAAATTTATGATAAAACTTGATTTTTAAACATTTTTTTTACTGGACGTTTAATAGCAAAAGGTCCAAAATATTGTTTTTTTTCCCTCAAAATTATTATTTTTTTTAATAACGAAAAAAATAAATAAACGTACAGGCGATCAAATACCACCGAAAGAAAGCTCAATTCGTGGGAAAAAAAAAGGACATAAATTTCATTTGGGTTCAGCATTGCATGGCAGTGTAATAGTCAGTTAAAGTAACAGCGCCGTAATGCAAAAAATGGCCTGGTCAGGAAGGGGGTAAATCCTCAGGAGGGCAAGTGGTTAACTGCACACGCCTGCAGGTCCTGCATTTTGTGTGCAGAAGGTTGCAGCTGCAGGGTGAAGTGCGGGTCCCACAGTGGCTTCCACCCGCACTAGTGTGAACCAAGACTTAAATAGAAGCTGTCTGACAAAGTGAAGCACACTAAAAGATCTTAAAAAGCAACACATAATGCCGCGATCTAAATAAATTCAAGAACCGATGAGAAAGAAAAGTAATTAACATGTGTCAGTCAGGAAAAGGGTTACAAAGCTATTTCTAAGGCTTTGCGACTCTAGTGAGCCATGTTGAGAGCCATTATCCTCAAATGGAGAAAACTTGGAACAGTGGTAAACCTTCCCAGGAAAGGCCGGCCTACCAAAATTACTCCAAGAGCACAACAATGACTCAAGTGGGTCATAAAAGAACCTAGAACAACATCTAAAAGAACTGAAGGCCTCACTTGTCATAGTGAAGGTCAGTGTTCATGATTAAACAATAAGAAAGACTGGGCAAAAAATGCATCCATGGGAGAGTTCCAAGGCGAAAGCCACAGCTGGCCAAAAATAACACAAAGGCTTGTTTCACATTTGCCAAAAAACATCTCGATTATCCCCAAGACTTTGGAGCAAATATTCTGTGGAATGATCAAACAAAAGTTAAACTTTTTGGAAGGTGTGGGTCCTGTGACATCTGGCGTAAAACTAACATAGCAATTCATAAAAAGAACATCATACCAACAGTCAAATATGGTGGCTTTGGAGCTTCACGACCTGGAAAACTTGAATTATATGCATTACCAGAAAAATTTAAAGAAGAATATCCGGCGATCAGTTTGTGACCTCAAGCTCAAGCGCACTTGGGTTATGTAGCAGGACAATGATCCAAAACATTAATCAAAACAATTCTGCAAACAAGAGTGGGCCAAAATTCCTCCACAGAGATGTGACCAGTTTAGAGGCAAATACTTTTTCCCCCTAGGGCCATGCAGGTTTGGACAACTTTTTTCCCCTTAATAAATGAAATCATCTTTTAAAAACTGCATTTTGTATTTACTCAGGTTATCTTCGTTTAATATTAAAATTTGTTTGATGAACTGAATCATTTAAGTGGGACAAATATCCATTTAAAAAAATAAATAAATAAATAATTCACCCTTAGTGTCCATCCTCTTACAATGTTTATACTGGGTGTTTATCATTTTTCAAATTAGGAAAACCACAAAAATGCCATATACTCACTTTGCCAGTTTTATCAAGGCCATTTTCTCCACATCTCCAACAGCATAAGCTCTCCAATAACACTGCCAAGAGAGGACAGGATTATTTTAGGGCCTAAACATCTGAAAGCTAGAAAAACTTGAAGCAGCCTTGTATCCTTGAAAATTAGCATAAGGCTGTGTAGGAGGAGGTTGAGAGAGCTAGATTCTGTTCTTTCATTAATGAAGGTGGGATATGAAAAGATCATGCATGACAGCTGTCATCATGGCATCACTAGAAGGTGGGGTGGTGTGACAGACTTACCAATATATCACAGAATACTCTTTACAGGTGATGCCAAACATTTAGGCAACTTAGTTTTTTGAAAATTTAATATACATAAGATAGGCAAGGTTCATAACTCTGTTTAGATAGTTTTATGATCACGAATCTCTGCCACGCTTTAAAACCAAAATAAGTGACATTTTTATGTGTAGGTTCAGGATTTGCTGTATTCAGGTCACCTCTCCATATACAGCTTGCTCATTGGTCAATGCAGGCCTGGACAAAGCACACCCAGAACCAGCAGCCAGCTTTAAAAACCTAGGAGCCAGCACCCTAAATGCCATAGTGTGTTGACGTATGTGTATTTTGTAAATCGTAGTCTATCATTTTCATGTACTTCTTCCATCTGAAGTACCTGGTTGAGCCAGTCAGTCACCATTCTTCCTTGTTCTAAACTGACCACAAAGCACAGAATCTGATCTTTGTTAGCCTGGTGTTTTCATCCTTTGGATGGCCATTCAGAGGTACAGGATGCTGTGCAGACACACAGCATGTCTTTATTGGGTAGCTTGTTCACTCACTACACACCCTCTCCCAGTCACAGCCTGCATCTTGTCTCAGACTGAAATGACTACAGAAAACAGTGTCCTGTAGCTCTGCCCCCCCTCCACCATTATCAGGAAGGAAAAAGTGAAAAAAAAAGGTAACAAAGATGCAAAAGCAGTTATGGCACCTGCATAGTTATAACTGTATTAGAAAATGTCTAGAATACTGTATGTTCACAACTACTTGAAGCAACAGTAAAGAGGAAAATATTTGGTCTGTTAATTTTAAAATGTATCTCAACAATAAAAGTTACATTGTTCGTTAGTCTGGCTGACAAAAAGACAAGTGTCCATCCAGTTCAACCATACAAATAATCCTACACCCACAGTTGATCCAGAGGAAGGCATAAAACCCAGCAAAGCATGATCCAATTTGCTCCTGCAGGGAAAAAAATTCCTTCCTGATCCCCCGAGAGGCAATCGGATATTCCCTGGATCAACTTTATCTATAAATAGTATCCAATTATATTCTGTGTATCTAGGAAAGAATCCAGGATTTTTTAAAGCAATCCACTGATCTGGCCAGAACCAACTCTTGAGGGAGTCTATTCCACATTTTCACAGCTCTTACTGTGAAAAAACCTTTCCATGTTTGGAGATATTTCTTTCCCTCCAGATGTAAAGAGTGCTCCCTTGTCCTCTGTGATGACCTCAGGGTGAATAACTCTACACCGAGTTCACTATATGAACCACTGATATATTTGTACATGTTGATCATATCCCCCCTTAATCTCCTCTTCTCAAAAGAGAATAAATTCAGTTCCTCTAATCTTTCCTCGTAGCTGAGCTCCTCTACGCATATTGAAGTATAGTTACATTTTTGGATATACAGCACCAGCAACATAACACATAGTGTTCTGTGAATGGGCAGGGAAGATCCTATCATTCATGTGCCTCTCCTCCATTCATACAATTCCCTGCAGTCCCGGAAAATACAAGGAGTTCTGTAAATGGAGAAAGGTGAGGAAGGGAAAGTTAAGCGGCACAAATCCTTCATAGCAAGCAATTAACCCATGCAGCAGCAGAAGTTCACTGCTGTGAACAGAATCTGACATCCCTAAAGGAAGAATTCTTACAGCAAGGATACATTTCATTACAGGTAAATTATGTGGCTGGTGCAAACTATTTTAACTAAACTTCAGTTTTAAGAATAAAAATACAGAACATACTATTACTTTACCAATAGAACAACACTGAACATAAAAAACAATGAACAGAAAGTGCCAAATGTTCCCATGACTTATATGTCACAGTCCTGGAGCGAACAAATGCTAGCTTGAGAAGGGGGAGGGAGCATTTGGCATGGAGATATCCCCAACATGCGAACGCTTTGCCAGTGGGAGGCAGCACTGAGTGAGAATGTAGCAGCCAATGTGACTGTATTGACCGTTCGCATTGTATGAGATAGAAGGATGCAAGTCCCTCCAGCTTGTGAGAAAGGTGAATTTAGCTCAATCTCTCTCATGCAAAACTGACACACAGACTGCTGTATTCTTAAGCAGTGACGGCTTTACTAAACAATAGCCCCAGCATTTCAGCTAAATCCCCCCAGTGACATTAGCTCTCAATCGCCCCATTGCAAGAGTTTATATTGCCATGGCCACTGAAATACCCAGCCCTGTAAAAAAAAAAAAAAAAAAAAAAAAGACTAACTGGAGATTCCTACCTGAGCCAAAACAATGACTGCCCTCTCTAAGGTAGGCAGGTACATAAAAAAAAAACACTCACTTCAAATAAAGATGTTTTTTCCTGAGTGCACTTTACAATTATAACCTATATCTAAATGGTTAGCGCTTCCGCCTGGCAGTACTAGGGTCGCTGGTTCAAATCCCAACCACGGCACCGCCTGCCTGGAGTTTGCATGTTCTCCCTGTGCCTGCGTGGGTTTCCTCCGGGTACTCTGGTTTTCTCCCACACTCCAAAGACATGCTGGTAGGTGAATTGGATCCTGTCTAAATTGGCCCTAGTATGTGTATGTATGAATGAATGTAAGTTAGGGACCTTAGATTGTACACCCCTTGAGGGTTAGGGACTGATGTGAATGTACAATATATCTGTAAAGCACTGTGTAAATTGGCAGCGCTATATAAGTACCTGAAATAAATAATAATGTTAAATGATTTGTTACCGCCACCATCCCCCTTTACCAACATGGGCACGTTATAGCTGGTTAAAAGGACTGTATAGTACTAAGGAGCATCAATTAATAGCCACATAAACCATATCAAATGAATGCACATACTTTTTTAGCTTCAACAAGCTGGTTGAGCTTTTCATAGCATTCCCCCAAAGCAACAAGCATCCGAGAGTCATTCGGTCTGAAAAATGAGAAATAAACATGTTGGTTTCTTTAGAACACAGCTACAGTTGTTTTCTTTTGGAAACAGAAGTGTTAATACCTGAGTTGATGGGCACGTCTGTAATAATAGAGACAATAAAATGGCATCTTTAGGATCTCATAGGTCTGCCCCAATCCATACCAGGCTCGATAATCTCTCTTATTGACTTCAATAGCGTGTCTGCAAAACAGATATACAGAAAGGGCTACAAAATAAGACACTTTATAAACTATAGAGCGCTCTACAACTGGCCTGACACTTTGTACTAAAATAGAATGCAATTCAAATAGTTATTAATGTACTGATCAGCTGCAATAAAGCAAGTAAACATGACAGCCATTTTTTCAGACCCAACTGAAAGCTCAACTGAACCTTCGGTCAAAAGCTCATGTTCCTTTGAGTGACACACCTACTGCAGAGTCATATCTATAGCTCTGAAATTAGCAAAGCTCACACCTCTCGCTAGAGAGCACTCAGGACGGTGGTTTTGGACATCTGCAGAGAGACCACTGCTTCACCACAGAGAGTAAAACAGACCATAGATGAATCGAAAACCAAACAAAATGTGTGTCAACCATTGAATCATTTTTTGCATCTTTAGTGTGCCAGCTGCAACACATGATTTTCGTGCTGCAAGTCAAGTGCCTAATCCAATGTGTTGGTTTTTTGTTTTTTAGAAAAAAAACAAACAAATCATGGCACAATTGTAAGAGCTATTTGCATTTTCTGATCAACAGAATGTTTGGTTTTCGACTCATCTATGGCTGGTTTAAGGGAGCCTGCTCTGCAGATTGCTTGTAATTAACAGGCTTTTCTAATCAGGATGTAGTTGCTTCCTAATGAAATCAAGGCCGCAAAAACTGAAAACAAATGACAGGTTGCAAAAGATAGCAGAACAAACCCCAAAAACGTCTTCAAAATGTATTAATAGTAAAAAGGTCTGGTACAAGCATGTAGGCCCATTACAAAATAATCTAGAGTGGGTGACTGGGGACAAACAGAAGGCAAATTTATTACATACCTTCTTCAGCTCTGTATATACAAAGGAGCATGGGGGAGCTCTTGTCCATAATGGGCATGGTATTGACACAGCTCCAGATGATCCACATTCGCTCACAATTGATATGATTCAGAAACATTTCGACAGAATAAAGGTGAATAAAGCACCTGGACCAGATGGCATACACCCACGGGTCCTTAAAGAATTGAGCTCTGTCATTTCAAAGCCATAGTTTGTAATTTTTAGGGACTCCTTAATGACTGGCAAAGTACCACTGGATTGGCATAAGGCCAATGTGGTGCCAATATTTAAAAAGGGGTCAAAATCTTTACCAAGTAATTATAGACCTGTTAGTTTAACTTCTATAGTTGGGAAGATACTGGAGAGTTTAATAAAATACCAAATAGATGAGTTCTTGCTGGAAAAAAATATTTTAAGCAACAGACGGCATGGATTCATGAAAGACAGACGTTGTCAAACAAATACGATTTCTTTTTATGAGGAGGTGAGCAAAACCTTGGGGTAGCTGGCTGTGGATTTGGTATACACACGGCTAATGTGTAAGGTAAAGTCTACGGGCTTGGAAAAATCTGTATGTAAATGGATAGAAAACTGGCTAAAAAGATCATATTCAGAGAGTAGTGGTTAATGATTCATACTCTGAATGGTCTAGGGTTGTCAGTGGTGTACCCCAAGGTTCAGTGTTGGGACCCTTACTTTTTAATATATTTATAAACAATATAGGGTCTGAGATTAAAAATCCCATTTCAGTCTTTGTAGATGACACCAAGCTGTGCAGTGGAATAACGTCCTTACAGGATGTCTTCAACTTACAAGCCAACCTCAATGCACTGTTTAATTGGGCAACTATGTGGAAAATGAGGTTTAATGTTGACAAATGTAAGGTGATGCACTTTGGGGCTAAGAATATGCATGCATCATACATACTAGGGGGAGTACGACTGGGGGAATCAATGGTGGAGAAGGATCTGGGGGTTCTGGTAGATCACAAGCTTAATAATGGCATGCAATGCCAAGCTGTGGTTTCTAAAGCGAGCAAAATCCTCTCTTGTATTAAAAGAGGTATAGACTCCAGAGAGAGAGAGATCATTTTACCCCTGTACAAATCATTAGTAAGACCTCATCTGGAATATACAGTTCAATTTTGGGCACCAATTTACAGAAAGAACATTGGGGAACTGGAGAAAGTACAGAGAAGGACAACCAAACTGATACGAGGCATGGAGGAGATCAGCTATGAGGAAAGATTAGAGGAACTGAATTTATTCTCTCTTGAGAAGAGGAGATTAAGGGGGGAAATGATCAACATGTATAAATACATCAGTGATTCATATAGTGAACTCGGTGTAGAGCAATTCACCCTGAGGTCATCACAGAGGACAAGGGGGCACTCTTTACGTCTGGAGGAAAAGAAATGTAATCTTCAAACACGGAAAGGTTTCTTCACAGTGAGAGCTGGGAAAATGTGGAATAGACTCCCTCAAGAGTTGGTTCTGGTCAGCTCAGTGGATTGATTTAAAAAAGGCCTGGATTATTTCTTGGACACACAGAATATAATTGGATACTAACATTTATAGGTAAAGTTGATCCAGGGAATATCAAATTGCCTCTCAGGGGATCAGGAAGAAATTTTTCCTCTGCAGGAGCAAATTGGATCATGCTTTGCTGGTATTTTTTGCCTTCCTCTGGAAGGTGTAGGATTACAACTTTTTTTTTTTGGTTGAACTGGACGGACTTTTGTCTTTTTTCAGCCAGACTAACTATGTAACTAATGAAAATAACCAGTAAGACATTCAATTCTATTTTAATGCACATGCAATGCATTCAAGTGATGTAAATGAAAGAGGCAGCTGCTCTTACACATTGGGTCAGCAAAAAATATACACTATATTGCCAAAAGTATTGGGACGCCTGCCTTTACACGCACATGAACTTTAATGGCATCCCAGTCTTAGCCTGTAGTGTTCAATATTGACTTGACCCACCCTTTGCAGCTTCAGCTCTTTTGGGAAGACTGTCCACAATGTTTAGGAGTGTGTCTATGGGAATGTTTGACCATTCTTCCAAAAGTGCATTTGTGAGGTCAGGCACTGATGTCTGACGAGAAGGCCTGGCTCGCAGTCTCCGCTCTTATTTATCCCAAAGGTGTTCTACTGGATTGAGCTCAGGACTCTGTGCAGGCCAGTCAAGTTCCTCCACCCCAAACTCACTCATCCATGTTTTTATGGACCTTGCTTTATGCACTGGTATGCAGTCATGATGGAAAAGGAAGGGGCCATCCCCAAACTGTTCCCACAAAGTTGGGAGCATGAAATTGTCCACAATATCTTAGTATACTGACACCTTAAGAATTCCCTTCACTGGAACTAAAGACCAAGCCCGACCCGTGAAAAACAACCCCACACCATAATCCCCCCTCCACCAAACTTTACACTTGGCACAATGCAGTCAGGCAAGTACTGTTCTCCTGGCAACCACCAAACCCAGACACGTCCATCAGATTGCCAGACAGAGAAGTGTGATTAGTCACTCCAGAGAACATGTCTCCACTGCTCTAGAGTCCAGTAGCAGAGTGCTTTACACCACAACATCTGACACTTTGCATTGCATTTGGTTATGTAAGGCTTGGATGCAGCTGCTTGGCCATAAAAACCCATTCCATGAGGCTCTCTATGCACTGTTGTTGTGCTAATATGAAGGTCACACAAAGTTTGGAGGTCTTTAGCTATTGACTCTGCAGACAGTTGGTGTCTTCTGCACACTGTGCGCTTCAGCATGCGCTGACCCCGCTCTATCATTTTATGTGGCCTGGACTTATTGTACAGGTGGCAACCTATCACAGTACCACGTTTGAATTCACTGAGCTCACTGAGAGCGACCCATTCTTTCACAAATGTTTGTAGAAGCAGTCTGCATGCCTAGGTGCTTGATTTTATACACCTGTGGCCATAAAGGCGATTGAAACACCCGAATCCAATAATTTTGAGGGGTGTCCCAAAACTTTTGGCAGTATAGTGTATTTTAGCACAGCCAATGCATGTGTTTAGAACTGAACCATTCTGGACTTGGCTTCAACAATTGCAATAATCATATTTAATCCAATCTAGAAGAGATCCAGCTAAATCAATGATAAATCTGGCAATGAGCGTCCACATCCAAATAACCAAAATAGCATTAGGGCTGTTCAGGAGGTACTCCCTGGGAACCATTAAAGTGACACTAAACTAACATTCTTTTAGAAAATAAAATAAATGCAATGTCTAAATACAAGTAGAATGTACCTTCTAGCTCTCTTTCACTGGTTTTATCTCTAAAACACAATTTTTTCTGCTTTTCTCAGACTTCCTGTTCTAGGGTGGCTATGTTTGTTCTCCATACCCCCCTTGTGTATGAGAATGTAGCCACCCTCTCTTGCTCGCACCCAAGACTACACATCTACCTGCAGACAAATTCAGCTCTATGGGAACTGTAGTACACATACAGAGAAGTATGCGACCTGAAATAACAGCTCCTTGCTCTACACTAGTAGCAGTGAGGTGCATCAGTGAAGGATAGGGAATATGCACAGAACAAAAAAGAAAAAAAATAGAGCCAAGGTAGCCTTGATATTTTACAAGGATTGATATAAAAAAAATTGAGTTTAGTGTCATTTTAAAGTGGAACTTGTCCGCATGGCTGAGCTTAAGGGCAGATGGATTCCAGAAAGTAAATGCTACATTATTCATCTGTCCTTACTCAAGATAGCTACGGGCAAAAATGCTAGGGGGGTTGTGTTTCAAAGTGACTTTTCAACAAAATAAATCATGGGGGCATGGTTGGATGGGCGAGTTTGCTTTGAATATTAAAAATGAATTAAAAAGCGTTTTTGGCTTGTGGTCCCCAGGTGCAGTGTAGTTCTGCTTTAGTGAATGCCTGCAACATCAGATGCTTTCTTACTGCCCGCAGAGATATGTCAATTTGTTAGAAAAATCGCTCTGCAACCTTTCTTTTCCCACTACTCAATGAAAAGAAGGAACCGTGCCAGTAACCTTGGTTCACTGAGTCACACAATTAAATGAAAAATAAAAAAAAGGGCAGATTTCTCCCAGTTTGCATTTCATTGAGACATCAGCCCATCTATTCTTTACCTACTGCTGCTAAAGACAATGAGGGAATCAAAAATGGGAGCAGCCAGAATCTGGAGTAGCTGTGCAGAGCAAGCAATCAGCTTCTGTCTTTCATTTTCAAAGCTTAACTGAACAAGCTGAAGATCGAAGTGGTTTGGTTGCTCCAGATTCTGAATGCTCCAGGTTTAATACATTCTTCCCTTTACGTACTGGTAACACAACTGTACAAACCCTACTGCTTACATAACATAGGTTAGTGTTCCAATCCGCTTATATACCTATATGCTTGTATTGCCGCAGAGGTGTTCTTCATCTCCATGTATTCGTGACCCATCAGCGTCCAAGCACCAAGATATCGAGGATTGAGCTTTAACGCCCTTTGAAAATACAAAGCTGCTTTCTCATGCTGGGAGCGCAAACTATAATAATTGCCTATTAAAAAAGGAGAATTAATTTGGAATAATTGTGCTAGCTAACTGGATGTCAATAATATGTTTGAAGTGCTTGCTCACCAATCACACAGCATGTTTCCACACGATACTTGTCAATATCACACAGGTTGTGTGCCAAGTAGCTCAATTCTGGCTTCAGACCCTTGTAAAGGAAGAATGTTACTGGAGCAGAAACATCTGAGTGTACAATAAAACATAAAACTAGAATATAGAGTGCCTTACTCTGACATACAGGAGGTTTGAAAATGTGTCCATGTTTTCTATTCTATAAGGATCCTGCTTCCGTAACTCATTGAAAATAGAGAGAGCTTTATCAATATCTGTTGAAAAAAAAAATAATTATGCATTATGAATGAAAACATGTTTTTAACCTTTACATATACCAACATCAACTGGCCTTACCTCTAATGTTATGGTAGGCAACAGCAATCTGGGAAATAATATAAGTGCTCTTGGAGAAGCCAGCGTCAATAAGGCTTTGATATTTTTGTAGGGCCTCTTCAATAAGCTGCTGCTCGGTGTATATGTGTGCCAAGAAAAACTCCTTAATCCAACAATCTGGCAGAGAAAGAAACTTCAGCTGCAAAAGTAAAAAGAACAAAGCTCAGTAAGGAATACCAGTCCTATTAAAAACAGATGGTCTTCTGATCACTAGCTGTCTAACTATTTTACCAATTTTCTTTGAGGGGAGGAGCGATGGAAAGGTGAATATGTGCCGCTCCAAAAAAGGGGGTATTTAAAAGAAGCTGTTTTTACAGCATGGGTAAAAGCAGAGCTTTGTTTGAATATTCACTTATCATGAGAAAGACATGTGGATTGTTATTGCAGACATGTCTTTCTTGACCTGAACATTCTCTGGCTGTCATACGGATGCTTTAACTACAACACTTTTTGTGCCACTGAAACAGAACAAGTATAACAACAGAATTTTTTCATCTGTTAAATGACTATTTTGACACTGTTACTCAGGAGCAATTAATCCACACTCAATTAAGCAGCTGACTCTGTATCTAGGCTTTAATCTATATAGGAGAATATACACTATATGGTTTAATGTCTATTATTCTTAAAACCATATTGCCCAAACGATATGGACGCCCTTCCATATTATGGAGTTCAGGTATTTCCACTGAAGGTTATACTCTAAAATCTTATAAAAAGCCTTCTCAGAAGAAGAAAAGTTGCTAAAGGCACAAAGGGTTTGGAGTGAGAACCTGCATATTAATACCCATGGTTTTTGAATGGGATGTCCAACAAACCAATATAGGTGTGATGTCAGTTGTCCACAAACTTTTGGCCATATAGTGAATACGAGTATTGTGTAGTCTTCTCTTCAGCCAACAGGTACAGCTTTAGGCACTTTAAGGTTTCCACTATCTTCCTTTGTTGTAGAAAAGGGAAAAGTCTGTTTAAGTAGATCAATGTGTGAAATGTCACACACACCAGTCAGAGAAGAATCTCATCCCTTATTGGACGGCTCAGTCTATTGCACAGGTGTCAAACAATGCCTGCGCGCTGAATCTGGCCCTCCAGGCCATTTCATGTGGCCCTTGCACCTCTCATGCAGCTATGGTACCCCCCTCGTCTCTGTTTACACCTTGTCTCAGCAGAGAGGACAGAACTCCTCTGCCAGATCCTGCACTTCTCACTGCAGCACCCCCTGATCTCCGCCTCCCCTGGTCTCAGCATTCAGCAGACTCTGGTAACTGACTCCACTCCTCCTCTGGTCCTCCTCCAGACCCTGCACTGTCTGCTTCCCAGCTCTGCCCCCAAAGGGGGTGCACAGTGATGTTAGGGAGAGTGGGGATTCTTGACACCTGATGTATTGGCGGTGGGGTGCTCTAGTCTTACAGATTCAACTGGTCCTTTGAGAGCAACCATAATGCTGACATGGACCAAGATGAAATGGAGTTCGACACCTCTGGTCTAATGGTTCAATCAGGCAGAATGAGCCCGCAATGGCTGTCTCTTTATATAACCTATAGTAATATATTAAAGCATGCTTTCGGAGAAAGTAAAAATTCTTCCTGGCAGTGGAACTGCCACTGCATGGGTTAAAATGCTCGTTTATGTCTGGGGGACTGTGAAAAGCACTTTTACTTACCTGATCACCACTCCTCCAGCACCTGGTACTCCCCTGCTCTCAGGCGTGGACTGTTCCTTAGCAACCTCTTGTCCAATGAGTGGGGATATGGGCTCTGCAGTGTGTGTGATGACATCAGAGGTCATCCAACTGCCTCTAGCATGCTGGAGGAAGCATGCGGGAGTGGGGGTTAGGTAAGTAAAAGTGATTTCAGACCCCTAGACGAACAAGCATTTAACCCTTGCAGTGCTGTGGAAATCCCACTGCATGGGTAGGATGTTACTTTTTCTTGGAGTTCAGTTTTAAATATTTTATTGTAAAACAAATGTATAACTAAAGTAAAAACAGATAAAATGCATTAGTTTCAAAACTTGAAAAAATAGAAAAGATTGACCTAAAGCCATTACAGTTCTTCTTTAATCACTCAGGCATTCAAAGACAACTGGCTTTCACATGCTCCAGGTAATATTTTGTTACCATTTCTTTGTCTGTAATTAGGTTGCAAAGCTCTAGCCATGTTCCCCAGTGCAAGGGCAAAACATGCGTCGCCTCCACAAACACATCCAAAGCTTCTTTAACCAGGTCCAGTTTCCGCAAAACGACCCCATATCTACAGACAGAAAACAAAAAATGATTTCTGGAGGAAGAATCATGCATACAGCAAAAGAACACAGGTTCGCTTGCAACTTACAGATAAAGTCCAAATCCATCCAGTTCTCTGGCTTTGTGCTTCTTACTAAGCTCTACACGAAGCTCACGAAGAGCCTCATTCTTCACTTGGCCTTTCTCCAGAGGACCTGGAAACAGATGGTTAAATTCCCTGTCAGTTTTTGCTTTGTGTCCCATTGAGAAAAATTCCCTTTACTTTCTTTCCTGGTGAAAAAACAAGAAGGGAGTGGAAATCATTCCTTTTTAGAACTTTCTATTGACAGTTGTCAGAACTGATGTCCCCAATGGAAAATTAGTCTAGTCAATTTAGTGGCAAAAGTGAGAGCAAACTGACACAAAATTTATTTTTCTAACCTTTAAAAATAGCCTCCTAATTATATTTGTCTTTACATTTTATTAAAAGGAGACGTGTGGACTTACAAAAAACCAAAAAAAAAAACCAAAAAACACACGCACAAAAAAAAAACAAAACAAAACACATACTCACCTCCTTGCTGCAGCATAGGTCGGATCTGCAGCTGTCCCCTGCTGGCTGTAAGCCTGAGAAGTGAGCAGTCACATGACCGCTGATCACTCAGTCCTTGGTTCGTTCTGAGAAGAAAGCGGTGGCTGTCAGTCGCAACTTTCTGATCTGCCACTCCAGTGCTCACTGGAGTACCAGGCTGGGGAGGGGGCAGACACAGCTGGCTCAGAATGTCAGTGGTGCACTGAGAGGTTGAGCCAGCTGCCAAACCAGGAGCAACTCTGTGGTGTCAGCTGATAGCAGGCAATAGCCCACTGTCAGCTGATTCTGGGTCACAAGTGAGAACAACTAAGTACACTTCTGTGATCCACAAGGTTGATATGGCCAAAAAGCTTTGGCCATACTTCTCTTTTAAATGCAACCATGTATAAAATATAAATTATAGAAAGCTGTATTGCTTTTTCATACAAATAATGAAATGGAATACAAGTTATGTATACAAGTTCAAAGAACAGACCCTAGACAGCAGAAAACAAGTCACTTCTTCTGTTGACAACACAGAACTTCACTAGTCCTATCTCCCAAGTTTGCAATACACACTCTCCTCACACCAATCAAATCCATACTACATAAGCAGCAAATCATGATTACAGATAAGTGTGTACTAAATTAAACAAATGTCGGGTTTTTATTGCGTCTGTGTCCCCACTAGTAATATTCACCCTTTCTAGTCCTGGTGATCAATATCACTGGGATTAAGAAAAAAAAAAAAGAAAAAAAAATCTAAAAGAAAGAAAATCCTAAATTTTGAGCTGTCAACACTGGAGTGACATTCTTCCAACAGGGACCTTATTCCAGTGACAACTGTCTAAAGCTGACCAATTGTTCAGATTTTGTCAGTTCCACATTCGCAGTATGGGTAACCCTGCTGGCTGCCTCTCACTTGATGTCTCCAAGATGTAAGGTAGAAAATGGTTGGCCGAACAGCGGCTACATCCACTCAAATGCAGCCTCTGTTGATGTAGTCTTTCTGCATTGTATAGTGTGGATGGAGTAATCAAATTTAATAGTGCATAGCCAGCCCTAAGAGAACATTTCTCGTATTTTGGAGAGATTTCCACTCTCCTGTTTCATCTCTGGGGCAGGAAGTGAAGAGAAACCACCACAAGAGGACACAGACAGCCAAAAATGAACTGACGGGGGCTTTATCCATTTCCTACTCTATTCAAAACTAGAAATAAAGTTTTAGCTATACATACACTTTATATCCATGGAGGAAAAAGCACTTTATTTATTTCAGGTACTTGTATAGCGCCATCAATTTACATTTATATTGTACATTCACATCGGTCCCTAACCCTCAAGGGGTGTACAATCTAAGGTCCCTAATTCACATTCATACATACACATTGACATTTTGCTGCCGTGACAGCCCCGTGTTACCATTCTCCTGGCAACCGCCAAACCCAGACACGTCCATTGAATTGTCAGACAGAGAAGCGCGATTGGTTACTCCAGAGAACACGTCTCCACTGCTCTAGAGTCCAGTGGCGGCATGCTTTACACCACTGCATGTGACGTAACCAGAAAGGCTGCCTCTTTCAGCAAGCCACACCCCTTTTCCCCTTATGAGTTCCATGTAGTAGTTTCAGCAATGGTTGGCCATCAATGTATGTGAAGGTCAAATGAGGCTTCTCATGTCTCCAATTATTCTAATAACATTTTTTTGCAATAGCACAATCCTTATAGACCCAGATATACAGATAGTAACTTTCTCATGGAATAGATGCTAAATATAGATAGGAAGGACATAAGGACGAAACATCAGCTTAAGGACATAAAAAAAACCCTTCATAGTTACCAGGGGTGTGGAAATTTGTGAAATAACTACTTGTCCAGGGACTAAATTGGGGCCCCAGTCTACTTGTCCCTCATGACATCTACTTGTCCAGATAAAAAAAAAATAAATTAACCAAAAGCGTATTTAAATTTGAGGTGATTGTAGGAATGTCGGGGGCTTTCAAAAAAAAAAAAGAAAAAAAAAAGGAGGCTTTATGGCGACTTAAATGTGTTATATTTTTAACATTGCGCTGTTTATCTTCTCCTCCCCTCTGTGCCTCTCTCCAGCGCCACACCCGGGGACTAACAGGAAGGAGAGAGACCTTGCAGTGTAATGAGCAATGATTAGCTGCTCGTCAGGAAAGGGTGGGTCAGGGCTTATCCTTTATCCCTTTCGCTGCCAGAGCCGATTTTGCATTTTTTGCACACGTTTAAAAAATCATTTTTAGGTCTGAAGATTACAAAAAAAACCCAAACATTAAAAGCAGAGACCCTAGAGAATAAAATAGTGGTAGTTCCAATTTTGTATGTTAATTTTAGGGCACAAAAAAGCAAATTGTCTTATTTTTTTGTAAAATATAAAAGATGAGGTTGCAGCGAGTAAATAGATATCCAACTTGTCAAACCTTAAATTTCTGCACACTCGTGAAATTGCGACGAACTTCAGTACCCTATATTTTCTATAGGTCAACAATTTTAAAGCCCCTTATAGGTCACCAATTTAGCATTATGGAGGAGGTCTGGTGCTAGAATTATTGCTCTCATTCTGGCGTGCACGGTGATATGTAACATGTTTATCGCAATCGACGGTTTCATGCGTAGGCGCCCCAGCGTGTGCTTTTACATTTGTATGTGGGGATGGTGGCCTCAATATTTTTTTCTGGGGGGAAATGGTATGTGCTTGGGTGTAACATTTATTTTTTACAGTAAAAAAAACAAAAAAAATACCACACACTTTTTTTTTTTTCAATTGTAAAAAATAAATGTTACACCCAAGCACATACCATTCCCTCCCAAAAAAGAAATATTGAGGCCCCCACTCTGGATGTCTCCCCTCTGCTCCACTGGGAATTGCATTACAATCTCTCAACGGGGATCCAGAAGTGACATCATAACGTCACTTCCAGGTCAGCACAAGAAGGGGAGCGGACATGTCCACTCTTCTCGCTCCCCTCTAGCTGATGGCAAGTCGGGCCCACAGATGGGCAAGCGAAGTCTGGGAGACCTCATGCTGGGGGTCCGGAGAGGCTGGCACTGTGTGAAGCTATCAGTGGGAGTGCTGCCGCCGATTGCTTCACCCGACAGGTGAGCCCGCTGCTTGCCCACAGCAGGGCTAAAGGTAGAAAGAAACTACATGTCTCTGGCATCGGGGCGATAGGAATCCAGCATCCCTGGTTACCCGAGCCCAATCTCGATCCAGCGATGTGCAGAAAAGCAGCAGCTCTCTCTCTCCCCCATTGGACAGAGACAGCATGTCAATCATGGCCAGTGAGGAGAGAGAAGAGGTGGGGTTGCGCCATGCTCTGTGTGTCAATAGACAAACAGAGCCAGCTTGGGAGCGAGCACACACAAGTGCCCACATAGCAAGCAGATGGCTATGGGGGCTGCTCTGTGTAAAGCCATTGCACCATGCAGGCAAGTATAACATGTGTTATTTTTAATTTAAAAAAAAATACCCTTAACGGTTTCAATCATCTTAGGATGACACTACAGTATAAAAAATCATGTGGGACTGAGATATGATAGAAGAACCAGAACATAGTCTATTTTTTTGATAATCACTAACATGGCCATTTCACAGCATATATTGAACTATAGTTTCCAGATTTTGAAGACAGTTTACATTAAACAGCAGGAGTTACAAACTTGGGATGCCTGCACTCCCAAGGGGTGTGGGATGAAATTTTAAAGGGGCAACAAAGCATGGCTTGTGTCCCTTAGTGACGAGTCATCACTCAGCTATCTGCTAGTGTGCCTTGAGCAGTCCTAGTAGCTAGTTTTGTTACATAAAAATAGTAGTCATAGTAGTCTCCTTGTTTAATCAAAATGGAAAAAAAAAAAAAACAGAATTACCATACAAATAAGAAAGGTAACGGATTTTCAGAGAATTGCTTTTAAAATTTATAAAGGAAACATCTGATATAATCGTTGAATATGGTTTCACTCTAATTCATAACTGTAAACTGTTAGATTTATTCAAGTTGATGGATATTTTGCTGTTGGAAACCTGAAGATTACAGAAGAATGGATCATGAATTCAAAGTCTGACAATTCGGAACTTATTTTTTTTAAGTTCAATTGGTTTATATTTGCTACATGCAGTATTGTATGTGGTCCAAAAATTAGAAATGAAAACACGGATTAAACATTTCCTGGGATGTGGGGCACAGAAAAGGTTGGGCACCACTGTTCTACAGCAAGATATGTGTAAGGTTAAATTAAAAAAACAAATCCTGCTTTGTTAAATGTCATTCAAATTTCACACACTGCTTTAGGAAAACAACTAAAATGCAGGCCATAAAACACAACAAAATTAAAAAAAAAACAAAAAAAAAAACAACACAATGCTTACCCAAACTATCTACAGTTTCATCATCTTTCTTCTTCTCTCCAGACTAGAGGAAAAAATGATGGTAATCTTAATTAGCTGCTGTAGTTAATGCTCTTATTTACCAGATTTAATTGATGTGTTTGCCACAACTGAAAACACAAACATACATTTTAAGTGATCAGCTCCCTCCATAGAGAGAAAGGACTTACCTGTCCTGATAACCTTAACTTCATTTTTTACATCAGTATTTGGCACACTTCTGGGTGTGTAGGATGTCTGATACCCATTTGCTCTTTGTGGTTACTTCCTTCCTCCACAGTGTCCTGAAGTGACAGAGTCTGAGTGCAATGGGGGCACCAGCATCCAACACTCCTGGAAGTGTTCAATGCTGAACATTCTTCAGCAAAGCTTGGATCTTCAAAGCAGAGTTTGGCAGAGTGAATAGCATTATTCAAAATCCCCGCTTGCAGTACTCCCAGCCAGGGGCGGACTGACAACTCATGGGGCCCCCGGGCAATAGGGGATCATGGGGCCCGTGTCCTTGGCCAAACTCAAAAAAGCCTATGAAAAAGGTACCAGGGGCATTTCTTTTGGTGGTATTTGGTTACCTCTGTGGTTTTTACTTTTTGCGCTATAAACAAAAAAGCCCGACATTTTTGAAAGAACCGCCCCTCCCCCTGATATTTTTCACTTTTGATTATAAAAAATATCAAATGAACTCAGTCATAAATTTAGGCCAAAATGTATTCTGCTACAGGTCTTTGCTAAAAAAAAAAAAAAAAAAAAAACCCAATACACTATAATAATTGGTTTGCGTGAAAGTTATAGCGTCTACAAACTATGGTATATATATATTGGAATTACAAAGCTGACTGTCACATTTCTTGAGGTGCTAAAATGCCTGGGCAGTACAACCCCCCTCCCAAATTATCCCTTTTTGAAAGACACCCCAAGGACTTTGCAGAGAGGCATGTTGAGTCCATAGAACATTTTATTTTTCGCCACAAAATTTTCTAAAATTACTTTTTGTTTTTTTACAAAGTTGTCACCTAAATGATATTGCTCATGCATGGCATGGGTATATGTGGAATAACACCACAAAACACATTCTTCTGCTTCTGAGCATGGGGATACCACATGAGAGACTTTTTGGCAGCCTAGCTATATACAGGCCCTTAAAATCCAATGATCACTTCCAGGCTTTCAAAGGGCATATTTTCTCATATCAGTTCCATACTACATATCACAGTTTCTGAGGCTCTAAAATGCCAGGATAGTACAAACCCCCCACCCAAATGACCCCTTTCTGGAAGGTAGACACCCCAAAAAAATTTGATAAGAAGCATGGCGAGTATTTTCAGATATACTTTTTGTCACAGGATTTAAAAAAAAAAAAAAGGGAGGAAAAAAATAAATTTTCGTTTTCTTTCTGTTTTCCAAAAACATGGCAGCAAATGAGATCTGCAAATCACTCAGCATGACTCTTAGCAAGTACCTTGGAGTGTCTACTTTCCAAAAATGAGTCATTTGGAGGGGTTGCTTCTACCAGGATAGATGCTATCCTGGCATTTCAAGGCCAAAATTAGAAGCTTATGCCACACATCACCCACTCATGAAGACCAAGCTTTTTCTGACACTTTTTTTTTTTTTTTTTTAACATAAAGAAAAAGTTTTTTGGGGGGTTTTTTTTTGCTAGAAAATTTACTTTGAACCCCCAAACATGTATTTTGTTAAAGCAGAGGCCCTAGAGAATAAAATGGTGGGTGTTGAAATTTTTTATGTTACACATTATTTGCGCAGAGATTTTTCAAACAGAAATCTTTTTGTTAAAAATGCATTTTAGAATTTTAATGCACAAAAACACAATATATTGCCCAATTGTTTGATAAAATATAAACGATGATGTTACGCCGAGTAAATGCATGCCAAACATCACAGGGAATTTAAATATCCCGTGATAGCAATAGGCAGTGAAGGTATTCTCAGTGTGTGTCACTTTATCTGATGATCTCTTAAAGGCAAACTGCTAAAAACAGTTAAAATAGACATGTGAGAGTCCTACATGTCAAGTGATTTGTAATTCTGTCCAGCCACCTCTGCAAAACAGGACATTCAGGAAGATGATACCACTTCAGATGCTAGAATTAAGGAACACAGTGGTGTCACTTTTCAGTCTAGACAGCCTGCTGACTAGACAAGAAAGGAGCATACACGCACACTGACAGCAACTCTACTCCCTGTGCATGCAGCAGAGCCTGATTAGCTCCGGACACAGTGGAACACCGATCATTGTACAGGACCTCTGTGCGAGGTCGCGAACATGTGATCACTGATTGGCCAATCAGTGATCACATGCAGAGTAGTAAGCAAGATGTCACTTCTGACATCATTGCTTTCTATGTGTGAAATCTGTGAATGATCACAGAGGTCACCATGGTACAAGGATATTCACAACAGCCTTGTACCATGTGACAAGCTGTGACCAATTACAGCTCACACAGTAGTTCTCAATGGCTGCAAGAATGTAGCCAAAGAGAAGGAGAAATGATTGTTTTTTACAGCCTTTATGGGAGTAAAAGCAATCAGTGTAAAAAAAAAAAAATCATCATCACCCCCCCCCCCCCCCCCCCCATGGTGACACTGTACTGCTAGGGTGACAGTATGTAAAACATAAAAAAAAATAAAAAATAAAAATAAAATAAAAATGTCAAAAAATGTTTACAAATTATAATTTTTGGTTATAAACTAATTTGGGTTATTTTTTTTTTTTTTTACTAAAAAGATAACGGAATAAATTTTCGTCAAGATTTATGATGAAATATTATTTATTTGCAAAATTTTATAAGAAAAACACTTTTTTCAAAATTTTTGGACTTTTTCATTTGCATAGCAAAAAAATAAAAATCCCAGCGGTGAATAAATACCACCAAAATAAAGCTTTATCGGTCTCAAAAAAAAATGCTAAAAAATTCATATGGGTACAGTGTTGCATGTCTGCGCAATTGTCATTCAAAGTGTGATAGCACTGAAAGCTGAAAATTGTCCTGGACATGAAGGGGGTAAAAGTGTCCGGACTTGAAGTGGTTAAAATACATGCAAAGAGAATGATAAAGAAAACACAACTGCATTACATGTGTTTTGTTTTGTTTGTTTTTTTACATCCATCTAAAGTTTAGCTTTCACATGTGTATACATATTATCACAACTTCCTAATTATGTGGTAAATTTCCCCTCCCCCCCAAAAAAAATCTATTGTTAAAGAACTATAAAATACCCAATATTAGTTCTATGATATTTTTTTTTTCTAAAGCTGTTAACGTAATCTAGTTCCATAAACTGTTGTGCATCTGAAATCTAAAGCAAAGCTTCTCATCCACTGTCAGTTTGTTAAAATGCAGGTGCCCAGAGGCAGATAAATATATCCACTACCAGAGGGACACAATAATAAGATTTATATTGTCAGATTTGTTTTATGTATTTAAGGATTTGAAGAATGTAACAAGAGGTCAAGGACTCCAATGTAGACAGAAACATTCAGAATTATAACAAGGGGATCTCACTGTTGGAGTAGCCAAGGCACATGAAGACAGGAACTGACAGTATCCATAGGGTTCACCTATAACTAAATATTTTGGGTGGACTGACCCTTTAACTCTGCAAAACACAGATATAGTATGTTCTTACCAAATACCTTGAGTACATGTACAGGAAGTAAGCTTTCTGGCTCTTGCACCCTCGAAGGAAGTAAGCGGCTCTATCATACTCCTTTAGGTCAAAATAAGACTTGGCCAGTGTATATGCATCCAGATCCTGCGCATCTTCCTGGCAAAGATAAAACATATGTTGTCAATTGGATGGAGGAGCCATTTAAAGGAAAAAAAAAAAAAAAAAAGGAGTGCAGTTATAGTAATTAGACTCCTTGTTTTTTTCCGTATATAATATGCAGTAAAGCATATCTAGCAAAAACAAATATAACACGGTTCTGGAAAGGCGACCTGTACACTTTAATTAGTGGAGCTTGAACAAAAAAAAAAGTATGTTCTGTTTGACCAAAAAGCTGTGTTCTGTAGAACAAAGGTTATAGAAATACAAAATGGTTTAAAGCTGAACTCCAGACACAAAAACTATAATTTAAATATATTCCTCAATACCTGCAATGAATATAAATCTATCTGTGCACCACATACCTTTGGAAACTGATGCAGGCCATAGACGGGTTGAAAATCGTCCGATTTCTGGGCCGAAAAAAAAAAATTGGCTGATTTTCGCACAGTTAGTGGGTAATTGGTTGGCCGTTTTTTGGGATTTTGGCACATTTTTTTAATCGGTAAAGTTGGGAAAAAAAAAAAAAAAAAATTCGGCAGATTTTCCCGCCAATGATATCGATAAAAAATCTGCGCATGAGCCGTGACCTGATAGAAGAAGAAAAAGAAAAAGAAGAGTTCCAGTCCGCTATTATATTTGACATGAAAAAGTATTGTGGTTGCAACATTGTATCTATTTGTATTTGAATAAAAACATCTGTATCCAAAATGGACACAAAGATACAATGTTGCAATTGCTATACTTTTTCATGTCAAATATAATAGCGGAGCTCTCTGCAGGGACAGAAGTAATTTAAGGCCGGCCGTAGACAGGACGACGAAAATCGGACGATATTTTTTACCGTTAGTGGTAACGTCAGCCTATTGAACGACCGATTTTTCTTTTTTTTTTTCTTTTTAAATGGCCGGTTTTCGACCCATCTATGGCCTGCATACGTAATTACTTTGTAAACGTAGCAGTGACATCACCACTGTGCCGTACATAGCCTGTGCAGACAGCAGAGCTTGGGGGGAAGGGGGGACAGTTCTCCCGCACAAGGAGCAGGGTGGATAAAAATGGATTAAAAAATAAATAAATTGTTATCAAATTTATTTGCATACAATGCTTTTGAGGTACAAATCTAAAGATAGTTTTCTATTTAAGATACTTTAATCATTTAGTTTATTCAGCATGAAATGGAGCTTAGAGGCTGTGTATTCAGCAATATTTACAATGAATTCAATGAATCCAAGCTCTGCAAGCTGAGATCACACGCACTGCATTGAAGCATTCATATAATTTCACAGTAACCATGAGAAAAAACATGAAATAAAAAGAATGAGTAGTTCTCCAGCTATCTATGATTAACCTAAAATCAGTTCTGATATCGCTGTTTTACTAACCTGACAGCTTATTATTTTAAAAAGTAAACCTTTATTTGGTTTGAAAATAATAAAGATTCTAACTACCAGCAACAATGAATCGGATTCCTTACATTTAAAGAGCACCTGTCTTTTTAGATCCATCCTGGCAGTGCCTGTTAGCGGACAACCATTCACCTGCTGCCACCACGTCCCTCACCTTGTTGTGTCACTGCCGCATCACCAGCCGTTCCATTAAAGTGAATGGCATTGTAAGTGAGTCAACAGGGCCACTGTGGGACAGAGATGACAGTTGCTCTTTAAAAATTATGATTTAAATTGAGCCTTTTCACTAGCGATTTAAATCATGATTTCAATTGTGATGTAAATCAACTTGATTTAAATCAAATCCACCCTGACAAGGAGAGAGAGCAGTTATGATCAGGTAAAGCCTCTTGATCACCCTTCTCAAAAGTAAGTAGGCAAGATAAGTATTACATATTTTCTACTTCCAGTGTACCACATATGACCTTTCTTAGCAAAAATATGAAGGTAACATTATCAGAAGATGAAGAAGTGTACATACTCAAACACACCTCAGTAAGTGTAGGCATTGGTGGTAGCTCATTTAAAGGAATGGATTCCAATGAGAATGCAAGTTCAGATGCCCTGCAAAAGACAACAAAAAATTTGTGTAACTGATAAAAATGTTTTAACAATTCCCATCTTTTTTTAAACAAATCATAGAAATTCATCATTATTTTAATTCATCTGCAGGTTAATCCGGTCTGATTTTCTTAGATCAGGGGTCTTCAAACTTCTAAACAAAGAGTCAGTTTACGGTCTTTCAGACTTTATGGGGCCAGACTGTGGCCACAGGGAGTGGAAAAGGTCCTGGAGAAAAACAGTACCCCAATCGCTGGTGCCAGCGTGAGGAATTGCGCCCCATCGCTGGTGCCAGCGTGAGGAATTGCGCCCCATCGCTGGTGCCAGCGTGAGGAATTGCGCCCCATCGCTGGTGCCAGCGTGAGGAATTGCGCCCCATCGCTGGTGCCAGCGTGAGGAATTGCGCCCCATCGCTGGTGCCAGCGTGAGGAATTGCGCCCCATCGCCGGTGCCAGCGTGAGGAATTGCGCCCCATCGCCGGTGTCAGCGTGAGGAATTGCGCCCCATCGCCGGTGTCAGCGTGAGGAATTGCGCCCCATCGCCGGTGTCAGCGTGAGGAATTGCGCCCCATCGCCGGTGTCAGCGTGAGGAATTGCGCCCCATCGCCGGTGTCAGCGTGAGGAATTGCGCCCCATCGCCGGTGTCAGCGTGAGGAATTGCGCCCCATCGCCGGTGTCAGCGTGAGGAATTGCGCCCCATCGCCGGTGTCAGCGTGAGGAATTGCGCCCCATCGCCGGTGTCAGCGTGAGGAATTGCGCCCCATCGCCGGTGTCAGCGTGAGGAATTGCGCCCCATCGCCGGTGTCAGCGTGAGGAATTGCGCCCCATCGCTGGTGTCAGCGCGAGGAATTGCGCCCCATCGCTGGTGTCAGCGCGAGGAATTGTTTAGTTTTTTTTATAGGTGCCTTATCAGTGCTCATCAGTTACCAGCCAGTCCCCCACTGTATTCCTACTGTTTGTATTGTTTTTTTATTCAAGCTCAATAAAGTGGATTGTTTGGAGTGCAGCCGATCGGACCTCTTCTGTTCTCTGCTCATCAGTGCTGTTTCATCACTGCAGCTTATCAGTGCACAATAGTGAGGGTTCATCAGTGCCCATCAGTGAGGACTCATCAGTGCTGCTTCATTACCGCAGCTTATCAGTGTACATCAGTGCCGCCCTGTCAATGGATCTTCATTAACAGACATCAGTGCCGCTTTATCAAAGCACAATTGTACCAGCTTCTCAGTGCAGAGCATTAGTGCACTGCACTGATCAATGCCCATTAGTGCAGCCTCATCAAATCACATCATCACCCAGCAGTGCAGCTACATCTGTCCCAGTATATCTAAAAAATTATTTTCCTGTGAGGAGGCATGCCAAATCCTAAGCATGACTGATGAGAGCAGTGGGGAGCTCTCAGAGTCTGATTCTGATTTAGATTACAAGCCCGTTTTAAGCAGTGGGTCTCCTATGGAATCGGAGTAGGAGGAAAGTGTGCCCACCAAACAAAGGTGGCCTGGTGAGGAGCAGGCTACCACAAGTACCGCAGTGGCATCCACCAGAAATGGAGAACATCAAGAAAGGCCAGGTACTAGTGGGGTGTCACCTCAGCCCCAAAAGGTTAGGACCCATGCTACTCTTCCATATGCCCTTCAAACCCCCCTATGGCTTCCCCCTAACTCTGGAGCAGCCAAAATCCCCCCTTTTACTGCCCAGCCAGGAGTCCAGCTGAACATAGAATTTTGCCCCCATTGATTTTTTTAATTTAATTTTTACTGATGACTTACTAAATTCAATTGTTGATCAGTGCAACCTCTATGTCCAACAATAGCCACCAACACAGATTCAAGTTATGCCCATCCCTATGAATGGAAGCAGTTAACAGTGGAGGAGTTTAGAACCTTTTTTGGGTCTCACATTTAACCACTTGCCTACTGGGCACTTCCTGCCCAGGCCAATTTTCTGCTTTCAGCGCTGTCACAATTTGAATGACAATTGTGCGGTTATGCAACACTGTACCCATATGAAATGTTTATCATTTTTTTCACACAAATAGAGCTTTCTTTTAGTGGTATTTAATCACTGCTGGGTGTTTTATTTTTTGCACTATAAAAAAAAAGCAAAAAATTAGAAACAAAGAAAAACTTTTCTTTTTATTACAAAATTTTGCTAATTTTTCTCCTTCACTGATGTGCATTGATGAGGCTTCACAGATAGGCAGCACTGATGAGGTGGCACGGATAGGCAGCACTGATTGTCAATGATGGGCACTAATGGGTGGCAATGGTGGGCGGCACAGCTGGGCACTGATCATCAGTGCCCTAATGATCGGTGCCGATCCTTCCTCTGACAATCGCCGCTTATGGGCAGTACTTTCCTCACACTGTGACAGTGTGAGGAAAGTGTAGTTGATAAACGGCAACTGCATTTAACGGTGATCTGCTGTGTCACTGGACACAGCTGATCACGTAGTAAAAGGCTGCTGTGATTGGCCTTTTACCACATCACGTGATCAGCTGTGTCCGTAGGACACAGCAATCACGGGGATCACGTTCGTCGTCCCAGGACTGGACAACCATGCTGTAGCTGTCATTCGGATATAGCGTGGTTGGCAAGTGGTTAATATGGGACTCACAAAAAAATTAATTACACTCCTACTGGTCTACCCAGTTCCATGTTGGAACAGGAAGGGGCCATTCCCAAACTGTTCCCACAAAGTTAGGAGCATGAAGTTGTCCAAAATGTCTTCGTATGCTGATGCCTTAAGAGTTCCCTTTACTGGAACTAAGGGGCCAAGACCAACCCCTGAAAGACAACCCCTCACCATAATCCCCCCTCCACCAATCCATCACATGCCAATTTACTCATCACTCATGTCCAGAACAAGATATGTAATGATCCGTTACAGCAAAAACACCCTGCGCCTTCCCCAAAATGACCCAGCATATGATAAATTGGATAAAATTTGGCCACTTATTATTTTCTCGGAGAAATTCATTCAATTATTAATCCCCTAGAAATCATCCCCCAATGACACCAGATAAAGACCTGGCACTGCCTTTGTTTACATGAATGGAGGTAATAGTGCCTAATGCCTCCTCCTGGAATATGTGATGTAGGTATCCCAGGAGGAGACAGGGGGCGGTATAATAAGAAAAAAGGTGAATCAATAAAAACATTTAGCCATTTAAAACAGTGGAGGGGGGAGTAGACCGCTGCAAAGTGCAGTCCGCATTGCAGGAAACCTTCCATAGAGCAGACACAGATCATCCCGCTCTGCTGTAACGTCTCAGCCCCTCACCATTTCACGCTGTGTAACAGGCCCCGCTCCCGGCACAGCCAGCTCACGCTCAGCAGCTGCTTCTTAATCTCCCGGAGATCAGAAAAGAGCCCACTTGTCGCCGCCATGTTTCCCAACCAGTGTCACCGATTGTGTTTTGACATCTACCAATCAGGAGCCAGCTTACTGCTTCCGCTCTACCAATGTGCATGTCACGGCCTCAAGGCAGAGCCGCCCTAGGAGAGCTCTGATAGGCTGAGATGCTCCAGAGGGTGGCGTCACGTGACTGAGCGCGAATTCTAACTGGGCGATGTAGTTGGCTGAGTTTCCTGTGTGATATCTTCATATCATATCCCATAGTCTGTATACCGCTGTGAGCCAGATGCTTGGCATGATACCTGCTATGTTCCTCAGGAGATGGAAGCCCAATGCCTCCAGAGTGTATTGGCAGGCAGGGATATCGTGTGTGTGGACTTTGCAGGGAGATTACAAATAGCAACATTTTCAGGGGCTTAACCAGGGGCGGACTGACAACTCATGGGGCCCCCAGGCTATGGGATCATGGGGCCCCTGTGTCCTTGCCCACACTCAAACCACACCCAAAAAAGCCTATGAAAGGTACCAAGGTCATCTCATGGGGCCCCTACTGACCCCGGGCCCTCAGGCAGTGCCCTAAATGGCAAGTACCTAAATGGTTAGTCCGCCCCTGGGCTTGACCACTTCAAGTCCGGACACTTTCACCCCCTTCCTGTCCAGGCCAATTTTCAGCTTTTAGTGCTATAACACTTCGAATGACAATTGCGCGGTCATGCAACACTGTACCCATATGAATTTTTTAGCATTTTTTGAAACAGATAAAGCTTTATTTTGGTGGTATTTATTCACCGCTGGGATTTTTATTTTTTTTGCTATGTAAATGAAAAAGTCCAAAAATTTTGAAAAAAGTTTTCTTATGAAATTTTGCAAATAAATAATATTTCGTTATAAATTGTGGCCAAAATGTATTCCGTTATCTTCTTAGTAAAAAAATAAATAAACTAAATTAGTTTATAACCAAAAATTATAATTTAAACTTTTTTTTAAATTTTAATTTTTTTTATATTATGTTTTTTTTTTAACGTACTGTCACCCTAGTAGTACAGTGTCACCATTTCTCTTTCTCTCTGGCTGCATTCTTGCAGCCATTGAGAACTACTGTGTGAGCTGTGATTGGATCAGAGTGCTGCTCGCTCCCAGAAAGCACGCACAAGCAGGGGGCAGGAAGGCCATTTATAAACATCCACCCGACCCTGCACTGGAACTGTCCGGCCGTTTATATGCAACGGCCGGACGGGAGGTGGTTAAAGTGTATCTAAGTGCGACTTGGCATGTGATTTGCATGCTATGCAACTTGCAAATCGCATGCCAAGCGCACCCTCTTGGCCGCAATCAGAGCGGTCATAATAGTGCGGGTCCGACTTGCTCATAGCCACACCGATTTCTAAAGTAGTACATGCACTACTTTTGGTGCGAATTGCATAGACATCTGTGTCAGATGTCTTGCAAATCGCTCTTGAAATTGGCATCTCACCCGACTTTGAAATCCTGTGACTTCACTGTTGCAGCTTCAGCTAAGCGTTTTGCAGTACATTTGGCAGAAACACACTATATTATTATTATACAGGATTTATATTATTATACAGGATTTATATTATTATTACACAGGATTTATTTTATTATTATTATACAGGATTTATATTATTATTATTACACAGGATTTATTTTATTATTATTATACAGGATTTATATTATTATTATTATACAGGATTTATTTGATTATTATTATTATACAGGATTTATATTATTATTACACCAGATTTTTATTATTATTTCACAGGATTTATTTTCTTATTATACAGGATTTATATTATTATTACACAGGATTTATTTTCTTATTATACAGGATTTATATTATTATTACACAGGATTTATTTTATTATTATACAGAATTTATATTATTATTATTACACAGGATTTATTTTATTATTATTATTAATATTATTATTATTATACAGGATTTATATTATTATTATTATACAGGATTTATATTATTATTATTACACAGGATTTATTTTATTATTATTATACAGGATTTATATTATTATTATTATTATACAGGATTTATATTATTATTATACAGGATTTACTTTATTATGATACAGGATTTATATTATTATTATTACACAGGATTTATTTGATTATTATTATTATGCAGGATTTATATTATTATTATTACACCAGATTTATATTATTATTATTATTTCACAGGATTTATTTGATTATTATTATACAGGATTTATATTATTATTATTACGCAGGATTTATTTAATTATTATTATACAGGATTTATATTATTATTACATAGGATTTATTTTATTATTATACAGGATTTATATTATTATTATTACACAGGATTTATTATATTATTATTATACAGGATTTATTTTATTATTATTATACAGGATTTATATAGCGCCAACAGTTTGCTCAGTGCTTTACAATATAAAGGGAGACAATGCAGTTCAATGCAAGAGGGTTTGGAGGGCCCTGCTCCTTGGAGCTTACAATCTACATGATTTCCAATGGGACACGTTCACATCTCTGCCTTTTCAGACTGCAATTTTTGGGAAGGGCCAGGGACTTTTTAACTGCAAAACGTTGCATTTTAATTAAATAGCCTTTAACCACTTGCCCTCCAGAGGATTTACCCCCCCCCCCCTTCCTGACCAGGCCATTTTTTGCAATATGGCGCTGTGTTACTTTGACAATTGCGCGGTCATGCAATGCTGCACCCAAATGAAATGTCCTTTATTTTGCCACAAATACAGCTTTCTTTCAGTGGTATTTGATCACCTGCCTGTTTTTTATTTTTTGCGCTATAAACAAAAAAGGACAGCCAATTTTGAAAAAAAAAACAAAACTATATTTTACTTTTTGCTATAAAACATCCAGCAAAAAATTTTTTACAAAATCAACTTTCATCAAAAATTTGGGACAAAATGCATTCTGCTACATCTTTGCTGAAAAAAAAAAATCCCAATATGTGTAAATTAAATGGTTTACGTGAAAGTTATAGCGTTTACAAATGGCGGTATAGATACTGGAATTTGTATTTTACATTTTTTTTATACTAGTAATGGCGGTGATCAGCAACTTATAGCAGGACTGTGGCAGGCAATCTGACACTGGGGGGGGGGGGGGACTAACCAACGGCCACTGACATCCCCAGTGACACTAATACAGTGATTAGTGCTAATAAAAAGCACTGACACTGTACTAATGGCACTGGGCAGGAAGGGGTTAACATCTGGGGAAATCAAAGGGTTAACTGTGCTGTTTTACTATGTAAGCACGCTGCTTTGTATTGGTTTGCTATGCAGAGCAATACAAAGCTGCATGCTGGTGCTGACAGGGAAGAGATCCATACTGTGTACATACTGACCTCTCCCCTGTCAGTATTTCTCACAAATCGCCATTTGCTGGCGGGGAATCTCTGGCCAGGACCCAGTGACCGACAGCTGTAGCCTCCAATGGCAGTGCGGGCAGGGCTGCGCTTGCACGCGCCTCCTGCCCAGAAATGCAAAATCGTGTGTGTGTGTATATATATATATATATATATATATACACATACACACGCATGATTTTGCACAGCCCTGCCGCCCTCTAGCAGTAGTTCTGCTATAGGGTGGTCGGGAAGCGGTTAATGGAGATGCTGCAGAAATGCATGTGGTGCGTTTTTAATCTGCCTAGCAACAAGTTGGCCCCAAAAAAGAACATAAAACCGTCAAACACGCACTACAGAAAGCACTGCAGAAACAGATCAAATGTAAACTGCAATAGGTGAGAAGCTAGACTAAACCTTAAGCCTAGGTTCATACCTATACAGTTTGCATTTGACCCGTTTTTGTGGTGCATTTTGTGTTTTTTGATGCGTTTTGCTTTTCTATAGGTTTTTTTCTTAGCCAACCTATTGCTGGACAGATTCAAAACACGTAAAAACACACTACATGCGTTTCTGCAGTGTCTCCATCAAAGTCTATTTCACCAAAACGCATTGTTTTGCATTTAAAAAAGTCTCTGATCCTTTCCAAAAATCGCATTGGTTGAAAACGCAGAGATGTGAACTTCACCCATAAGAAATCTTGTTAAATGGACTGTAGTGTGTTGCTGCAAAACGCACCACAAAACACTTGGGTGTGAACATAGCCTAAGGCCTGGTTCACATCTGTGCGTTTTTTTTAGTGCATTTTGCAGAAACACACTACATTCCATTTAACATGGTTTCCTATGGGACACATTCACATCTATGTGTTTTTCAGCCGCTGCGTTTTTAGAAAGGGTCAGGGACTTATTTAAGCGCAACACACTGCGTTTTTGGTTCAATAGATTTCAATGGACACATGGCAGAAACATGTAGTGCATTTTTATATGCTTTGGTGTTTTTTTTGCCAATAGGAAAGTATTGACTTTGATGCTACTTGAGTGCCAGAGGGGGAAAAGTCACATCAAAGTTGCACTACATGAACAGAACTGTCATATTTTTCTATTAGCAAAAAAAAAAGCAAAATACATCAAAAACGCATTCGTCGCAACACGCAGTGGTGTAAACTTAGCCCAAGGCTTCGTTCTTACCACTAGCTGCATTGCAACTCAACTGGTGTGCTGTGTGCAATGAATTGCTAATCTTGGCACATCACATTGTTGTGATGAAAACTAATGCAGTCACCACATCTAACATTTGATAAATTGTAATATATAACATTTTTGTTTTGGGGTTTAGATACACTATATTGCCTTTACACGCACATGAACTTTAATGGCATCCCAGTCTTAGTCTGTAAGGTTCAATACTGAGTTGGCCCATCCTTTACAGATACAGTTGCAAGAAAAAGTATGTGAACCCCTTGGGATTACGTGGAGTTTTGCATGAATTGGGCATAACATGTGCTCTGAACGTCATCTAAGTCACAACAATAGAAGAACACAGTCTGCTGAACATAATACTACACAAACATTAGATGTTGCCATGGTTTAATTGCACATAACATGTAAACATTCACAGTGCAGGGAGGAAAACACGCATGAAAATGGCATCCCAGTCTTAGTCCATAGGGTTCAATATTGAGTTGGCCCACCCTTTGCAGCTATAACAGCTTCAACTCTTCTGGGAAGGCTGTCCACAAGGTTTAACAGTGTATCTATGGGAATGTTTGACCATTCTTCCAGAAGCACATTTGTGAGGTCAGGCACTGATGTCAGATGAGAAGGCCTGGCTCGCAGTCTCCGCTCTAATTCATCCCAAAGGTTCTCTTGGGTTTAGATCAGGACTCTGTGTAGGCCAGTCAACTCCCAATTCGCATCCCCCACATTTAGAAAAGCTAAACATGGGAGAGTCAGTGTAAATGAGGACTAAAGGTCCTAATTGTTCGCTGATCAGCTTGATAAGGTGACATAAAGGTGGGAATGAGCCAAAGTCTTTACCTGTACAAGGGCCTATTATATTTACTATATCTGCATAGTAAATGTTTGTGCTTGGGAAGTAGGTAAATGGTACCCAGGGAGGCTTTGGTGACTATGTCCTCTACTGGAATAGGGTTATTTACAGGAGAATAGGACAACTAGCACAACAGTCCATGGCACCTTATCCCGGGGTCTGAGGGTAAAAGGTTTACTACAAGCTTTACTGTGAGGCCTGGCATACACTAATAATCTGCTCTGTAAAATCACCAATAGGTCTTAAATAATATGGGGAGTGGAAAAAAGGAAATCTATTCATCAAATGAATTAATCACACAATTAAATACATTGGCAGTCACATATGATGAGAATGAAAAATAGATACTTACTGAGAAATGGGTCCAAACACTTTGAAATAAACTCTGGACAGCCGCTCTCATCATCTTCTATATATGCGTATCTGATAACAAAATGTTTCAGAAATGAGCCAAAAAGATTTCTGGGAACGTGAGATAGCTTCCAAAAAGGAATTGCCTTCAGAACTCTCCGAAAACTATAAAAGTTTCCAAAACAATCTGTGTATCTGCAAGGCGGAAGCAGGCCTTCGAGAAATGTGACTGCTGTGATTGGCTGTCATAGCGGTCACATGATCAGAAAGCTCCCGATTTCAAGTATGTGATATATAGCTTATAAAGCTTCAGATCAATTCTTAGATTTAGACTGGTGATTGTATGACTCAACTCCATGGACTCAGCAAAAAAATCATTTGTTATTTTTGTCACTTTTGTTTTTTTAAAATCAGGGTCCCTCATCCTAGTGCATTAGCTTTGTGCATTTAACCTCTCAGGACAATACACTGGAATAAAGAACCCTTATTTGAAAAAAAAACCAGCACTGGAATATACAGTCAGGTCCATAAATATTGGGACGTCGACACAATTCTAACATTTTTGGCTCTATACACCACCACAATGGATTTGAAATGAAACGAACAAGATGTGCTTTAACTGCAGACTGTCAGCTTTAATTTGAGGGTATTTACATCCAAATCAGGTGAACGGTGTAGGAATTACAACAGTTTGCATATGTGCCTCCCACTTGTTAAGGTACCAAAAGTAATGCGACAATTGGCTTCTCAGCTATTCCATGGCCAGGTGTGTGTTATTCCCTCATTATCCCAATTACAATGAGCAGATAAAAGGTCCAGAGTTCATTTCAAGTGTGCTGTTTGCATTTGGAATCTGTTGCTGTCAACTCTCAAGATGAGATCCAAAGAGCTGTCACTATCAGTGAAGCAAGCCATCATTATGCTGAAAAAACAAAACAAACCCATCAGAGAGATAGCAGAAACATTAGGCGTGGCCAAAACAACTGTTTGGAACATTCTTAAAAAGAAGGAACGCACTGGCGAGCTCAGCAACACCAAAAGACCCAGAAGACCATGGAAAACAACTGTGGTGGATCACCGAAGAATTCTTTCCCTGGTGAAGAAAACACCATTCACAACAGTTGGCCAGATCAAGAACACTCTCCAGGAGGTAGGTGTATGTGTGTCAAAGTCAACAATCAAGAGAAGACTTCACCAGAGTGAATGCAGAGGGTTCACCACAAGATGTAAACCATTGGTGAGCCTCAAAAACAGGAAGGCCAGATTAGAGTTTGCCAAACGACATCTAAAAAAGCCTTCACAGTTCTGGAACAACATCCTATGGACAGATGAGACCAAGATCAACTTGTACCAGAGTGATGGGAAGAGAAGAGTATGGAGAAGGAAAGGAACTGCTCATGATCCTAAGCATACCACCTCATCAGTGAAGCATGGTGGTGGTAGTGTCATGGCGTGGGCATGTATGGCTGCCAATGGAACCGGTTCTCTTGTATTTATTGATGATGTGACTGCTGACAACAGCAGCAGGATGAATTCTGAAGTGTTTCGGGCAATATTATCTGCTCATATTCAGCCAAATGCTTCAGAACTCATTGGACGCCGCTTCACAGTGCAGATGGACAATGACCCAAAGCATACTGCAAAAGCAACCAAAGAGTTTTTTAAGGGAAAGAAGTGGAATGTTATGCAATGGCCAAGTCAATCACCTGACCTGAATCCGATTGAGGATGCATTTCACTTGCTGAAGACAAAACTGAAGGGAAAATGCCCCAAGAACAAGCAGGAACTGAGGACAGTTGCAGTAGAGGCCTGGCAGAGCATCACCAGGGATGAAACCCAGCCTCTGGTGATGTCTATGCGTTCCAGACTTCAGGCTGTAATTGACTGCAAAGGATTTGCAACCAAGTATTAAAAAGTGAAAGTTTGATTTATGATTATTATTCTGTCCCATTACTTTTGGCCCCTTAACAAGTGGGAGGCACATATGCAAACTGTTGTAATTCCTACACCGTTCACCTGATTTGGATGTAAATACCCTCAAATTAAAGCTGACAGTCTGCAGTTAAAGCACATCTTGTTTGTTTCATTTCAAATCCATTGTGATGGTGTATAGAGCCAAAAATGTTAGAATTGTGTCGATGTCCCAATATTTATGGACCTGACTGTATTAGGCTGAATTAAACTGGAAGAGGGAGAGGAAAGAGGAGAGAAAGTCTTACTTATTTGTAAGGCTAAGATCAGGTTTGTAAATAGTGTTGAAGTAGTGTGCTCTCCAAACCGAAGTCAAAATTATTATTATTATTATTATACAGTATTTATAAAGCGCCAATAGTTCGCTCAGCGCTGTACATTACAAAAGGGAGACAGAACATGTGACAGAACAATACCAATACAATGCAAAACATGAGGGGATCAAGGGCCCTGCTCTTTCGAGCTTACAATCTAGGAGGGAGGGGGTGGTGGCACAGGAGGAGATAGCTGTGGGGGATGGAGTGGTAGGAAGAGTGGGGGAGGTCGGCAAGTTAGCAGGGGGTGGGGTAGGCTTCCCTGAAGAGATGGGTTTTCAGGGTGCGCCTAAAGGAGAGGAGAGTAGGTGATAATCTGATGGGTTGGGGCAGGGAGTTCCAGAGGATGGGTGACACCCTGGAGAAGTCCTGGAGGCGGGCATGGGAGGAGGAGACCAGGGAACTAGAGAGAAGGAGGTCTTGTGAGGAGCGGAGTGTGCGTGCTGGGCGGTACTTGGATATTAGGTCAGTGATGTAGTTCGGGGCAGTATGGTGGACAGCTTTGTACGTCAGCGTTAGGATTTTGAATTTGATCCGTTGCGCAATCGGAAGCCAGTGGAGGGATTGGCAGAGGGGGGTGGCGGAGACAGTGCGGTTGGAAAGGTGAATGAGTCTGGCAGCCGTGTTCAGGATGGACTGAAGAGGGGATAGCCAGCGGCGAGGCAGGCCAGTGAGGAGGGAGTTGCAGTAGTCGAGTCGTGATATGATGAGGGAGTGGATGAGCTGTTTAGTGGTTTCTGGGGTTAGGAACGTGCGGATTTTGGCGATGTTGCGGAGGTGGAGTCTGCACGAGTTTGTTAAAGATTAGACTTGGGGCTGGAAGGATAGGTTGGAGTCCAGAACGACACCCAGTACTCTGGCCTGCAGGGCGGGTTTGATGGTAGCGTTGTTGGATGTGATGGAGAAATCAATGGGGGGTGGTGTCCGGGCTGGGGGGAAGACAAGAAACTCGGTTTTGGAGAGGTTCAATTTAAGGAAGTGGAGCGACATCCAGTCTGATATGTCGCTCAGTAGGTGTGTGATTCGGGCTGAGACCAAGGGGGTGAGGTGGGGGGTTGAGAGATAGATTTGTGTGTCGTCGGCATAGAGGTGGTAGTTGAAGCCGTGAGAGTGTATGAGTTGGCCAAGGGAGGAGGTATAGATGGAGAAGAGAAGGGGCCCGAGGACAGAGCCTTGAGGGACCCCAACAGAGAGGGGGAGTGAGGGGGAGGTGGTAGCATTATAGGTAACGCTGAAGGAGCGTTGTGACAGGTAGGATGAGAGCCAGGAGAGAGCAGAATCTCTGAGGCCGAGGGAGTGTAATTTTTTGAGGAGAAGGGGATGGTCGACTGTGTCGAAGGCCGCAGAGAGGTCAAGGAGTAGGAGCACTGAATAGTGGCCATTAGCTTTGGCGGTTAGCAGGTCGTTGGAGAGTTTGAGTAAGGCAGTTTCGGTGGAGTGTAGGGGACGGAAGCCGGACTGTAGGGGATCGAGGAGGTTGTTGTCGTTAAGAGCATAGGCGGGTGTAGACTAGGCGCTCGAGGAGTTTAGATGTAAATGGGAGCAGGGAGATGGGTCTGAGGTTGTTCGGGTCATTGGGGTCCAGGGAGGGCTTTTTAAGTATGGGGGTGATTTGTGCATGTTTCAGAGGGGAGGGGAAAGTGCCTGAGGAGAGGGAGAGATTGAAGATGTGGGTGAGGGAGCGTAGGATGGAGGAGGAGGAAGGTCGTAGGAGTTGTGAGGGGATAGGGTCGAGGGGGCAGGTGGTGAGGCGGGCATCAGAGAGGATCTTGGAGACTTCCTCGATGGTAGTAAGGTCAAAGGTGTGGAGTGTTGGGGGAGCTTCAGTATGAGGAATGTAGGGTGGGGTGGAAGAGGAGGTCAGAGCAGTGGTGGGGCTGTGAGAGAGGGGTGATGAGGGGGTAGCTGAGTGAGGGTGAAGGGGGTTGGAGAGAGTTTGAGCAGCGACGAAGTCCCTGCGGGTTATGTCGAGGGGGAGGGGGGATAAGGGGGTAACTGTGTGAGAGGGGACGGGTTGAGAGGGCATGTGAGTTGCGGCAATGTCCTTGCGAATTGTGTCAATTTTGTTTTTGAAGTGATTGGCAATCTCAAGGGCAGTGAGTGAGGTGCTGGGTGGAGGTGGGGGTGGAGAGAGTAGAGAGTTGAAGGCAGAGAAGAGTCGGCGAGGATTGGAGGAGAGGGCCTTGATGAGGGTCAAGAAGTAGGCCTGTTTGGCAGCATGGAGGGAGGAGGTGTAGGTGCGGAAGGCAGATTTGTAGCGGGTGAAGGCTTGTTGGGATTTGGTTTTGCGCCATAGTCGCTCCAGGGCACGACTGTGTCGTTTGAGGGTTTTGGTGTGATCAGTCTGCCAGGGCTGGAGCGGTCGGGGTCTGATGTTGCGTGTGGTTAAAGGCGCTAGTGAGTCAAGGGCTGTTGAGAGCGCATTGTTGTAGGCGGTCAAAGCCAAGTCGGGGCAGGACGGGGAGGATGCGGTCGTGGAGTTGATCAGCTGCAGAGTGGAGGGAGGCAGGGTTAAGGTTGCGGAGGTTACGGCTGGTAGTAGTGTGACATTTGGAGGGGTAGGCGTTGGAGGACGAGGAGATAGAGAAGGTGATCAGGTTGTGGTCAGAGAGAGGGAAGGGGGTGTTAGTGAGGTTGTGGGGAGCGCAGCGGTTGGAGAAGACAAGGTCCAGGATATTTCCGTCGGAGTGGGTGGTGGATTGTATGCACTGTGCAAGTGCAAAGGAGGAGGTTAGGTGGAGGAGACGGGCTGTGTCCGGGTTGTCGAGGTTGACAGGGATGTTGAAATCCCCAAGAATGATGGTGGGTAGCTCAGAGGAGAGGAAGAAGGGTAGCCAGGAGGAGAAGTCATCCAGGAAGCGTGGTATGGATCCAGGAGGCCGGTATATCACAGCAATCTTCAGGGGGGTTGGGGAGAATAGTCGGAGGCAGTGGGCCTCGAAGGAGGAGAAGGATAGGGAGGGGGGTTTTGGGAGGACTCGGAAGGTGCTCTGCGGTGACAGGAGCAGACCAACCCCACCACCTTTACGACCGTTAGGCCTGGGTGAGTGGGTCCAGGTGAGACCTCCATAGGAGAGTGCAGCAGGGGAGGTAGAATCAGTGGGCTGGATCCAGGTTTCCGTGATCGCTAGGAGGTTGAGGGAGCGGGAAACAAAGAGGTCGTGGATGGCGGTAAGCTTGTTGCACACCGAACGGGCGTTCAGGAGTGCACATGAGAACGGGGGTGAGATTTTAGGGAGCAGGGGGACAGATACTAAGTTGTGGGGGTTGCAGTAGGACGTGGAGGCGGGAGGGTGTTGAGCGGGTGAGGGAGGTGGAGGGCCAGGATTCGGGGAGATGTCCCCCGCGGCTAGGAGGAGGAGAAGGGTGAGAAAGGTGGCATGGGAGCGGGATGTGCAGGAGCGTGAGAAACTCCTAGTGGAGGTGTTGGGGTCAGTGGGAGAGCGGAGTAATAGGAGGAGGTGGTGGGTGCCATAGAGGAAAATGAAAAATGAAATGGGTCTTTGGTTCTCTTTCCTTTGGAACATCTGCCCCACACCATAACATGGTCACAGCGGGACTTTGTTTTTATAAATTGAAAGCTTTATTAAACAACATAAGATAACAATATATGAATACATTATTTGTATAAGATTGACTGTAGTGATAAGGTCTATTAGCGTTTGATAAACAGTAAACATTGAACTTTAAAATGAAAATAACATTTAATCTTCTACTTTTAAACTCTTTAAACAGCTTTCAGAGTTTGTAAAAGACCCCCCTCCCCAAACCATATATTTTCTGAAAGCACATGATCAGTAGAATAAAAAGAAGTTGCTACTGAATTTAAAGACCCCGCAATATTTGCACAAATGTTTATCAAAACATTGTTTTCGCTCAAAATACGCTAAAATCATTATTAGCAGATACAACACAGCAAATTTTACAAAATTCCTGCTAAATTCCAACTAAATATAAAAGGTTAACCTGTACTGAGTTAATAAATAACAAATAAACAACAAATAAATGCAGTGCTCAGCATAAATGTGTACACCAATTTTCAAAAGTAAGATTTTAATCAATATCTCAATGAACACAAGAACAATTTCCAAAATTTTGACAAAACTGTTTTATAGAACATATGTTTAGCTCATTACATGAAAGTAAAGTTAATAATATAACTTAGATTACAAAATCTTCAGTTTTACTCAAATTAGTTAAAGCAAAAATTAATACACCCCACAACAAAAACTACTACATCTAGCCTTGTATGACCTCCATGATTTGTAAGGACAGCCCCAAGTCTTCTAGGCATGGAATGAACAAGTTGGCAACATATTGCAACATCTATCTTTATCCATTCTTCATTGGGGAACTGGAGAAAGTGCAGAGAAGGGCAACCAACCTGATAAGAGGCATGAAGGAGCTCAGCTATGAGGAAAGATTAGAGAAACTGAATGTATTCTCTCGAGAAGAGGAGATTAAGGGGGGATATGATCAACATGTATAAATACATCAGTGGTTCATATAGTGAACTTGGTGTAGAGTTATTCACCCTGAGGTCATCACAGAGGACAAGGGGGCACTCTTTACGTCTGGAGAAAAAGAAATGTAATCTTCAAACATGGAAAGGTTTCTTCACAGTGAGAGCTGTGAAAATGTGGAATAGACTCCCTCAAGAGTTGGTTCTGGCCAGCTCAGTGGACTGCTTTACAAAAGTCCTGGATTCTTTCTTAGATACACAGAATATAACCGGATACTAACATGTATAGGTAAAGTTGATCCAGGGAATATCCGATTGCCTCTCGGGGGATCAGGAAGGAATTTTTTCCCCTGCAGGAGCAAATTGGTTCATGCTTTGCTGCCGACACCAGCAGCATTCATGCAGCCCCACAGAAGCTGGCCAATGGGGTTTTTAAAAGTGCCAAAAGAGTGCATTTGCTAAACCATATTAAAATTAACTATTTTTATTGATATTAGAGATGAGCGAATCGAACCAGGCGAAGTGGAATTCGTTTCGAATTTCAGGAAAAATTCGATTCGCGTCGAATCCGAATATTTGCATAATTCGGGTGCGCGAATCGGATTTTTCCCGATCAGCCGGCAAAAGTGTCCCTGCAGAGAGCTCCGCTATTTCTGACAGTTCTCTGACAGTTCCTTCACATGTACAGCGGTTGAAACATTGCATCTATTTGTTTCCATTTAGGATACAGATGTTTTTATTCAGAAATAAATAGATACAATGTTTCAACCGCTGGAACTGTCAGAGAACTGTCAGAAATAGCGGAGCTCTCTGCAGATACACTTTTTGCTGTACTGGAATACTTCTTCTTTTCATTCTTCTTTTCATTCTTCTCATTCTTCTTTTCATTCTTCTTTTCATTCTTCTTCTCATTCTTCTTCTTCTTCTTTTCATTCTTCTTTTCATTCTTCTCATTCTTCTTTTCTTCTTCATGAAAAGAAGAATGAGAAGAAGAATGAAAAGAAGAATGAGAAGAATGAAAAGAAGAAGAAGAATGAAAAGAAGAATGAGAAGAAGAATGAAAAGAAGAATGAGAAGAAGAATGAGAAGAATGAAAAGAAGAATGAGAAGAATGAAAAGAAGAAGAAGAATGAAAAGAAGAAGAAGAATGAAAAGAAGAATGAAAAGAAGAAGAAGAAGAATCTTTTCATTCTTCTCATTCTTCTTTTCATTCTTCTTCTTCTTCTTTTCATTCTTCTTCTTTTCATTCTTCTCATTCTTCTTTTCATTCTTTTTCTTCTTTTCATTCTTCTTTTCATTCTTCTTCTTCTTCTTTTCATTCTTCTCATTCTTCTTTTCATTCTTCTTCTTCTTTTCATTCTTCTTCTTCTTTCCATTCTTCTTTTCATTCTTCTTCTTCTTCTTTTCATTCTTCTTTTCATTCTTCTTCTTCTTTTCATTCTTCTTCTTTTCATTCTTCTTTTCATTCTTCTCATTCTTCTTTTCATTCTTCTCATTCTTCTTTTCATTCTTCTTTTCATTCTTCTTCTCATTCTTCTTTTCATTCTTCTTCTTTTCATTCTTCTTTTCATTCTTCTCATTCTTCTTTTCTTCTTCATGAAAAGAAGAATGAGAAGAAGAATGAAAAGAAGAATGAAAAGAAGAAGAAGAATGAAAAGAAGAATGAGAAGAAGAATGAAAAGAAGAATGAGAAGAATGAAAAGAAGAATGAAAAGAAGAAGAAGAATGAAAAGAAGAATGAGAAGAAGAATGAAAAGAAGAATGAGAAGAATGAAAAGAAGAATGAGAAGAATGAAAAGAAGAATGAAAAGAAGAAGAAGAAGAAGAATGAAAAGAAGAAGAAGAATGAAAAGAAGAATGAAAAGAAGAAGAATCTTTTCATTCTCATTCTTCTTTTCATTCTTCTTTTCATTCTTCTTCTTCTTCTTTTCATTCTTTCTTCTTTTCATTCTTCTTTTCATTCTTCTTCTTCTTTTCATTCTTCTTTTCATTCTTCTTCTTCTTTTCATTCTTCTTCTTCTTTTCATTCTTCTTCTTCTTCTTTTCATTCTTCTTTTCATTCTTCTCATTCTTCTTTTCATTCTTCTCATTCTTCTTTTCATTCTTCTTTTCATTCTTCTTCTTCTTCTTTTCATTCTTCTTTTCATTCTTCTCATTCTTCTTTTCTTCTTCATGAAAAGAAGAATGAGAAGAAGAATGAGAAGAAGAATGAAAAGAAGAATGAGAAGAAGAATGAGAAGAATGAAAAGAAGAATGAGAAGAATGAAAAGAAGAATGAAAAGAAGAAGAAGAAGAATGAAAAGAAGAAGAAGAATGAATGAAAAGAAGAATGAAAAGAAGAAGAATGAAAAGAAGAATGAGAAGAGGAATGAAAAGAAGAATGAAAAGAAGAATGAGAAGAATGAAAAGAAGAATGAAAAGAAGAAGAAGAATGAAAAGAAGAATGAGAAGAAGAATGAAAAGAAGAATGAGAAGAAGAATGAGAAGAATGAAAAGAAGAATGAGAAGAATGAAAAGAAGAATGAGAAGAAGAAGAAGAATGAAAAGAAGAATGAAAAGAAGAATGAGAAGAAGAAGAAGAATGAAAAGAAGAATGAAAAGAAGAAGAAGAAGAATCTTTTCATTCTTCTCATTCTTCTTTTCATTCTTCTTCTTTTCATTCTTCTTTTCATCCTACTTCTTCTTCTTCTTCTTCATCCTCATCCTCATCCTCTTCTTCGTCTTCTGAGGATGAGGATGAAGAAGAAGAAGTAGGATGAAAATAAGAAGAATTCCAAGCCGGCAAAAAGTGTATCTGCAGAGCTCCTCTATTCTGCAGATACACTTAGAGGAGCTCTGCAGATACACTTTTTGCCGGTTTGGAATTCTTCTTATTTTCATCCTACTTCTTCTTCTTCATCCTCATCCTCGGAAGAAGAGGATGAGGATGAAGAAGAAGAAGTAGGATGAAAATAAGAAGAATTCCAAGCCGGCAAAAAGTGTATCTGCAGAGCTCCTCTATTTCTGACAGTTCTCTGACATAGAACTGTCAGAAATAGAGGAGCTCTGCAGATACAGTTTTTGCCGGCTTGGAATTCTTCTTATTTTCATCCTACTTCTTCTTCTTCATCCTCATCCTCTTCTTCTGAGGATGAGGATGAAGAAGAAGAAGTAGGATGAAAATAAGAAGAATTCCAAGCCGGCAAAAAGTGTATCTGCAGAGCTCCTCTAAGTGTATCTGCAGAATAGAGGAGCTCTGCAGATACACTTTTTGCCGGCTTGGAATTCTTCTTATTTTCATCCTACTTCTTCTTCTTCTTCATCCTCATCCTCATCCTCTTCTTCTTCTTCTGAGGATGAGGATGAAGAAGAAGAAGAAGTAGGATGAAAATAAGAAGAATTCCAAGCCGGCAAAAAGTGTATCTGCAGAGCTCCTCTAAGTGTATCTGCAGAATAGAGGAGCTCTGCAGATACACTTTTTGCCAGCTTGGAATTCTTCTTATTTTCATCCTACTTCTTCTTCTTCTTCTTCATCCTCATCCTCAGAAGAAGAAGAAGAGGATGAGGATGAAGAAGAAGAAGTAGGATGAAAATAAGAAGAATTCCAAGCCGGCAAAAAGTGTATCTGCAGAGCTCCGCTAAGTGTATCTGCAGAGCTCCGCTAAGTGTATCTGCAGAGCTCAGCGGTTGAAACATTGTATCTATTTGTTTCCATTTATAAATGGAAACAAATAGATACAATGTTTCAACCGCTGTATGGAGTGAATGTCAGAGAACTGTCAGAAATAGGCTATTTCTGACAGTTCTCTGACATTCAATACTCCATACAGCGGTTGAGGAGTGAATGTCAGAGAACTGTCAGAAATAGCGGAGCTCTGCAGATACACTTAGCGGAGCTCTGCAGATACACTTTTTGCCGGCTTGGAATTCTTCTTATTTTCATCCTACTTCTTCTTCTTCTTCTTCATCCTCATCCTCATCTTCTTCTTCTGAGGATGAGGATGAAGAAGAAGAAGAAGAAGTAGGATGAAAATAAGAAGAATACCAAGCCGGCAAAAAGTGTATCTGCAGAGCTCCTCTAAGTGTATCTGCAGAATAGAGGAGCTCTGCAGATACACTTTTTGCCGGCTTGGAATTCTTCTTATTTTCATCCTACTTCTTCTTCTGCTTCTTCATCCTCATCCTCAGAAGAAGAGGATGAGGATGAAGAAGAAGAAGAAGTAGGATGAAAATAAGAAGAATTCCAAGCCGGCAAAAAGTGTATCTGCAGAGCTCCGCTAAGTGTATCTGCAGAGCTCCGCTAAGTGTATCTGCAGAGCTCAGCGGTTGAAACATTGTATCTATTTGTTTCCATTTATGGAAACAAATAGATACAATGTTTCAACCGCTGTAAATGTGAATGTCAGAGAACTGTCAGAAATAGAGGAGCTCTGCAGATACACTTAGCGGAGCTCTGCAGATACACTTTTTGCCGGTTTGGAATTCTTCTTATTTTCATCCTACTTCTTCTTCTTCTTCTTCTTCTTCATCCTCAGAAGAAGAAGAAGAGGATGAGGATGAAGAAGAAGAAGTAGGATGAAAATAAGAAGAATTCCAAGCCGGCAAAAAGTGTATCTGCAGAGCTCCACTAAGTGTATCTGCAGAGCTCCGCTAAGAAATAGCGGAGCTCTGCAGATACACTTTTTGCCGTCTTGGAATTCTCCTTCTTCTCATCCTTCTTCTTCTCATCCTTCTTCTTCTCATCCTTCTTCTTCTCATCCTTCTTCTTCTCATCCTTCTCCTTCTTCTCATCCTTCTTCTTCTTCTCATCCTTCTTCTTCTTCTCATCCTTCTCCTTCTTCTCATCCTTCTTCTTCTTCTCATCCTTCTTCTTCTTCTCATCCTTCTTCTTCTTCTCATCCTTCTCCTTCTTCTCATCCTTCTTCTTCTTCTCATCCTTCTTCTTCTCATCCTTCTCCTTCTTCTCATCCTTCTTCTCATCCTTCTCCTTCTCATCCTTCTTCTCATCCTTCTCCTTCTTCTCATCCTTCTCCTTCTTCTCATCCTTCTTCTCATCCTTCTCCTTCTTCTCATCCTTCTCCTTCTTCTCATCCTTCTCCTTCTTCTCATCCTTCTCCTTCTCTTCATCCTTCTCCTTCTCCTTCTTCTCATCCTTCTCCTTCTCCTTCTTCTCATCCTTCTCCTTCTTCTCATCCTTCTCCTTCTTCTCCTTCTTCTCATCCTTCTCCTTCTTCTCATCCTTCTCCTTCTTCTCATCCTTCTCCTTCTCCTTCTTCTCATCCTTCTCCTTCTCCTTCTTCTCATCCTTCTCCTTCTCCTTCTCCTTCTCCTTCCTCATCTCCAAGGGCATTTAAATTAAAGGTACAGTGTTCTGCACTAATTTAAAGGCTCTCTGAAGCCTAGAAACCCTTTTTATAAGTTAAATTCGTAGCGAATAAATTCGCATCGAATCAAATTTCTTCCTCAAATTCGGCGAATCAGCCGAATCGAATTTTTGAATAATTCGCTCATCTCTAATTGATATATTCAATAAAATCATAAAGAGTTGACAGTGACAATTCAAAAAGCATGTAAGAACATGCAATCTCATACATTACACATACAATTTTCATTATACGGTGTGATACATTTGTCCAATGTAGGTTGCTTGATGTAGTCACATCAACATGAGGCTTATCATTCAAGTAGCCATTCAGGGTACTATTAGCAGTATTCATGTTTGAGGCACTCCCATTGATATTGAGCCTCTGTTCTGTTTGGACTCTTTATTTATATTATGCTCTGATATTTTTCAGTATTTCTTAATTCCTGGTACCACTCCTGTGGCTTACCACACACCACCCTGGGGCTCAAGTGTGGCACCTGTGTGATAGGCCTGTCCTTTGGAATCTCTACAGTCTCTTAACTTTGATCATGTTTGATTACGTTTGATACAACTTTTGTTGGTGAGATGCCCTTCATCAAACTTCATATTATCATATTTAAATTTATAAAAACTGTGAAAAACACTAAGTGTTGTGCTCATATTCTGATACAGCAGGTTTATTGCTGCATTATATCTCCCGATGAAGCCAAATTTCAGGCAAAACATGTTGAGATGACTACATCTCAAGTTAGTTTGCTGACTTCCATCATCCAATCATGTGCAAACAAAAATACTGTTTTTCTTAAAGTATATGTAAACCCTTACCTTTAAAACAACTAATTCAGAACAACTACTGCGGGCATCACAGACCTGTCTTTCCTACGTGAGGCTGATTAACGTTTTGTAAATTCAGCTTACCTTGGCTGATCACAGCTCTGCGATAAGATCCGTCCAGATTGGCTCTCTCAGTAACATGGTGTTTAGCATCCACTCAGTACATATGTCATCCAGCACAGTAAATGGTAGGCCATTGGGCCAGAAGAGATGTGTCTCTGCAATGATGTGCCTGTTGGAACGGTTCATGCTAGACTTTCCATATATGGTGTATTACCCCAATCTTTCCAGTAGATGGTACTAAAGAATAAGACACAGATTTAATATTCATTCGCGTATAGTATATTGCAGAGGTCTTGAATACAAATTTGCAGAGGTCCGGCCAGCAAAATTCCTTCCAGCAGAGGTCCGAATCTCGTTGGCGATATAACACATCACAGTCCCCCGTTACATTATGATCTTTAGCATACCTTTCACACTGTAGTCCCTTCTACAGCACAGTCCCCTCTTTAAAGAAGTCCCACAGCGTCCTCAGTTCCCCTTCACATCACTGCCCCCCTTTACATCACAGTGCCCCTTAACAAAACACAGCGTCTCCTAACATAACACAGTGCCCTTAACACAACACCACAGTGACCCTTAACATAACACAGCACCCCTTAACACACAGCGTCCCTAACACAACACAGCACCCTTAACATAACACAGCACCCCTAAAACACACAGCACCCCTTAACACACAGCACCCCTAACACAACACAGCGCCCCTAACACAACACAGCGTCTCCTAACACAACACAGCACCCCTTAACAAAACACAATGCCCCTAACACAACACAGCACCCCTAACACAATACAGTGCGTCTTAACATAACAGTGCCCCTTAACACAACACAGCGCCCCTAACACAACATAGTGCCCCTTAACACAACACAGCGCCCCTAACACAACACAGCACCCCTAAAACACACAGCACCCCTAACAACATAGTGCCCTTTAACACAACACAGCGCCCCTAACATAACACAGCTCCCCTAACACAACACAGCGTCCCTTAACACAACACAGCGCCCCTAAAACACACAGCACTGCTAACAACACAGCGCCCTTTAACACAACACAGCGCCTCCTAATACAACACAGCGCCCCTAACACAACAGCACCCCTAACACAACACAGCACCCCTAACACAACACAGCGCCCCTAAAACAACAGCGTCCCTAACACAACACAGCACCCCTAACATAGCCCAGCCCCCTAAAACACACAGCACACTTAACCCAGCACCCCTAACATAACACAGTAGCCCTAAAACACATAGCACCCCTAACACAACACAGCACCCCTAACATAACACAGTAGCCCTAAAACACATAGCACCCCTAACACAGCACCCCTAACACAACACAGCGCCCCTAACACAACACAGCACCCCTAACATAACACAGTAGCCCTAAAACACATAGCACCCCTAACACAGCACCCCTAACACAACACAGCGCCCCTAGCATAACAAAGCACCCCTAACATAACACAGTAGCCCTAAAACACATAGCACCCCTAACACAGCACCCCTAACACAACACAGCGCCCCTAGCATAACAAAGCACCCCTAAAACACACAACACACCTAACACAACACAGCGCCCCTAACAACACAGTGCCCTTTAATACAACACAAAGTCCCTTTTAATGCAAGCCTTCCCCTGGTACCTTAAGCAGGGCAGAGACACTAATCCTTCTGGGGTGTCCTCTCCTGGGCCTCTGGCCCGCCACCGGTGTCGTCCTCATGGGGGGCTAGGTGTGGGGGGCAGGAGCTGCCTAGGTTGTTGTGTTGGCAGGTGGGCGATTTCCTGGCTTGCTGGTGTGTGTGCGGGGGGCTCCTGCTTTCTATCTCCAGCGGCAGAGAAGGGAGGTCTTTGCATGTTTACTGGCATGGGTGGTCGCTGGCTCCTACCCCTCGGTCCCGTTTTGCAGCTCCTTACCGTTCACCAAGGGGCAGTCCTGTCCAGACCACGTTCCGAACCGCGGTCTACCATTTAGTGACCACTGGTATATTGTGACAGCATTTCAGAGTTCATACAGAGAACATTAACTACTTGCCCTCCAGAGGATTTCCCCCCCTTCCTGACCAGGCCATTTTTTGTGATACAGCGCTGCATTATTTTAACCTACAATTGCGTGGTCATGCAACGCTGCGCCCAAATTAAATTTATGTCCTTCTTTTCCCCACAAATAGAGCTTTCTTTTGGTGGTATGTGATTGCCTCTGCGTTATTTTATTTTTTGGGCTATAAACAAAAAAATACAGACTTTGAAAAAAATTTCTTACTTTTTGCTATAAAACATATCCAGTAAAAGAATTTAAAAAATCTAATTTCATCATAAATTTAGGCCAAAATATATTCTGGTACATGTCTTTGCTAAAAAAAAAAAATCCCCATACATGGAAATTAATTGGTTTATGTGAATGTTATAGCATCTACAAATGGCGGTATGTATACTGGAATTTCAAAAAAATTATTTTCATACTAGTAATGGTGGTGATCAGCGACTTATAGTGGGACTGCAGGACTGAGGCGGGCATTCTGATACTGGGGGGAACTGACTAACTGCCACTGACATGCCAATGACACTAATACAGTGATCAGTGCTAATAAAAAGCACTGAAACTGTACTAATGACACTGGCAGGAAGGGGTTCACATCTGGGGTGATCAAAGGGTTAACTATGTTTTATTTTTATTGTATGTGCTGTGTGTGTTTTACTATGTAAACATGATACTGTGTATTTCTCTGCTGTGATTTTGCACAGTCCTGCCGCCCTGTAGCAGTAGTTCTGCTATAGGGAGGTAGGGGAGTGGTTAATCAGTGAGGACACTGGATACACTACACCCAAAAAAAAGTAATCAAAGTACACGGGGCAAGTGAAGTACACCCAGTGCTACCGCTCTACCCTTGCACTCTCAGGTCTCATAAATTTAAGCCAGGGGTTTCTGTATAAAATACAGCAGGTGAAGAAGCTGCTGGTGTAATAAACATGGAGCATCTGACACAGTGCTTCTAAACACTGTTCAGACAAGGGATGGAGAGATAAAAAGTAACACAGTTCAACAAAAACCGGACAACATTTGGCCCTTGTGTACACCAGCCTGTCCAACAGAAGCAGGCTTCTGTGGGGTTGCATGAGTGCTGCTGGTGTCGGGGAGCTGCATTTCATTGATGATATCATGTATTCACAGATATACTAAATGTTGTTGGAACTGATGGCTTCAAAACTGTATGGTGTCACAAAGGTGAGGAGCACAAAGAAAAATGAATGGTGCCTACAGTGAAACATGGTGGTGGCAGAGTCTTTCTGTGGGGCTGCACGAGTGCTGCTGGTGTCGGGGAGCTGCATTTCATTGATGTTATCATGAATTCACAGATGTACTGCTCTATATTGAAAGAGCAGATGCTACCATCACTCCGTGCCCTTGGTCATCGTGCACTTTTCCAACATGACAATGATCCAAAATGCACATCTAAGGCCACTGTTTAATTTCTGAAGAAGAACAGGGTGAAAGTGATTCAGTGGCCAAGTATGTCTCCTGATCTGAATCCAATCGAACACCTATGGGGAATTCTGATGAGACAAGCTGAGCATCACTCTCCATCCACCATCCAGGCTCTAATAGAGGTCATTCCTGAAGAATGGAAAAAAGATGTTGCAATATGTTGCCAACTTGTTCATTCCATGCCTAAAAGACTTGGGGCTGTCCTTACACGTCATGGAGGTCATAAAAAGCTAGATATAGTAGTTTTTGTTGTTGGGTGTATTCATTTTTGCATCAACTAATTTGAGTAAAACTGAAGATTTTGTAATCTAAATTTTATTATTTCATGTAATGAGCTAAACAAATGCTACAGTCAATATTATACAAATAATGTATTCATATATTGTCATCTTGTTTTGTTCAATAAAGCTTTCAATTTATAAAAACAAAGTCCCACTGTGACCACTGTGACCACTGTGACCGGGTTATAGCGTGGGGCAGATGTTCCAAGGGGCAGAGAACCAAAGACCCATTTCATTTTGACTTCGGTTTGGAGAGCACACTACTTCAACACTATTTACAAACCTGATCTTAGCCTTACAAATAAGTAAGAATTTTTCCATACTTTCTCTCTCTCTCTCTCTCTCTCTCTCTCTCTCTCTCTCTCCCAACTGAGCTTCCCGTTTAATTCAGCCTAATACATTCCAGTGCTGTTTTGACTTTCAAATAAGGGTTCTTTATTCCAGTGTATTGTCCTGAGCGGTTAAATGCACAAAGCTAATGCACTAGGATGAGGGACCCTGCTTTAAAAAAAACAAAAGTGCCAAAAATGACAAATGATTTTTCTGCTGAGTCCATGGAGATGTGAAACATATAATCACTGGGCTAAATTGAATAGTTGATTTAAAGCTTTATAAGCTATATATCACATACTTGCAATCGGGAGCTTTCTGATCATGTGACCGCTATGACAGCCAATCACAGCAGTCACATGACTCAAAGGCCCGCCTCCGCCTTGCAGATACACAGATTGTTTTGGAAACTTTTATAGTTTTTGGAGAGTTCTGAAGGGAATTCCCTTTTGGAAGCTATCTCACGTTCCCAGAAATCTTTTTGACTCATTTCTGAAACTTTGCGTTTTCAGATGCTCATATATAGAAGATGCTGAGAGCGGCTGTCCAGAGTTTATTCCAAAGTGTTTGGACCCATTTCTCAGTAAGTATCTATTTTTCATTCTCGTCATATGTGACTGCCAATGTAATTAATTGTGTGATTGATTCATTTGATGAATATATTTCCTTTTTTCCACTTTTTTATTTAAGACCAATTGGTGATTTTACAGAGCAGATTATTAGTGTATGCCAGGCCTCACAGTAAAGCTTGTAGTAAACCTTTTACCCCCCAGACCCCGGGATAAGGTGCCATGGACTGTTGTGCTAGTTGTCCTATTCTCCTGTAAATAACCCTATTCCAGTAGAGGACATATTCACCAAAGCCTCCCTGGGTACCATTTACCTACTTCCCAAGCGCAAACATTTACTATGCAGATATAGTGAATATAATAGGCCCTTGTACAGGTACAGACTGACTCATTCCCACCTTTATGTCACCTTATCAAGCTGATCAGTGAACAATTAGGACCTTTAGCCCTCATTCACACTGACTCCCCCATGTTTAGCTTTTCTAAATGCAGGGGATGTGAATTGGGAGTTGTATACAACTTTTCTACTTCCCAGATTCCTTTTTACTACATTTAGATGTTTCTGCTTTAAAGCAGGATTAGCCACTTTCAGAGTTTCTGATCGGATTCTGGATGCACAGAATTCCAGTTTCTCAAAATGTGGATAGACTGACTGCACCTAAGCACAGGTGTGAATGGCAACACTGAAAAATTGATATGTGCTTTTAAATGTGTTTAATAATGTCCTCTAAAACTGATCAAAAGAGATTTCCCAGAAACAGTGTGATTGAGGCCTTAACCGCTTTCCTGCTGCTCTATAGTACAACTACTACTACAGGGTGTCAGGCTGCGCAAAATCACGCATATGTATGTGATTTGCATTTCCGGGTAGGGCGCATCCTGCCCTATCCCCACCGCCTTTGGTGGCTAGGGATGTCAATCCCCGGGTTCTGGTCGGAGATTCCCAGCCGGCACCTGGAGATCGCCGTGTAGAACTGACAGGGGAGAGACCTGTGTGTAAAACACAGGTGTCTCTACTGCCAGCAAAGACATGCTGCTGTATATTTCTCTGCACACAGAGAAATACACAGCAGCTTGTCTCCCTAGTAAAATACACACAGCACATCATGTAAAACAGCACACAGCACACTGTTAACCCTTTGACCGCCCCAGATGTTAACCCCTTCCTGCCCAGTGTCATTAGTACAGTGTCAGTGCTTTTTATTAGCACTGATCACTGTACAGTATTAGTGTCATTGGGATGTCAGTGGCAGTTAGTCATTTCCCACCCAGTGTCAGAATGCCTGCCGCAGTCCCGCTATAAGTTACTGATTGCTGTATTAAAAAAAATAAAAATGAAAATTCCAGTATATGTACCGCCATTTGTAGATGCTATAACTTTCACATAAACCAATTAGTTTACATGTATTGGGATTTTTTAAGTAAAGACATGCAGCAGAACACATTTTGGCCTAAATTTATGAAGAAATTTGATTTTAACCACTTCCAGACCGGACACTTTTACCCCCTTCCTGACCAGGGCAATTTTCAGCTTTAGCGCTATCACACTTTGAATGACAATTGCGCGGTCATGCAACACTGTACCCAAATGAATTTTTTACCATTTTTTTGAGATAGATAAAGCTTTATTTTGGTGGTATTTATTCACCACTGGGATTTGTATTTTTTTTGCTATGTAAATGAAATGTCCAAAAAATTTGAAAAAAAGTGTTTTTTTTATAAAATTTTGCAAATAAATAATATTTCATCATAAATCTTAGCCAAAATTTATTCTGTTATCTTTTTAGTAAAAAAAAAAAAATCCAAATTAGTTTATAAGCAAAAATTATCATTTTTAAACATTTTTTTTTACATTTTTATTTTATTTTTTTATATTATTATTATTATTTTTTTTTTTTTACATACTGTCACCCTAGCAGTACAGTGTCACCATGGTGACACTGTACTACTTGTGAGGGGTGATGAAGATTTTTTTTTTTTTTTTTTTTTACACTGATTGCTTTTACACCCATATAGGATGTAAAAGCAATCATTTCTCTTTCTCTCTGTGTGCATTCTTGCACTCATTGAGAAGAACTGAGTGAGCTGTGATTGGTCACAGCTTGTCACATGGTACAAGGCTTTTGTGAATAGCCTTGTACCATGTGCCCTCTGTGATTATTCACAGATTTCACACGTAGTAAGCAATGATGTCAGAAGTGACATCTTGCTTACTACTTTGCATGTGATCACTGATTGGCCAATCAGTGATCACATGATCGGGACCTCGTACAGAGGTCCCGTCCGACGATCGGTGTTTCACTGTGTCCGGAGGACACAGCGGGCACCGGATCGCGGTGCTGCGCGCTCCCAGGGAGCGCGCACAAGCAGGGTGTGGGGAGGCCGTTTATAGACGGCCACCCGACCCTGCAGTGCCACCGTCCGGCCATTTATATACAACGGCCGGTCGGGAAGTGGTTAAAATTTTTTTTTACTGGATATGTTTTATAGCAAAAAGTTAAAAATACTGTTTTTATTTCAAAATTGTTGGTATTTTTTTGTCTATAGCACAAAAAAATAAAAAATGCAGAGGTGATCAAATACCACCAAAATAAGCTCTATTTGTGGGAAAAAAAGGACATTAAAGTATCAGTTAAAGTAATGTAGCTCCGTATAGCAAAAAATGGCCTGGTCAGGAAGGGAGGTAAATTCTCTGGAGGACAAGTGATTAAAATTTTCCTATCTGAAGTACTTTTGTCACCAACTGATTAGTAAAAATGTTTAAACAATTTTAGTAATATAATCTTAAATAGGAGCTCCAGATGAGACAGTTATTGGATTTCCAATGGAATAGGGAATGAGTCCCTGTTGACATAATTTCTTCCTGTTGTGCGATCGGGACAGGAAGTGAGGAAAAATCACCCATATGATGGCATAAACTGCATTAAAATCCTTGAAGTAGTTTTAACACTTCCCCATTCTGTGCCAAAAATATAAAGAAAGGGTTTTGGCTGGAATTCTCCTTTAACATCTCAATTATAAGGGCACAATTTAGGCATATTAAAATAAATATTCTCCAGTAAAAATATTTGTTAAAATTCATACCACATCACTTCCAGTTTACAACGTTCAAGGTTGATGGCTCCTGCTGCTTCCCTGAACTTCGGGTTTTCATAGGAAAGTGTTACCAGTAGACTGCACAGTCTGGATTTGGTCTGTTAGCTTGGAGAAGTTGGTGGAAGAACAAGCCTTTCCATCCTAGCCTATGGAGCTTTGTGTTTCTATTGATGCACACAGTGTAGGGAGACACAATTCCTATCCCCACGTGTCTCCATTGGATGCTGCAAGAGAAAGGAGCCACCTTGAAAAAGGAAATCTGGAACAGCAGGCATGGCACCAGCTTAAAGTGGAACTACACTGCATCTGTGCATCACAAACAATGAACGCTATTTAATTCACTTTTTAATATTCAAAGTAAACTCACCCATCCATCAGTTTTTCCATGTTTTATTTTACTGAGAAATCACTTTGAAAAACACCCCCGTCGCATTTCTGGTCATGACCATCTTGAGTAAGGGCAGATGATTCATGTAGCATTTACTTCCTGGAATCCATCTGCCCTTAGCTCAGGTATGCAAGCAGGAAGGTGTGCTTAGCTTGGTGGGGGATGAGAAACCAAAGGGCAGTTGTATGTAACTGGGGGTTACAACAGCAACTGGTGGGGGGTTGAGGAATGAGGAGGGGGGGTCAGCATCTGATGGAGGAGTGAGAAGTAGGGGGGAACCAGTGTATCATTGGTGTGCTGAGTGGGGGTACAGTGGCATCATATGGGAGGGGAGAGGCAGGGGGATAGCAGTGTCTGATGGGAGGGTGAGAAGTCGGGGGCAGCAGTGTCTGATAGGAGGCAAAGCTGCGGCAGTGGTGTCTAATTGAAGGTGAGAACCAAGGGACAGCAGTGTATGGTGGGCAGTGAGGAGCAAGGGGGCAGTGGCATCATCTGATGGGGGTGAGAAACAGGGGGGCAGCAGTATATAATTGGGGATTGGGAGATGGGGAACGGGAAGAGGGATTGAGGAATGAGGGGGGCAGTGGCATCTGATGGGTAGTAAGGAGCAACATATCCTCTGTGTCTCCCTGCACCTCACCTCTCATCACACGCTGTCCCCCTCCCACTCCTCATCCCCTCCATAAGACACTGCTGTCCCCACTCCTCACCTCCTTTGAAATGCTGCTGCCCCCTGCTTCTCACCTCCCATTAGCTGCCAATGCGCCAGATCCACCCCACATCAGATGAGGAAGTGAGAAGCAGGGGCGTGCATCAGCATCTTATGGATGAGAGGAATGATGGGACAGTGGCATTTGATGGTTTTCTTGGGGAGTTTACAAGGGACAGCAGGGCAGAGGACAGGGTGTCAGCAGGGTAGTGTGCAGTGGGTCAGCAGTGCAGTGTACAGAGGGTTAACAGGGCAGAGAATGAAAGGTCAGCAGGGGAGAGGACAGGAGTGAAGAGCAGGGGTCAGTAGGGCAGAGGACAGGGAGTTAGCAGAGTACTGAGGACAGCAGGGCAGAAGACAGGGGTCAAAAGAGCAGAGGTCAAGAATCAGCAAGGTTTTACAATTTGCAAAATGTTTAGGTTTAAAAAAGTCACCATTAGGTAATCTAGGTATTGCTTCAGTGTGCATATATTTACAATGGTTACAAGCACCGCAAATAAAGATACCTTTGAGTTGACATGGGTTTCTTTGGGAATCTCCTTTATATTCACTGTGTTTTCTGATCTTTTAGAGGTGTGGCCCTTCTGAATGTAATTTAAGAGACCGGGGGTACAATTTTTCCTATTATTGGAACTAGAGGCATGCAGAATGGTGTTGCCAGCTGTGGATTTACAAAATAGTTTGCTGGCTGCATCATCATTCTGCACTTGAATGCTAATGTCTAGAAATGCGACCTCCTTGGGATCAGAGGTCATAGCAAATATGAGATTGAATTCATTCCTATACATCTTTTCCAGGCATTTACATAATAGATCCTCAGATCCATCCCAAGTAAAATATCATCAATATTTTTGGCTCCACATACAAATGTGGTCCATATACATTGATAGTCCCTCATCAGCCATAAACATCGACTCCCACTCCCCTAGGTACAGGTTGGCATAGAACAACATGTCCCCATCGCTACCCCCTGTACCTGGAGGTAGTGGGAGCTATTGAAAGTGAATATGTTGTGAAGGAGAACAAACTCCAAAGATGCAAGGATAAACTCATTATAGGCCCATTCTTGATGTTTCCTCTGGGCTAACACGTTGGATTGCTGCTAACCCTCTATCATTTGGGATGAAGCTATATAATGCTTCTACGTCTATCATTACAAGGTGGGCCCCCTCCCATATATGTAAATTGTCAATACTTTTTCATAGATGTATCGTGTCCTTCACGTATGAAGGAAGGCTTTATACATGGGGTCGCAGATGTTCGTCAATTAAATGACTCAAATTTTCCATTAGGGCTCCATGACCTGAAATGATGGGCCTTCCTTGGGGGGTTCTAATAAACTCCCATGTAACTTTAGTAATAGTACCATTGAAGGAAGCCGTGTCAACTAGTTCATAATATTGACTATTAAATTGACTATTAAGTTTATTAATCATCTCCGAGGAAATGGGCCAATAGCAATTTCTGTTCTGGATAATCTTATTACACATACTAATATATTGGTCATTGTTCATTATGACAATATTGCCCCCCTTGTCAGATGCTTTAATTACGAGGGATGTATTTTTGGCTAACTGATCCAGGGCCTTTTTTCATTGTTACTAAGATTACTGACACCTTTAGAATTGATTTTTAATTTTTCAATTTCTCCACACACCAATTTATAATGCTGCTAGACTAGAATTTGAACTGGGAGAGGAAAGAAATCAGATTATTTCGTTAACGAGGACAGGTACGAAGAAGACTTAGTATCATTTACATAAATCTTTTGAAGGAGTTGAGCAATATCTATACGGTCAATTAGATCCATAGATTCACACTCTTCCAATAAGGACAAAATATTGTCCATCGCTTTTTGATCCTCCACACTCTGGGGATCATTCCTAGTTTTCTCGTACATGGCCTTCAAGATAAATTATGAGCAAACAGTTGTATACCTTTGATTGCTGTAAAATTATGAAGTTCCTTTCTTCTACCAATAATTGATGAGTAGATAAGTTAACTATATTCAGGCCTGTTTCTCTGTGTGTTTTTCATATACTGTACGTATCTATCTTCCTGTTTCCTTTGTTCGTGTTTGAAATGTTGTGAGACAGAACTAAAATATTATTGAAATCATTAGATTGTGCTTGAGAGGCCAAAATGGCTTCATTGGGAATTGCTTTACCTGTGTCTGAAAAAGAACCATCACCTAGTGATCAATCACCAGGATCAGTGCCCAGTGAAGCAGCTGATGGAACACAATCTGTGTTCCATCCAGGCCTGGTCTGGCCATAGGGCACGCTGGGCATTTGCCCTGTGGGCCGCAGTAGGATAGGAGGGGTGACAAATAGAGGAACTGGACCTTGCATTTCTTGGTTCCTCTATGTGCCACTGGGCCGCCTCTCCTATCCATCTCCCGCATGCCGTGGGCTCCTGTATGCTCCCCCCCCCCATGGCCGCCCCCCCTCATCTTCTGCAGTGCTGCCGCAGGGTTCCCCCCTCCCTGCAGCTCCTGCGGAGGATCTGTCAGCATATTCTGTCCACAGTTCTGACAGTTCCCCACCCACCACAGACGGGAGAGAGAAATCAATCTCTCTATCTCTCTCTCTAAAAATACAAAACAACTTTTTTAGAGCCCCCTCACACCCCCACAGAAAATGACACATGCCTTGGGGTGCCTACCTTACACATTACCCTACTCATTTTACATATCACTGCGCATGCTAGAGTGAGATCAATAATTTTAGCTATTCACCGTTTTACAGGAATATGCAATTTTAAGGTTTGACATGTTGGGTATCTACTCGGTGCAACCTCATCTTTTATATTGCACAAAAAAATGAGTAATAAATTGAGTTTATGTGCTCAAAAATTAACTTTTGTGTATTTTTTTAATGAAATTACCATTGCGCTAATATCTTTCGACATTAAAAAAAAAATTGAAACTATCCCTATTTTATTCCACAGGTTGACCTCTCTTAAGAAAATATATAATGTTTTGGGGGTTTTAAGTAGTATTCAGGCATAAAATGATTTATAAAACTTGTAAAGAAATGTACAAAATGTAAAAAATCGCTCCAGGACTCAAGTGGTTAAAATGCCTGGAAGCTTTTAGTTTGCCTCACCTGCAGCCAGGAATGCATAACCCTATACCCTCATTACACATTCTTGTTGTGGAGGGAAGGGGGGTGGCAAAATGCACCTTTGCCTTTGAGTAGACAAAATCCTTGCACCGGCCCTGCATGTATAAGCTATTTGGATATGAGCACAGGTATGTCTTTTCTTTTGCATAGTGAAGGGTCAGTGACCCCACCTGAACCCATGGCTCTCCTACAACTTGTGTCTGTTTACCCCATATTAGCACTATATCCACTGGAGCAATTGCATTTTGCAGAGAAAAGTAGGGACTGGCCAGAGAGGGATTACTTTGATGCAGTTGGTCAGCTTAAACATGTATTGCAATGTATGTGAACTAAAATCCCTGTTTTTGTGCAGTTTGTTAGAAAGTAAAGCAGTGTGCAGAGGGTGCATTCAGACTTTTTTGTGTTAGCATGTGGTTACACCCCTTTACACCCCATGGGTTATATATATGTATATGCTATTTTGATCTGAGCACAGTTATATCTTATTCTCTTTATATAGGGATCCTCTTCAGAGCCCCATCTTACATCATTGTCCCCAACAGAGTCCCATTCATACATCAGTGTCCCCATTATAGACCCCATCAGAGCTCCTTCTTGCATGAGTGTTCCCATCAGAGTTCCCCCATTAAATCGGAGCCTTTATAAGAGCCCACCTTTACATTTGGTTCTCCATCAGAGTCCCTCCTTACACAAGGGACCCTGGCAGAGTTCCCACTTACATCAAATGCCCCCCTCATATCAGTGTGTTGAGGAGACACCAAGGTACCTGTCGGAGTCCCCCTTTACATCAATGTCCCCATGAGAGTCACCCGTAACGTCTAGCTGCCCATCAGAAAATAAGACATAGCCTGCTCATAGCTAGTCAAGTGTCCTGTGAAATATGATCTGTCATGGATCGTTTTTCAGAGGGGCAGCAATGGTAGCCATATAACTGAATAAGTCCTTGGAGTCTTTTCAGCACCTCTTCCTCCCTCAGAGCCCCTAGCTCCCTTTAGTTCTATGCACCTCTCAGAACCCCCCTTCATCCCACTGACATAGATGCCAGTTCAGCTCAAAATGACAATCAGTGATGCAGCAGCATTTTTTCTCTACTGACGCCCAGTATTCATTCAGTTTTGAAAAAACTTGATGATGCATCATCAGAACAGTCAATTGTTTGTTTATCAAATGCCAATAGATCTTATCACTACAGTCAATCTTATACTGTATAAACAATGTATTCCTATATTGTCATCTTGTTTTGTCCAATAAAGATTTCAAATTAAAAACTATGCAGTGGTGTCCAGGGTTGATTACTGATTGGCTATTAGAATTCAAATTTCTGTTGATCTGTACAATCAGGTAAGACAGAAATGACAGTTATTTTTAGCACAGTCCATAGATATGAAAATTACAGTCACTGGGCAATGTTTAATATTTATCAAATGCTAATAGACCTTATCACTACAGTCAGTCTTATACAAGTAATGTATTCATCTATTGTCATCTTATTTTGTGAAATAAAGCTTTCAATAAAAGAAAAAAATGGTTTACATTTTTGTATACAGTACATTCGATTTTCACTATTTTGCAAAAAGTTGCAATTTAAAATGTACAAATACAGTGCTCAGCATAAATGGGTACACCCCAACAGATTTGTCAGAAAACCTTTACTTTTCTTTCAGGATCAAAATTTTCTATAGGACACTATACTACAAAATACTAACACAAATGTGGGCCATTGATTGCAAACAAGATTTGTTATTTGGACACACAAAAAGTATTTTTCCTAACAAATTAATTCAAGACCATGTATACACCATGTACTGTATACTTAATACCACCCAATGAAAGTCTTAGGATTTTAGATAACACAAACCTAATTAACAAGAATTCAACTACAGGTGAGACTAATTATTCATTAAACAGGTGTTCAGCAGACAGTTGATTATAAAAGGGCATTATGTAACAAAGAAAACCCCTTTCTATTTCATGCTGTCAGCAATGGCACCACATAGAAGAGAAATGTCACAAGGCCTAAGAAAGAAAATAATTTCTTTACACAAGAAAGGTGAAGGCTACAAGAAGATCAGCAAAGCTTTACTTACAGTATCAGTCAGAATACTGTAGCAAAAGTGATACAAAAATTTAACAAAAATGGAACTGCAACCATCTCACAGAGTCATCCAGGCCGTCCACAGAAGGTAACACCTCAATAGGAGCGTCTTCTGATGAGAAGGGTTGAAGAAAATCGCCATGCAAGTTCACTGTAGTTAGCTAAAGAAATAGAAAGTCAAACTGGGGTGATTGTTTCCCGTGACATGGTGTACACTGCAGAGGAATGGCATGCATGGGTGCCGTCCACGAAGGAAGCCTCTCCTAAAGTCCATGCACAAAAAACCCACCTAAAATTTGCTGGGGCCCATGCTGAAAAAGAAGAAGACTACAGGGACTCTGTACTCTGGAGTGATGAGACCAAGATAAATGTTTTTGGAACTGATGGCTTCAAAACTGTATGGTGTCACAAAGGTGAGGAGTACAAAGAAAAATGCATGGTGCCTACAGTGAAACATGGTGGTGGCCTGCTTCTGTCAAACGGCATGCTAGAAAACCAGAATCCTATCAGCATCTGATCAGTTCTGGAAGCCAATGGCTGTTAGCGCTGTGTTCTGGCAGGGGGGAGGGGAAGGGCAGTCCCCCTGTTAGAACACAATAGCTCAGCAGGGAGATTGCTGTACTTACATTGGAGCCCCTACCAGACTTTTTTTTTGTTCATTCAGCCTGTTGGGTTGAACAAAAAAAACTGATAGTGTTTACCCAGCATTACTCTGTTTCATTCATTTGCTGGAACTGGTTGCAGTTCCATCTTTGTTAAATTTTTGTACTACTTTTGCTACAGTATTCTGACTGATAAGTAGGGCAGCACAGTGACTGAATGGTCAACACTTCCGCCTGGCAGTACTAGGGTTGTTGGTTCAAATCCCAGCCACGGCACCTGCGTTTGCATGTTCTCCCTGCGCCTCCGTGGGTTTCCTTTGGGTACTCCGGTTTCCTCCCACACTCTAAAGACATGCTGGGAGGTTAATTGGTTCCTGTCTAAATTGGCCCTTGTATGTGTATGTATGAATGTAAGTTAGGGACTTTAGATTATACGCTCCTTGAGGGTTAGGGACTGATGTGAATATACAATATATATGTAAAGTGCTGCATAAATTGACAGCACTATATAAGTACCTGAAATTAATAATAAATAAGTAAAGCTTTGCTGATCTTCTTGTAGCCTTACCTTGTGCAAAGGTATGAGCTTCAGTCTGCATGTGATGTCAGTTGAAGCAACCTACCAAGCAAAAAAAAAATCTAAATAAAATTTGTCTCTTTTTAACCCCCTGTGAACACTGTTTACTCCAATCAGCCCTAATTAAGGCTACTTTCACACTGAGGAGTTTTTGGAGCGTGTTTTGCGTTGCAAAAAGTGCCTTAAAAGCTCAAGAAAAATGCTTCCCTATGTATGTGAATGTATATCTATGTATATTTTCACACTGAGGCGTTGCTCTTGCGGTGCGGTGTAAAAACTCCTGCTTGCAGCATTTTTGGGGACATATTTGGTGAAATCAATGGAAAACGCCTAAAAAAAAATCTAAGAAACACCTTAAAAGCACCTCATGGCAAAAATGGCTCTGAGAAGCATTTTTGGTGCAGAGAGCACACCAAAAGCACGGTAAAAACACCTGTGCGTTTTTGCTGTATTTTTGTGGTGGATCAATTCAAAAGTAGCCCAACACCTTCTTCCCTTTCTCCCTTTAACTACTATTTTTCTGCTGATTTTGTCTTATTCTGATTTATTAACCTTTAATATTTAAATTTTTATCAGAACCAATAGTGTTGCTTGTTAATTTTTTAAAGAAAAAAAAAGTATTTAGGTTTGTCCCAATGTTATATAGTTTTGCAAAAGCTTAAGGAGATTTTTACAGAAATTATACATTCAGATTTTATAGTGTTTGGAGAGCTGTAGGCTGGCCATAGGGTGGCAGATATTACTCCCCAAAGGGTAAGGTAATATAGGCAATGTAGGGGTCTGTTGCACAATAATGAGTATCAGGGGCGGACTGACAACTCATGGGGCCCCCAGGCAATAGGGGATCACGGGGCCCCTGTGTCCTTGCCCAAACTCAAAAAAGCCTATAAAAAAGGTACCAGGGGCATCTCATGGGGCCCCCTACTGACCCTGGGCCCTCAGGCAGTGCCTGAGTTTCCAAATGGTCAGTCCGCCCCTGATAAGTATCATCTTGTAGCTATCCTTTGATTCAAATACAATCAAAAGCGGGAAAGGAAAATGAAAAACAAAATTAGGGGGTAATGGGATTAGGGTACTTAGGAATGGAATGGGTTGAGTGTTTTGTAGTTAAAGAGGACTGCAATATCCAGCCCTTTAAGGCATCATTTACATCAAAGGTAGGCAGGTGGGCTTTCAAACAATGTGATTCTTGTGATTGGCCATCACAGTGGTCATGTGATCAGAAGCTGTACTGTTGTTAAACGCCACCGTCATGCTGCCACAAATGGTAAGGTCAGCTACAACAGGTAAGATCCTATTGGTCAACTATTTGGTGGTCAAATCTTGAAGGGAGAAAATGGTACACGTATCCCAAATTTTCTCTTGCATTTAACCATAGAATCTGAGTTTTGCATAATTTTTTCATTACCATCAGTGAAGTCTGCATTTGACCACAGACAGCCTGAGAGTTCTAGTTCCCCATGCTGTGGCAATTGCTTGTTTTGCTGCAGGCAGGACACGTGCCATAATAGCAAGTTGGTAATTTGTGATACCCTGGTTATAGGTTGAGAATTGGCTCACTGAAATTTTTTGTGAATTGGGTTATTCAGAAAAGTATGGAAAAAGCCAAAGACCTTTTGCTTATAGTTCCTATACTGTTGGGCATGTCCACCAGTAGAATAAACAAGTTCCTAGCTCAGAACAGCCTTGAAAGCATCTTGGGGACTGGCCAGGAATAATGTGGGCTTGGTCTTTTGAATTATCTTCCACAGTATACTGTAATCCATTACATTTTAATTATGACCTGACCCTGTTTACTCTTTTCTGTTACTTCCTTGCTTTTTTATTTTCCCTACTCAGGCATTTCCTACTCACCCGTCCTCTCACATCCCTTCTCTACACTGTTATCAGAGCACTCATGCACTGTACCTTTAATTTGATTGAACAACATTCCTTGTGATAGCATTGGTCCTCTTCATGGAGAGATCTGGGGTCTATTAGACCCCAGATCTCTGCTCTGACCTCCAATGCAGCCGATCAGACACAGATCAGTTGGATTGACTACCTCACTGGGCAGTAACCAGCCAGTAAACACAGAACCTGTCAGGGCCCCGGGTATGACCAGAGTTGTGTGGACTGACACAGGGAAACGCAGGCTTCAGATATAGTATAAACAATATAATTTATTTAAGACTAAACAATACATAAATGCAGTGCAAGACTAAACATAAACACAGTGCAAACAAACCAAACCAAAACCCCCAACAGATAACAAAAGAACAATACTAAGCGTAGTCGGACGGGTCGGGTCAGGAACAATCAGGCAGAAAAGGTACCAAAGTAGCAGACTGGAGAGTGGTCAGGAATAGCAGAGGTCAGGACAGGCGGAGTACAATCAGAGTCAGGGATCAAGCAGGATCAGACAGGAAGCCGACAGGATGCAGGTACAGGGGCTCTTGGGAAAACATACACCAAGGCGCTGATTGCAAGTCTGGCCATTCCTTATATGCACCTCCTGCAATCAGCCTCAGGTGTTTTGGCTGACTGCAGAAGTGAGCCTCTGGTTGCTGAGAGCACCCGCTGGCCAGTCCTGGTACTGCAAACCACAAGGCAGGTGAGTCCCACCACTATTGGCGAGTCCATTCCTGACAGAACCAAAACTGAAAGTGACTAAAACTCGGTTCATACTGCCGCGACTTGGGATCCGACTTGTGGGACCCCAAGTAGCATGACATGTGAAATCCCATGTCAGTCAATGAGGGCTGTCCTAATTAGCACTACTGATGTGGCTCCAACTTTAGAAAAGGTTTACTGTACTACTTCAAGGCGACTTCTATCCAACTTGTGCCCATAGACTTTAATGGAAGTCGCCTCTAAGTCAGATCCTCATCTATAATGACGTGCTTTGGATCCAACATTATAAGATTACCCAGGCAATCCCTGAAAGCTGCTTTTAAGTTGCTTCAAAGTCGCTTCAAAGTAGTACTCAAGATGCCAGGAAGTCTCCTGGCAAATTCACACTGCAAGTCACGTGACTTTCAGGTCGCAGAAGTGTGAACCGAGACTTAATCCTCATCACTTCCAGTTCCTGACATCACAGAGTGGGAGGAACAACATCAGTTCCTCTCACTGTGCGCCCAGAGTCTGATGCCACTGGTCGCATCCTTACCAGGCTCCCTGATCGGAAGGAGGAGCCTGTAAAAGTAATCCAGCAGTTGTTCAGGTGCTCAGATTACTTTTACAAAACAGAGGATCACTGGCCATAAAAAATGATACCAGGATCATGACTGTAGCTGCAGTCATGGTCCCGGTATAAACGCTTCAACCTTAGACTATTTATAAAGTGGTTAATAGCACAAAACTCATGTTGCATTTTGTGTGTATTTATAAGCATTTAACTACAGAAAATGTATGAAACACATATGAAAAAAAACTTAGGTTGTGCTTTAAATTTCAAATAATAAGAGTGCATGACAGGCTTATATTAAAGCTGCTCTAATTTTTAAAACTTCATCTCTGTAAATAAAGCAATTTATACGTAGACTGAAATTGTGAAACATAAACCTTAAAAACAAACAATAATAAGAATCCTCAAAAAAATCAAATGTGAAGTTACAGTATATCAGTCCAATCCAACATATAAAGAGTCCTAATGTTGTACCATCATCCAAAAATTACAAAAATGTGCTTGGATTGGAGCCCCACTCCCTGCTCGCCTTTCAAGTTTGACCTACAAATTATAATAGGCCAAATGCACTTTTAGAAGAACTGAGTAGCCTCCAAATTCTGATCCATGTGATATTCCTTCCAATTGCTATATCTTCATTGAATCATAGCTCCAAAACCGTGCATGAAAAAGCAAAATATATACTGTAATGCAACACCATTTTTAAAAAAATATACACTACACGCACTCACATTGAGAAAAAAAGAAAATGTGCTCCAAGATGCAATAATCCAATATTCGCAATTCTCCAAATTAATCCATAGTGTTTCCCATCACCGAATAAGTATACCTTCTTCCTTGAACTATAGGGCAGGTCACAAACACTTAAGAGCAATGATCAACTTCTGCTGGTCCACTGCTGGCCTTTAGTAGCTAGTTCCTTGATCCTGGCCCTTTAAGAGAACAGACTCCAGGATTCCCAATGGAATGATGTATGATCAAGAGGAAAGAGAACAAATCATAGTGCAAACCCATAAAAATAAACCACTTTATTCAAGTGTAAAATGAACTCACAATGATAATGAAATAGCAAGAGTGTACATAGCCATCAACCAAAATGGTTCCTCACATCGCTCATTGCGGTTTGTGCAGTACAGAAAATGATGTCACTAGGCTCCGCCCAACACATTGCGTCACTGATCACGTGACTTCGTCAGTACCTGTATGTACTGAGATGTTTGTGCTGGGGGTCCATCTGTCCGTGCTGCGTGGGAGGGGGTCTGGCTGTACTAAGGAGTCTGTACTGGGGGGTAAATCTATACTGAGGGTACTGCGCTGGGGAGATGGTCTGTGTTGACAGATAAAACAGCTCCCCTGTATGGATGTTATCTGTGCATTTTGCTGTTTCCTGGAGATCAGCTTAAAATTAAAGCTGTATTGACAGCATAAAGGGGACTGGTTTTGCTGAACTCTTTCTAAGGCTCCATTCACACCAATGCGTTTTTAGTGCTTTTCGCACTACAGTCCATTTAACATGGTTTCATATGGAACAAGTTCAAATCTATGCTTTTTTGAGCTGCTGTGTTTTTGGAAAGGGTCAGGGAATTTTTTTTTAAAAAGAGTTCAGTGGAGAATCTGCTGAAATGCATGGTAGTGAGTTTTTGCCGCAATTTTGCTGCATTTTGCATTTTTATTCTGCCCAGCAAAAAAAAAAATTATTCCAAAAAAAAAAGCTGAACAAAACGTAAATCACGGCAAAATTGTGTGTAGAAAAATGCAAAATGAGCTACAAAAAGCGGACTAAAAGCAAATTGCATAGGTGTGAACGAAGCCTAAGAATACTAGTTGTCTGGAAAGCTGCTGGGTTCAGCACTCTTTGCTACTGAAAAGGAGCAGGCATGTGGTTTAGTGTGAACTACCGATCTGCATATTTATTCCATGAAAGTGCCTCACAAAGTATTGAAGTTTTTGGATCAACATCAGACAGGTCGGCAATGGCAGTCACACGGTCTCTGTACAGAATTCATTTGATGCTCTACTTCAGGCCAGTCAAATTGCATGCTAGCAGATATCATGTGCTTTGTGCCATTGCATAAGTCATGTGAAAAGATGAGGGCCAGAACATTTTCCTAGGAATATTTACAGAGCACATGTATTAAATTTCAAATAACAGTGTGGTTATTTTTTTTGACACATTAGTTTTAATATCAGGGGTGGACTGACCATTTGGAAACTCCAGCACTGCCCGAGGGCCCGGGATCAGTAGGGGGCCCCATGAGATGCCCCTGGTACCTTTTTCATAGGCTTTTTTGAGTTTGGGCAAGGACACAGGGGCCCCATGATCCCCTATTGCCCGGGGGCCCCATGAGTTGTCAGTCCGCCCCTGATTAATATGCATACCTAGTGAAGGGTCTGTTTTATGAGTTTCAAAAACTCCATTATGGCAGGGTTTACATGGTAGAGTCACAGATCACAGAGAGGGTCAGGTGCCCACCTCAGCAGGCGCACAGGGCCTCAGTTCTGGGAGGATGTCAATAGACAACCTCCGAGAACTGGACGACCGCGCTGTAACCATCATTCGGCTATTGCGTGGTCAGCTAGTGGTTAAAGTGGTTTTAAACTCTTACATAAACCCAGTGAAGTGACTGGTCCCAGGTGACACACAGAGATTAAACAAACCCTCCTACACAAGTTGTACTTGTTTATCTACAGTCTTCTCTCCTCTACATCCGTTTAAAGTACTGAATATATAAAGCATGTCTGAGAGTTCAGAAATAGGGGGGCAGAGAGCTGAAATTACACTATGCAGACCTCAGTGAGGAGAGCTCTGAAAGTTGATTAGAAGGAAAGAGACACTCCCCCTTAACACAGCATACAGGAACAGAGCTGAGGATGTCAATCTGCTAGAGGTCCCTCCCCTGTTACCATTTTTCTCTTGGTGTCAGGAAAACCTGTCAGAAGTGATTCATGCTGATAGCAGAGCAATGAGGCAGCAGACAGAAATCACACTTAGTGCTCTTAATTGAGACAAATTTACATTATAGAGGGATATGCTTTGTTCATGTTTTATGTCTAAGGTTTTAACAACCACTTTAACCACTTTTAAGTGTAGCAGTACCCCTGTAGGAGCCAGCATTTAGACAGGTCCATGAGATATTTTCTTATAGTTTCGCCCCACAGCCAGGCACACGAACACAGTCACTCTTAGATCAGTAAACAGTCTAGGGGGTTCTTTTTTTCTGTGTTTTTATTTTTAGGGATAACTTGGATAGTGATTGGGGTCGAGTAGGATGCTCCAAAAAGAAATATATACAAGAGGAGGACACTAACTTTCTTCTGTAACACTTTCAGCACAGGCGTTGGCTTAGTTGAAGCAGATAAAGGCACAAACTTCTTTCTTTCAGCAACTTGAGCAGAGTCCCTTTAACCACTTGCCCTCCAGAGGATTTACCCCCCTTCCTGACCAGGCCATTTTTTGTGATACAGCGATGAGTTGCTTTAACTGACAATTGCGCGGTCATGCAATGCTGCATCCAAATGAAATGTATGTCCTTTTTTCTCACAAAGAGCTTTCTTTCATTTGATCACCTGTGATTTTTTTATTTTTTGCGCTATAAACAAAAAAAGACCATCAATTTGGAAAAAAAACTATATTTTTTACTTTTTGTTATACAACATATCCAGTAAAAAAATGTAAAAAATAATATGTCTTCATAAATTTAAGCCAAAATATATTCTGCTACATGTCTTTGCTAAAAAAAAATCCCAATACATGTAAATTAATTGGTTTACATGAAAGTTATAGGGAACACAAATGGCCGGTATATACTGGAAATTTTAAAAAATGTTTATACTAGTAATCAGCAACTTATAGCGGGACTGCGGCGGGCATTCTGACACTGGGGGGGGGAACTAACTAACTGCCATTGACATCCCAATGACACTAATACAGTGATCAGTGCTAATAAAAAGCACTGACACTGTACTAATGACACTGGGCAGGAAGGGGTTAACATCTGGGGTGATCAACCAGTGTGCCCAAGCTGACAGAGAGGAGGACTGTTAGTAAATAAAACAGTTCTCCTCTCTGTCGGAGATCCTCGGAAATCACCGGGTGTCGGAGAGTAATTACTGGCCAGGATCCGGTGATTGAAAGCCTTGAATGGCAACGCGGGTAGGCTGCGCGTGTGCCCGCTACCTGGAAATGCAAAATCACGTACATATATGTGATTTTGCACACCGCTGCTGCCCTGTAGCAGTATTTCTGCTATAGGGCGGTCAGGAAGAGGTTAGTAGTAAATGGATGTTTTAGAAAAGAAAGCGAAGGCGACTCTGCTATCCATGCAGCATAGTTAGTGTGCAGCTAAATAAGCTATTATAGGTAGTCAGAGCTCAACAACTTACAAACTCTTACCACTCTGGAATAGACACATAAATACTCAAATCACATTATAAAACTACATGATTTATGCTCGGTAAGTATTTGGACTGCTTTAGCATGTACTTTGCGGTATCTAATATGTTTTACTCATGTTTCAGAAACAAATTAGGAAGGAAGTATGTCTCTCTTGACATACTGAATTTCCTAATAAGAGTAAACAGGAGTTGCATATGAGAGGGGCTCACTCCATTATAGTAGTCTGTTAATGTGAGTAATGGACGGCATCGTTTGATTTTTCCAATCATTTGCTGCACTGCTCTTCAGGCTCCAGTCCCGTAGGGGATGGTACATGATAGAGTCAGACAAAGAAAAGAAGAGAGCTAGCTGATTGAAAACATCTTAATAACCATCATTAGGAAGACGACAGGCTCTTTCTGCTCTACCAAGACCCTTTTAGTCCTGACCTAAAGCTAACCACATTCTGCCCTGTGTGCTCTCTTCCAGCAAAGTATTATTTTGCAGACAGTTATTTTTCAGCAAGAGTTGCTTTAAGGAAGGGAAAAACTCTACACTAAGCAATTTATTTCTACTACATAGCGTGTAAATATATATTATAAAGCACTGGTCAGTAAGCTCTGTTTAGACTGGTAAAAGAAATACAGCAAGAATAAAACAGCAAAACAATTTGGATCAAACACAATGTGAACTTGCTTTATATTCTGTATTCCTAGGCTGTATATTACCCTGATGATGCCAAACCATTATGCAGTGGGTATAGAAAAGAATCACCCCCCTTTAAAATAATTACATTTTGTTGCTTTGCAGCCTGAAATAAAGACAGAAACAGTTTTTGTTTTATTCAGCTGTATTTACTCAGTGAAAGACCAACATATCAGAAAAAATACAAAAAATTCAAAAACAGAATCACTAAGTTGGAAAAATGATCATCCCCCTCCTAAAAATGACTTGTAAATTAAATCAAGTGTAGCTAATCACCTTCTCAATGGAACACAAAGCCATTTGACCTAAAAATACAAAAAATTCAAAAACAGAATCACTGAGTTGGAAAAAGGATCATCCCCCTCCTAAAAATCACTTGTAAATTAAATCAAGTGTAGCTAATCATCTTCTCAATGGCACACAAAGCCATTTGACCTTTAACTGTGATCAGCTGTGGTCATTTTGATTAGCTCAGCATGAACAGCGCTTTCCTGGAGCATTTCAGTCCCTGGTAGTGCAACTGAAGCAATCAACTATGGGTTGGCAAGGCACTGTAAAAAGATCTGCGGGATAAAGATGTGGACAGGCACAAGTCAGGAGATGGATCCAAAAAAAATTCAAAGGCTTTATCAATGCCTAGAAACACAGTGAAGTCTATTATTTAGAAGTGAAAGGTATTTGGTACAACACAGTCCATCCCTGGATCAGGACGCTGCTCCAAACTGGATGAAAGAGCCAGGAAGAAATTGGTCAGAGAGGCTACCAAGAGGTCTACACCAACTCTGAAGCAGCTGCAGGAATTTATGACAAAGAGTGGTCATTGTGTGCATGTGACAACAATATCACAAATTCTCCACAAATGTGACTTGTATGGGATGGTTGCAAGAAAGCCACTCTTCAAGAAGGCCACATGCAGTCACGACTGAGCTTTGCTAAAACCCACCTTGAGGATTCTGAGGCCACGTGGCAAAAAGTGTTGTGGTCAGATGAGACTAAAATTTAATTATTTGGCCTCAACACTAAACAATATGGTGGAAATCCAATACAGCTCATCATCCAGATAACACCATTCCTACAGTAAAGCATGGAGGTGGTAATATCCTGTTATGGGGGTGTTTCTCTTCAGCAGCGACTGGAGCACTTGTAGGATAGAAGGAAATATGAATGGGGCAAAATACTGTCAAATTTCCCAGGAAAATATGCTGCAGTCTACCAGAAAGTTGTCAGAGGGAAGAAGGTTTACCTTCCAACATGAAAATGACCCAAAGCACACAGAAAAAAATGACCACTCAGTGGTTGAAGGAGAAAAAGGTGATTGTTCTTGCCTGGCCTAGTCAGAGCCCAGACTTGAACCCCATTGGAAATCTGTGGAATGACTTGAAGACTGCAGTCCACAAACATTCCCCATCAAATTTTACTGAACTTGAGCAGTTCTGCAAGGAAATATTGCAAAGTCTAGATGTACAAAGTTAGTAGAGGCATATCCCAACAGACTAAAGGCTGTATGTAATTAAAGCAAAAAGTAGTTCAACAAAATACTGATCCTTTTTCCAACTCAGTGATTCTGTTTTCAAATTTTTTTAAAAAAACATTTGACATATTGATGTTATATTTCACTTGAATGTTATAAGTTGTAAATACAGCTGGACAAAACAAAAACCGTGTCCTTCTTCATTTCAGGCTACAAAGCAACAAAATGTGATTATTTTAAAGGGGGTGACTCTTTTCTATACCAACGGTATATTTTTCCAAGATTGGCAGGCCTGTAATATCTTATTTAAATTTGAACTCCAGGCACACTACATTTACACAGATCAAATACATATAAGGTGCTGCCTTAGTCAACAAAGAATTTGTGTTTTATGTCCATCTAGTCCTGAAAATTACACAGCTCTGCCACTCGTTACATTGCTTTTGGTAGGACAGAAGACGAGTAGTTAAGTAATACTTACAAGTCCCCCCCTCCTTAGACTCTGACTGGACAGTGAAAGGAAAAGTAGCAGACTTTTTCATCTCCTGGTCACTCTGCTCTCTCTTCCTGTCAGCATGTTTATGTTAAACCTCAGCCAACAGCTCTTTAAGTGGTGGGAGCTGCATGGCTCTAATGTGTTGAGTGCTGTGTTGGTGGACCTGGGGAAGCTGTATTGAGCCAGAAGCTGTGCTGTACAAGAAGAGAGATTGGTTGTGAAGAGCCCAGGCAGAAAAAGCTGGAAGGCTACTGTGCCTGCTGTTTGCTGGGCTGAGCATGAGAGGGCAACAAGGCTGATGCACAACATGTTGTGGTGCAGAGTGCATGTGCTAGGACAGTGGTGGGCAACCTTTTTTTTCAACTGAGCCAAATCTCGCCAAAACCACGATTGAAATTTATTTTGAGAGCCACATTTTTAAAACTGAAAATACATCCCCCATATAGTAATTCATCCCCCATATAGTAATTCATCCCCGATAGTAATTCATCCCCCATATAGTAATTCATCCCCCATAGTAATTCATCCCCCATATAGTAATTCATCCCCCATAGTAATTCATCCCCCATATAGTAATTCATCCCCCATAGTAATTCATCCCCCATATAGTAATTCATCCCCCATAGTAATTCATCCCCCATATAGTAATTCATCCCCCATAGTAAATTCATCCCCCATAGTAATTCATCCCCCATATAGTAATTCATCCCCCATATAATAATTCATCCCCCATAGTAATTCATCCCCCATAGTAATTCATCCCCCATATAGTAATTCATCCCCCATAGTAATTCATCCCCCATATAGTAATTCATCCCCCATAGTAATTCATCCCCCCTATAGTAATTCATCCCCCATATAGTAATTCATCCCCCATAGTAATTCATCCCCCATAGTAATTCATCCCCCATATAGTAATTCATCCCCCATAGTAATTAATCCCCCATATAGTAATTCATCCCCCCTATAGTAATTCATCCCCCCTATAGTAATTCATTCCCCATATTGTGTCAATTCACTTACCTTTGCTCCGCGCGTTCCTCTCGCCGTGTTCCCGCGCCGTTCCGGTCTTCAGGGCGGACTGTGAGAGGAGAGGAGTTCGTCACGCTGCCCCGCCTACATCCTGACAGCCAATGTTTGCCACGCTCCGCGGGCCGGATTAAAAGGTCCTCCGGGCCGTAGTTTGCCCATTGCTGGACTAGCTGCAGAGTCCTGACTTTTGGGGCGGCCACCCGAGAGGAGGGAGGGGAGCGGGCGCCCGGCACACAGAAGAGCCTCATTAAATTGTGTAAAGAGCCGCATGTGGCTCGCGAGCCGCGGCTTTCCGACCACTGTGCTAGGAGATTGGGTGGGCAAAGTTGACTGTGCTGCCCAGGGATTGCTGTGGGTGCAAAGCTTGACTACTGAGAATAGAACTGCGGCGGGAGAGACTTTGTTATAGACTGTTGCTGTATAGAGACTGCTACACCGTGGACTGAGCTGACCAGAAAAGAGAGACTGTGGCTGTTCCTTTTTTTTCAATGAGAGAGTCGGCTGTTGTTCCTAATTCCTTGTGGAGAGGAATGTGCTGTGCTGCTGGACTCTGGCTTGAGCCCCCTCTCAAGGGACACTTTTTACATGGCCTTTGTGGGACCAAGCTGGACCAACGGCAGTGGTGAGAGACCTCTTGACAGCCTATATTCTTTGTTTGCTTGCCTTGGTTACCCTGTGCTGACCTTCAGGGATTAATATAGACTCTTTTCTTTTGGAAGCACTTTCTAACCCAATTTGAGATTAAAAGACTCTGCTTTAAAAGACTGCTCCACTCAAATACTTACGACCCCAACACTGGCAGAATCTGTCTAACTCTTCTGGCCAGTAATGTAGTGATTGACTTTAGATCCTAGTTAGGTCATTTAGTAATTTAACTAACCTTTATAGGTATTATTGCTTTTGAGCTCTGTCTAATAACTATTGTGTTGTATTATCTTTGTTGTTATTGATCATTTCCTTGCATCCCTTGGGCTTTAACATTTAAAAAAAAGGCCTATTCTAAGCCACTAGGTGTGTTGGTGAGACAGCATTCAGCTAAGGTGGGTCACAACTGTAATGATCAGGACAACAGTTTATAAAGGAAGGAACAATAGGATACTAACCTACTGAGTCACTAGTTCCCCCTAGCAAAGCTGAAAATCTCATCTGTATGAAAACCATAGAGAGTGAAATCTCCATGAACTAAGCCCACGCTGTATTTCAGTAGTCTGACATAGGTTGCGGCCATTGCTGATATTCTGAAAATGCTACTTATCTGGCTTAACATAGATACGTCCAGGGGCGGATTGACAACTCATGGGGCCCCCGGGCAATAGGGGATCATGGGGCCCCTGTGTCCTTGCCCAAACTCAAAAAAGCCTATGAAAAAGGTACCAGGGGCATCTCATGGGGCCACCTACTGATCCCCGGCCCTCGGGCAGTGCCCAAGTTTCCAAATGGTCAGTCCGCCCCTGGATACGTCACAAACATGTAACAAGTATTTAGCAAGTGAAGGCAGAACTCCTTATGCTTGTTCTGTGACATTGACTTGGAAAATGTTGAGGCCCGCAGATCAGTGATAGGCAGACAAATGGTATTTTCAGAAGAATGTCTATACATTGTTTTTTAGTACAGGGTTGCATTAAAGCCATGTTAGGTATTGCTGAAATCCAGTGTGAGTTCAGTTAAACAGTGAAAAAAATAACAGTTTTAACCTGTCAGTCTATCAATGTCCTTTTACTAGAATCCAACCGTATTATTTTAAAATCCACAGACTTGTCAGAGAGTTCTAACCATTGTAAGATTAGATTGTAAACAATTTGCTCATGCCTGTTTATCATACTAAGCTTTTGACGTCCTCCCTCCTGCACCAAGTGCTGAAATGTGGAAAACAGGGGAGTGCCATTTCTGATCCCACAACCAGAAGTATCAGGTTGTAGGCAGGTGAGGTGAGCTGCAGTATATTCGCTGACCTGTTAGTAGCACTGTGCCATTCCTTCAGCAGCCAGCAGGAGTCCATAGAGCACTATTCTGTCCCCTATCATGGGCTCCAGGCAGCCATCTTTGGGAAAGTGGAATCCACTATTGGATGCCAAAATTCTGTGAAATTTAGATGGCCATCCTCAGAACAGATTAACCACTTGCCTACTGGGCACTTTTACTCCCTTCCTGCCCAGACCAATTTTCAGCTTTTAGTGCTGTTGCATTTTGAATGACAATTGCGCAGTCATGCAACACTGTACCCATAGGAAATTTTTATCATTTTTTTCACACAAAAAGAGCTTTCATTTGGTTGTATTTAATCACCACTGGGGTTTTAATTTTTTACACCATAAACAAAAAAAGAGCGAACAATTTGAAAAAAAAAGTTTGTCTTTGTTTCTATTATATAATTTTGCAAACAGGTACATTTTCTCCTTCACTGATGTGCGTTGATGAGGCTGCACTGATAGGCAGCACTGATGGGCACTGATCAGGTGGCATGGATAGGCAGCACTGATGGGCACTGATAAGCTGCACTGATGAGGTGGCACTGATGGGCTTTGATGAGGAGGCACTGATGATGCTGCACTGATATGCAGCATTGATGTGCCTTGACTGGCGGCAGCAGATGGGCCCTGACTGGCGACACTGATGGGCACTGACTAGCGACACTAACTAACGGCACTGACTGGTGGCACTGTTAGGTGGCACTTTTACCTAGTCATGGGATCAGCTGTGTCTGTAGGACATCAATCACTGACATTGCTGGGAGCATGATGCAGGGGGCACACTGGGGGGGGGGTGCGTTCTGGGAGGACGTCATATGACGCCCTCCCAGAACTGGACAACCGAGCTATAGCCGTCTTTTGGCTATAGCGTGGTTTTAAAGTGGTTAAATAGCAGGTTCTGTGTCATTCAGCACCCTGGGATGTCAAAGTAAGTTAAAGCAGAACTTCACTCTCAACATTGACTATTTTTAATCCTTATACAGCTAGCATTAAAATTAGACAGGAAGTTATAGCATATTTGTTTTAACCTTTTTTTCTTTACATTACTTCAGTTACTTCCTGTTTTTCAGGCCTAGGCAAATGATGTCATTTATCCCAGGAGTCTTCAAAAGGGGAGAAGGGGTTTTCTCAGCTAAGTGCACCCTTCTGCATGCATGCCAAAGCTAAGAACAGAAGGATTCCAGGAAGTAAATGCTACATGAATCATCTGCCCTTATTCAAAATGGACACAGCCAGACATGGCTAACCTGTGAAAAATACACAATGTGTTTAAAGTGTACCTGTGCTTTCTCTATACAGGACAAAGCAACACATTCACTTAAAGTATACTGAAATGTTCCTATTTCTTCCCTCTTGGTCTGCTAAGTAAACCATTGCCATTGTTTTGTTAGAGTTATTCAATAAATAAAGGGGGGGGGGGTTATAAAGATGAGAAAGGAGAGGAGATGAATAGAGGTGCAGTATGTGTACTTTGTAATCCATCAAAAATGAACTAGGCAGGGCAGGGCCACCACATAATTGGGCATTCATAACTATGTTGTCATGTCAAAGAGGAAGATAGGAGTACGCTGTATTTCTGGCACATCAGTTATTTATCGTTACGTGCAGAACACTGGGAAACGTGCATGAGGTACTAAATTATTGTTTTTTTAAATTTGTCCTAACATATGCTTTAATTGTCACCCCCAGCTGATTACATTCCTTTTCATCCCACCACCACTTTTTTCAGTTGCCTGGAGGTTCACTTTAAGTCAGGCACAGTGCCCATCTGACATTGTGCTTTGTACATAAAGGGAGAGCATTCCAATAAGCAGCTGTATAAAGAAGGCCTATCTGCAGGGATCTGTGAGTCATGCAGCATACATTTATTCACCCCAACTGAACTGTTTATTTGAACTGTTTCTTTGATTAATATGCATTAAATATATCTGTGCCTTGTCAGTAATATTACTGTTATAATAAGTGGACCTGGATTACTAGACAGAAAAAAAACGGAAAATTGAATTCAAATACTTACCATAATTTTCCTTTCCTGACAAGCTCCATGGCAGCACAGCTGGGTCAGGCCCCGCGCACCCCATGGCTGCTCAGGACGTAACTCAATAAATTTTTGACCCACCTCAACCTAGGCATTCCGTAACTTGTACTACTGAACTGGGTGGGATTTTTGCTGCCATGGAGCTCTTCAGGAAAGGAAAATTACGGTAAGTATTTGAATTCAATTTTCCGTTTCCCTGGCGACTCCATATCAAAGCTGCAGGTTCTATACAATAATGAGTCATGAACAGAAGACCATGTAGCCGCTTTGCAGATTGTTTCCAGGGAAACTCGGCCCACTGCTGCCCATGAGGTTTAAACCCCTCTAGTGGAATGTGCTGTGACCCCCTCAGGCACAGGCAAGACTCTCACTCTGTAAGCTAAAGAGATGGTCTTGACCAGCCAAGTAGTGATTACTCTACTAGAAGCCCTCGAGCCTTTCCGTGCACCGTTAGGGATGGTGAAAAGATGCTCTGACTTCCTGAGCTCGGAATTAGCGTCCACATAGTCTCTCAATGAGCGCCCAACATCCAATGGACTTTGGTCCTGGGAATTTTCTGAAAGGAGGATCGGGAGTGTAATGTCTTGCGTTATGTGAAAGCTGGAGGCAACTTTGGGTACGAATCCTAGCATCATTCTAAGCACGACCCTATCTGGAAAGAATGACAGAAAGGGTTCTTTAAACCCTAAGGATGCCAATTCTGAGACTATTCTGGCTGATATTATTGCCACGAGAAATACTGTTTTCAGAGTAAAATGCCATAGTGAAGCAGGATGACTGAAGGTGTCTGATGAGAGGAAGTCCAACACCAGTGGCAAGTCCCATTTAAGGAAAATCAGAAGCTTGGGTGGTCTTTGGCGGATAGCTGCCTTAAAGAACTGCACTACTAAAGAGTCCATAGGATACCTGTAAAAGCCGAGAGGGCAGAAATGTGAGCCTTCAGAGTACTCACGGACAGACCTATATCCAGCCCCACCTGGCGGAATTCCAATAAGTGGCAGATTCTCGGGGTATCTGGTGCAAAGCCATGCCTGTTTGCAAATTCCACGAACTTGCCCCATATTCTGCTATAGGCTGTGTTGGTGCTGTCCTTTCTGGCTCTAATCAAGGTATCTGTGACCTTAGATGAGCAGCATAGATTTATCAGCCTTTGCCTTTCAAGACCCAGGCTGTCAGCCTGAGTTTCTCTGGAACGGGGTACCGAATGGGTCCCTGCATGAGCAGATACGGTGTTACTGGCAAAGGGTATGGTTCTCTGATGTTCAATGAACAGAGTAGCGGGTACCAGGGTCTCTTTGGCCAATCTGGTATTACTGATAGAACCGTCACCCTCTCCTGGTGTATTCTGCACAGCAAGCTGAGAATCACTGGAATTGGAGGGAAGGCGTACGCAGTCCTGAAGTTCCATGCCATAGTCAAGATGCATCCACCTCCATAGCTTGAGGGTGGCTGATCCTGGAGAAAAAACTAGGTAGTTTGGTATTCTCCAGGGAGGCAAACAGGTCTATCTCCGGCAGAAAGGCCCATGCCACTAGACTCCGAAAAACTTGAGGTGCAAGGCTCCACTCAATGTTGTCCAAACTCAATCTGGATAGATAACCTGCCCGGGTATTCAAGCGACCGGACACATACATTGCTGTTAGCAGTTGTAAGTTGGCCTGGGCCCATTCCATAATTGGAGTAACCTCCCTCAGGAAGGGAATGCTGCTGGTGCCCCCCTGCCTGCGTATGTAGGCTACTGCTGTTGTATTGTCCAACTTCATCAGAATGGGTGCATCCTGAATGATTTTCTTGCAAGCCAGTAGTGCTTGGAATGCTGCCCTCAATTCTAGAATGTTGGAAACCATATTGACAGCCCTAAATGGCCACTGGCCCTGGGCCCAGTGGCCTCTGCACAGGGCTCCCCAGCTTACTTCGCTGGCATCCAACTGGACCACCTGCCACTTTATTGCAAGCAACGAATGGCATTGTAGGAGATTCTGTTGTCTCGACCACCATTCCCATCATTCTCATCTGGGGAGTGATTTGTATCTTCTGCCCTAGATCCTCCAATCTTCATTATTCTAAGAGCCCCACCTGAAGGGGAATTCCTTTGCGCCCATTTGACCATCGGAATAGCCGAGGTCATAATTCCTAACAGCCGCATTCATTCTATTGCAGGAAGGTGGAACCTCTTCTGGGCTATTGACATTTTTTTCAGGATGCCTGACATCTTGTCCTCCGATAACACCACTGATGCTGCCCGCATGTTCACTTCTGCGCCTAGGTATACCAGGTTCTTTGTTGACACAAGGTGACTCTTCTCCTGGTTGATTAACCATCCGAAGTTCTCTAGTGTCTCCATGGTTAACCTCTGGTGTGACAGATGCGTCTCCCTGTCTTGATTCAAGAGCAGAATGTCGTCCAAGTAGGGATATATTCACACTCCCTGCAACCTCAGGTATGCCACTAGGGCCAGAAGAATCTTCGAGAATACTATGGTTAATAATATGGTTAGCCCAAAGGGTTGGCATACAAACTGGGAGTGGAGCTGCCCCAAGGCAAACCATAGACATTTCTGGCAGACTGGAGCTACTAGTACATGGAAATACGCATCCTTGAGGTCCACTGATAGAGGCCAATCCCCTGGCTGAATGATTTTCAGAATTGTCTGGAGAGATTCCATTTTGAATCTGATTTTCTTGATATACATGTTGAGCCTCCTGAGGTCTATCACTGGTCTCTACGCTCCCGACTTTTTCTGCACTAGGAATACAGGCAAGTAGATTCCAGAAAAACATTCTTGCCGGGGTACTGCATCTATCACTTCCTAGTTGAGGAGGGTTTCTATGTATTTCCATAAAACATCCTGCTTTCTCTTGCCAAAGGTAATTTTGTCAGGACAAAGATTCTGCGGGGATGCCTCAGGAACTTCCAAGCATGACTGAACCGGATGGTGGAAATTACCCAAGGCTCCTTTACCTCTTGTGCCCACACTAGACGGAACTTGAATAAACTGGCTCCTACGCGACAAGTGTGAGCTGGCAGATAGTCAAAAAGTCTTCTGGGACTACTGTCCCAGAGACAGAGGTGGCCTCTTTGACTTGTGGTTTGCAACCGTGTTGGATCATTGACAACAAAATTCTCTTCCTGGCCTGTAAGACTTAGCCTCTCTACCTCTGGTCCTTGGTGAATTTTTGTAAGCTGCAACTCTTCTGCGCAGCAGCCACTGATCCTGGGGAATAAATCCCAACTTCCCTCCTGTGGCTTTTGCAATGGCAGTGTCTAATTGATTTCCAAACAGGGACTGCCCCTCAATTGGTATCTTACACCATCCTTGTTTGGAGGCTGGGTCCGCCAACTAGGGCCTCAGCCATAGGGCTCTTCTGACTGTCACTGCATTAAGCATGATCCTGGCCAATATCTTCATTAGGTCAATGGATGCCTCAGCCATAAAAGAAGCTGTTAGCTTCAAATTGGCAAAGGAGGCCAAGACCTCGGCTTTGCTCAGGTCACTTCCCACTGCCACTTCTGAACCCAGTACTCCATGGCCTTTGAAATAGCTGCCAAAGTCATAGAAGGTCTACATGCCCCACCAGCAAGTGTGTAAATATTTTTAAGATCCACATCCAACACATCCCTGAATGTCACTGTATCATCTAGCGGAAGGGTTACATGTCTAGAGAGGCGCATAAGTGCTGCGTCCACCTCCGGAGGCTCCTCCAAACTCTTAATACTCTCCGCCTTGAAGGGGTATAGCTTTGAGAACAAATTCTTAAAAAAGATTCTCTTATCCGCTTGGTTCCACTCATCCGTAATTATGTCCTGAATTTTCTTCTATGAATGGGAACTTTACCCCCTCCTTTTTCATGTTTGTGAAAAACTTCCTCTGCTTCTTCTGCGGTTTTTCCCTGACGTCTTCTCAAAGCAGGGCCTGCCTAATCTCTTTCACTAAAGGCAAAATCAAAACCATCATAACGGCCCTCATCGTCCTCCGAGGAAACAGCATCTGAGGCCGAAAGTTCCTGGGCCTCTGGAATTGCTTGACTAGCTGGCGGCATCTGCGGAGACAAGGAGCGCAAGGTGGATGGCACTGTGGCGGCTGACAGCTGTGACTGTGATGCAAACGCTTTTAGCATCTCCTCAAATGCCTGCTTCATTAGCGATACCATCTCTGCCTTATCGGGCTCTTGGTGTTTGGTTGCTTCTTTGAATCAAGTCTCACAAGCCTTCTTGCCTGGCATGGCTCTTCTAGGGCATACCCAGCATCCTCCTGGTCTGGGTTGGTCATAATGCGCATCCCTGCCGTATCGTGATGGGGAGCACTGACCCCTAGAGGCTGAACGGGAACACGAGGTCTCTGTCCTTCCTGCAAAAATGTCGGTCCTCCCTTGCCAATGACCATCTCTTACTACTTTCTGATCGTCTTGCTTCTGACCGTTGGGAATGACCAAGACCCGAGGAGCTGGGGCAGCACAGACAAAAAAACAAAAATCAGTCATTGACTTAAAAAGACTCCAAAATTAATATGCGCATCTGGTGACGTCTCCTCTACCTTCTCTGAGAACTCTGGCCTTTAGAGGAGGTAGGCATGTTATCACTGGTGCAAAAAGATAAAATCAAGAGCATGAGGCAGAGCAGCACAGCTGACAGAACCTTAGGAGCACAACTTTGTAGGTGCAATGCATACCTGGAGGAGAGCAAGGGAATAGCAGGCACAGGCAGGCTGCAGGAGCACACAGCAGATGCTTTCAGCCAAAAGCATCTTTTAAATTTTAGCTCCCTTAAGCCTAGCCCCACCTTCCCTCTCCTGATTGGCCAAGCAGTCCACGCATGCTTAGAGTGGGCCACAGCGTGTGCTCCACACTGGCCCGCACACACTGACCAAGCGGTGCCGGTAAGGAGCAGGGAGACCGGCGCTGCTCCCCTCTAGAGCAGCATAGCGGATGAGCAGCCATCACCCCCAGCAGGAAGGAGGTTACCACTACCAGCAGTCGCCACTACCAGCAGCCACCCGAGGAAAAAGATACCCCTATCAGCAGCCGCAAGGAACGGAGATTACCCCTACCAGCAGCCGCCGCAGGAATCCTGACCACCAGTGCAACACCCACGTACAACTTTGAGAGCGATTCTGGATGGACAGCCAGCCATTAGACCATTAGCTAGGAGGGTAGATGCTACCTGTCCTGATTGCAGGAAGAAGAAAAAAAGAACACCTAGGCTGAGGTGGGTCAAAAATTTATTGAGTTACGTCCTGATCAGGCAGGGGGTGGGGGTCCCCTTTTCTGTATTAAACCGTATCTATACTGAAAGCTTCTTTTTTGTTTTGGATAGAACAGGAAAAGGTTTGAACCCTGTCAGGTTTTACTGCTATCCAAGGCTTCATATAGAGATTTCCCTTCACTTTCTGTTCTGTAGGCAATAAAAACTGACAGAACTTTTATCATCCCCCTGCTTAATTTTGAAAAACTTGCTTTTAGAGAGATTTCCTCTTACTTTCTGTCCTGGAGACAAAATTTTTACTGAATAGGAAGTCATGGAATCTCTCAAACAGGGCCCCACATAGCAGTAAACCCTGAAAGGAGAATATACACTATAGTCCCAAAAGTATTGGGACACCTGCCTTTACATGCATATGAACTTTAATGGCATCCCAGTCTTAATCCGTAGGCTTCAATATTGAGTTGGCCCACCCTTTGCAGCTATAGTAGCTTCAAATCTTCTGGAAAGGCTGTCCACAAGGTTGAGGAGTGTGTCTATGGGAATGTTTGACCATTCTTCCAGAAGCACATTTGTGAGGTCAGGCATTGATGTCGGACGAGAAGGCCTGGCTCACAGTCTCCGATCTGATTCATCCCAAAGGTGTTCTATTGGGTTGAGGTCAGGACTCTGGGTAGGCCAGTCAAGTTCCTCCATCCTAAACTCGCTCATCCATGTCTTTATGGACCTTGCTTTGTGTCTTGGTATACGGACCTAAGAGTTCCCTTCACTGGAACGAAGAGGCCAAGCCCAACCCCTGAAAAATAACCCCACGTCATAATCCCCCCTCCACCAAACTTTACACTTTGCAGAATGCAGTCAGGCAAGTACCCAGACACGTCCATCAGATTGCCAGACAAAGTGATTCATTACTCCGGAGAACACATCTCCACTGCTCTGGAGTCCTGTGGAGGTGTGCTTTACACCACTGCATCTGACACTTTGCATTGCACTTGGTGATGTAAGGCTTGGATGCAGCTGCTCAGCCATGAAACTCATTCCATGAAGCTCTCTACGCACTGTTGTTGTGCTAATCTGCAGGCCATATGAAGTTTGGAGGTCTTTAGCTATGGACTCTGCAGACAGTTGGCAACTTTTGTGCACTGTGCTCTTCAGCATATGCTGACCACACTCTTTCATATTACGTGGCCTACCACTTCGTGGCTGAGTTGCTATTTTTCCCAGTTGCTTCCACTTTGTTATAATACCACTAACAGTTGACCGTGGAATATTTAGTAGCAAGGACATTTCATGGATGGATTTATTGCACAGGTGGCAACCTATCACGGTACCACGCTTGAATTCACTGAGCTCCTGAGAGCAAACCATTCTTGCACAAATGTGTGTAGAAGCAGTCTGCATGCCTAGGTGCTTGATTTTATAGACCTGTGGCCATGGAGATGATTGGAACACCTGAATCCAATGATTTGGAGGAGTGTCCCAATACTTTTGGCAATATAATGTATAACTATTTCAAGCCCATCTATGGGGAAATCAAAAATCCTTCCTTGCAGAGTTGCTGCCCCCACACTGCAAGATATACAGTACATGCTCATTTAGATTTAGGAGACCTTAAAAAGTAGTTTTACCCCCTTCATTCTTCACTCCCTCACAGCCAGTACTCCCCTATACTCCAGCAGCGGCCTGTCCCTTGAGGTCCTTCTTTCCAATGGTCACTGAATTTGATTGATAGCAGCGGGAGCCAATGGCTCTCGCTGCTTCAATTTGTCCAGTGAGGTGGGACAGAGGCGGGAGAGCCGCTTCTCTCATGCACATCACAGGATCGAGATTGGGCTTGAGATTGGCTCAAGATTGGTAAATATAAGGAGGGGCTGGGGAGAAACATGCAGCACATAAGGTGTTCTACCTTAAAACATAGAATGTATCAGGGTAAAAAACCCTAAGGTTATAGAACGACTTTAACTTTTAGGGATAACACTTACTTTTTTTTTTTAATTTTTGAAAGTTCCATAGCATAAAAATAATAAAATAAAAAATGCTGGTTACCCTTTGAAGTGCTTTTTACTTGCTTTAAAATGCTTACATGCTCTCACTGCTTTGTGATGTTTAGGAGGAGGCTGTGGAGTAATGCTTAACATAATTGACCCTGTTTATACTATATTCTCCATTTTCAATATCAGCTGTAAACTAGATTTGTACACTGTGGGGGGGATTTACTAAAACTGGTGTACACAGAATCTGGTGCAGCTATGAATAGTAACCAATTAGCTTCCAGGTTTTTTGTCAAAGCTTAATTGAACAAACTGAATTTAGAAGCTGATTGGATACGATGCACAGCTGCACCAGATTCTGTGTGCACCGGTTTTAGTAAATCTCCCTCAATCTGTCCTAACAAAGTGTTAACATTTTAGAAACTGCCCTCCTGTGTTATATATTAACCCCTTTATGCCGAGGTAACACAAATATGCGGCCTCACGGAACTGGGCTTTTTTCCGTGGGGCCGCATATTTGCATTCTTGACTTTGTGATGGGAGTGTGCCGCACGGCATGTTCCCAGCACAAAGACCGTGGTGTCACTGAGAGCACCGGGTCCCATTCTAACGATCGGGACCCGGAACTCCCAATTCCGGGTCACATGATTGCTGTGATAGCCTCTGATTGGCTATCACAGTGATCAGTCACTGTATAGCCCGGCCAACTTGTTTTTTTCTCTCTTAATGAATGGAGGAGAGTGATACATTGTATCTCTCTAACTCCTGGCATAGAGAGAAAAAATATGTTTGTTAAAAAAAAAAAAGATAAATAAATAAATATTTAAAAATAAAAGAAAAAATACCTAGATCAAGGTTTGATCTAGTTCAGTGCCAGGATTAGTGTATGGTTCAAGGTCAGGGTCAAAGGTCAAGGTCAAAAGGGTCAGGGTCAAAGGTCAGGATTTGAAAAAAAAATTGGTATCAGTGTCAGTTAGTGTCAATGTCAGTGTATTTTAGGTAAAAAAAAGACAAAAACAAAATGTGCACTATTGTTTCTGGGCTGTACTACAGGTACAAACAACAAATAACACACATATATGGTGTTGCTGAGATCGCCAAGAGCTGGAGAATTTATTTTGGGTTGTTCTTTGGTGGTAGGTTATGGTAGTAACAAGAAACACACAGCTAAATAAAATAAAATGATTTTGTTTTTTATTAATTTGGGCCAGTTTTCCTTTGATAATAAACAAAAAAATCAGGAGGTATCCATTACCATTTACCACCAAATGAAAGCCCAATTTCTCCTAAAAAAAACAAGGTATAATCCACCTGGATGTACAAAGTAGTTGTGATGATATGTACGCTTTTACTAACACATGTCAACGTTGCAAAATTGTGCTTAGGTGTTTAGATTTGGTTGTCGCTGTCCTGGTACCCTTGGCTTCCATTTTGGCTGTGCATATCCTGAGGCGCTGGAGAGTACATACGATATTTAGATTTGTTTTACGCTTAGGTGTGAAGGGGTTAATGTGGTATAGCTCAATCTGTGTGGGGACAAAGACACTGTAAGACTCTGCAGGGATCGTTAGAATCAGCCATGACATTTTCTCCTTAGAAACATTTAACATTTTTTGCAGGTATGTTGTGTGAATGTAAACACACAGCAAACATATTGTGGGGTTTTCTCAAAACTGACTGCAATAAGGGAAATAGGCTTTAACCTATGGTTCTACCATGTAATGTTTAGCATACCTCTATATTCACAGTTATCCATGTATCATTCTTTACTGAAAGGTATTGTAGCTTCTTGTTATAGAATAATTCTGTTCTGTGCAGATTCTCTCTCATTTCACAGCATGTGCAGCCGAGACTGGTGCTGTAACACACAGTAACACAATGGTCTGTGTCTTCACAAGTTCAGATTCAGAATGACAATACAAAGAGCTGGAGGGATGTATCTAGTGGGGCAGCCAGGCACAGAAGATGAATACTAGATAGAAACAAGAGTCACTCAGCACTTAGGCTCGTGAATCTTAAGTGCCATATTTATATGTGTAAATAAAGTCAATAGGTTGTGGATTGTGAAAACTGGGTTGTAAATCCATATATTTATTCAGCTATTAAGGGTTTTGTTGGATGTGTGCAGTAATGTGTACTGAGGTGAGAGGTAATGTTGATCTAAATGACCTCTGAAATGGCACATTTGTGACTTTGCCATCATAATACAGAAGAATGCCCCTCTTCCCTCTGATAAGTGTGGCCCTGACAGTGCTGTGCCTGCTGTGTTCTCTTCAAAGCCCATCTACCTGAATCAGACAAATTTAACATTACAGTCATAATAAAGAGCAGTGAGTGGAAAGAGTTCTGAAGGTGAAGGGTTTAGGCCTTAAGCCTTGTCCCCTTTAGTAAGTGGATGTTCAGTCAGGCACGAAGTGCTTGGCTGACCTGTTCACACTACTTTCCAGACTCATAGTATGGCCCCATTTTCTTCTCTAATATGGTTCAATGCCCTCTAGTCATATTTGTGGCTAAAATACATACAGCAGTTATTCTTGTGTTTCATTTCATTTTATAACAAATACTTTTTTTTCAAACTACATTTTTCAGAGTGCAGCTGGAAATAAAAAATAAATTCTAATTATGCAACACCGAGTGAAATTCAATATATTTTACCTTCAAGAGATTTAGGTCAAGATTTTGTTTTTTTTTATATTTCAGAAAATAACATGTATATTTTAAATTTGTACTTCAACACTTATACAGGGGTTGAATGAAACATAATGCCTCCATTTCTATTAATTGATGGGAATATTTTGGAAATAAAAAATGTTATTCTTATGTAGCACCCTCCTAATTAGGCTGCTTGGATGTTAGGTAAATTTAGTTATTTTGGCTCCTCTGTAGTCAATCGAGCAGTTGTTGTTTAATTTGGGCTGTTCTGGATCTCACAGGCTGAAGGATTGATTGTTTCCCCTTGTATTCTAGAGGATACTAGAATCATGGTGGGCTGGAAAGTCAAATAAGCAGCCTGAATATTTATGGTGCCTCAGCCAGTTCCTGGAGAGGTGTGCCCAGTAGGTGGCTGGAGAAGAACATAAAAAGGTCTGAGACCTGTTCTTATCCAGCTGGAGAAATTCCCAGCCTCAAGTGGGCTGCTGCTCCCTCTGAAGAAAGTTTGCTGGAGCTTGCTGTTAATACTCATCTAGATTAAAGCCATACTAAGACTGTGGGGCCTATTCCTGAATGTTTTTATAGCTAATCAAGGGATTTCACCTAAAAGACTTGGTCTGGAGAGCTCGCTTATGAGTGCCCAATGGAATTTGGAAAGGTTCTAGTTGTCCTGTGGCATTGTGGGCATTGACTTCTTCCTCACTGAAGCATGTCTGGTGGATACAGGAAGGAGGCATCTGGCTATCCTGTGACATTGTGAGTACTGATATGAGATGAAGGTCCTAGAGACTGTGTGCTGTTTCCCTTGGGTGAAAGTGCCAGTGGTGTCTCTAACTGAGACAGCGCAAACAAGATCTCAGTTCTGGCCATTTTTCTTTGCTCCTGGTGCAAAGACTGTTCAGAGAGTATGATCACAGTGAAGTATGACATCACATTGTTATGTAGTATCTTTGGAGTATCCCAATCAGGGGTGGACTGACAACTCATGGGGCCCCTGGGCAATAGGGGATCGTGGGGCCCCTGTGTCCTTGCCCAAACTCAAAAAAGCCTATGAAAAAGGTACCAGGGGCATATCATGGGGCCCCCTACTGACCCTGGGCCCTCGGGCAGTGCCCGCATTTCCAAATGGTCAGTCTGCCACTGATCCCAATACACCCTGCATCCTCTCCAGTTTATTCAGCAATAAATACTAATAAAACATCCTTTAGAGCAGTGGTTCTCAACCTTTCTAATGCCGCGACCCCTTAATACAGTTCCTCATGTTGTGGTGACCCCCAACCATAAAATTATTTTCGTTGCTACTTCATAACTGTAATTTTGCAGTGGGAGGAGTAGTGCCACGTCATTGGTGTCAGTGGGAGGAATAGTGTCCCATCACTGATGTCAATGGGAGGAATAGTGCCCCATCATTGGTATCAGTGGTAGGAATAGTGCCCCATCATTGGTGTCAGTGGTAGGAATAGTGCCCCATCATTGGTGTCAGTGGGAGGAATAGTGCCCCATCATAGGTGTCAGTGGGGGGAATAGTGCCCCATCATTGGTGTCAGTGGGAGGAATAGTGCCCCATCACTGGTGTCAGTGGGAGGAAAAGTGTCCCATCACTGGTATCAGTGGGAGGAATAGTGCCCCAACACTGGTGTCAGTGGGAGGAATAGTGCCCCATCATTGGTATCAGTGGGAGGAATAGTGCCCCCATCATTGGTGTCAGTGGGAGGAATAGTGCCCCAACATTGGTATCAGTGGGAGGAATAGTGCCCCAACATTGGTGTCAGTGGGAGGAATAGTGCCCCATCGTTGGTGTCAGTGGGAGGAATAGTGCCCCATCGTTGGTGTCAGTGGGGGGAGAAATAGTGCCCCATCGTTGGTGTCAGTGGGGGGAGGAATAGTGCCCCATCGTTGGTGTCAGTGGGGGGAGGAATAGTGCCCCATCATTGGTATTAGTGACACCAATGATTGGGCACTATTCCTCCCACTGACACCAATGATACTTACCTTGCTGACCCCTGCTCCAGCCTGGGCTCGCTCGCTCCCTCCCTCTCCCATGGTACAGACACTTACCGGTCAGATGTCTTCCTTCTCCGGCCGCTCTCCTCCTCTTCACTCGCTCGATCTTAGCGGTGATGCTCGGCTCTTCCTTTCCAAGCTCCACCTCCTCGCCGGTGATTGGCCGCCTGTGTGCCTCTCCTGAGCTACAGTTCCGGCGACCAATCACCGACAAGGATTGATCCCGGGGGTTTGTCCAGATGACAGGGACGGCATGTCATCCCGCCCACACCTGGAGACGGATAGAGGAGCGGTGTCTGGGTTCCTAAGGCCATCGGAAATATGTGTTTTGTTGCTGCGTGCCTGGCTGACTGGTGTGCCTTAGCATTAATTTGGGAAATAACCTGACTAAATTACAGCAGCTCCTTCAGGGATAATGCTACACTTATAATATTCTCTTTGATTGCATATATTTATTCTTTCACCTGGTGACCAAATAACTATTTGCATTTCAGGTTCTGTGAAGCCATCTCTGTAGAAGTCCTCACTCCTCAACTTCTCCATAGGATATGTAGAGAGTTACATAAAGACTAAAGTCATGAGGTGTCAGCCTACTGAAAGCAGTAGTGGTGAGATTTAGTCTCTCAATTGCTTCCCTGGCAGCATGTAAAGTGTGTGGCCAAGAGCTGTTGTGTACAGGTTTCCATTGTCTCTTTCTATCTTCTCTAATAGTTGTCTTAAAGCGGGGGTGCTCAACTTTGGCCCAAGATGGCTATGAATGCGGCTCAAAACACTTACTTAAAAATGTTGAATTTTTGGGAATTTTTTGTAAAAATGCATTCACATTAAGTGAACACATGCAGGTGGAGAAAATCTGACAGTGTCATCATGTCATCAGTTTTCGACAGCACCTATATTTGTGAGCAGCTGTTTTCAAGTATGAAGCACAAGAAAGGCAAAATTAGACCCAAAAATCTGATGAGCACCTTGAGAATTCATTGAGAATTGCTACTACATCCATCGAACCAGAAACTGATGCATTCATTTATCAAAAACAGTGTCAAATATTGCACTAGTTTTATGTTGCCCTCTTTTACTTTCATAACAAAACATATTACAAAAAATTAAGTTTTATTATTCAGATGGGTACATTATCTTCAGTATATGTGTCCACTAACTGATCTGTCTGACTTTTTTTGCTCATCAGTTATCAATGTTCTCAGTGTATTTTATGTGCAACCCAAGACAATTCCTACTCTTCCAATGTGGCCCATGAAACTCAGAAGATTGGACACCCCTGTTATTTTGACTCCAACATTTGTATTAGTAACTTATCCCTTGTTGAGAACTCTATGCCTGGCCTGTATAAGCAGATACGATCACTGTGGACAGTCTTTCCAGATAGCTGAACCCACCAAGCACCTTTTTTCTCATCCACAAAGATCTTTATTGAATGCAGCTTGATTACAGCAGACAAAGGAATGTAAAAGATGAATGAAAGGATGGTATTTCCAGGTCAAAACATGGTGATGCATTCCCCTATGAGAGCAGATTAACATGTGGCTATGAGATTAGCAGCCACCTTTATTCCAGACAATGTGAAAAGGAAGGGGAACTACATCACTTGTGGGAGGTAACACAGAAAAGGATGGTGCAATAACCAATATAAACACAAGTAGTATATTAACTAATTATACTGAGGCAAAATAAACAATGACTTAATGAAAAGAACTATATACATTCTCAATTCACAGTAATATGAATATTAACTATGACTATGCATTGTATTATATTTTCATACTACAAGTGTAACAGCACACCTGTCTTAAAGTTTTTGAGGATCCCAACACACACAAATATTCTGGTATTCAAGGACATAAACAATGTATCTTACACGCTCTTACAAAATGCTGTTCTGTCAGAAATGTCTGGCTGAATGATCGTCTGATTGTCACTCTCAAAACAGAGAGTACAGGGTGTCATGGCTCTACCTTCTGATTAGGTGTCACAATGGTGGAGTTCATTCACAGTGTACTGGTGCTGTTCACTGCATCACTAAGGACCACCCAGTCCAGAGAAGAGGCGAAGTTGAAGAGGACCCTGCAGAGTCACATAAGCATCTTGAGGCCTTCAGAAAAGATAAGTATTAAAGCAAAAAAGCATAACAAACCAGCAGTGGGGGCCACGGCGGGGGGTTGAATATAGAGCACAGGGTTGGGCTCTAAATCACAATGGTGTGGACAATTCATCACAGGCAGCAGCAATAAAACACTACTCAGTAAGATGACCTGTGGAGATGCGAAAGAATCTACACAACACAAGATATCAGTATTATCACATGTCAGTGCTGTCATGTGCTAATGAGATATGAGATTAGAGGCATTACTTTTTATAAACTCTTGTAGTTTTTTCTGTAATATATTGTTTTTCTTTTGATATTTTAATATGTATGTTGTATTAGGTTGCTTTGCTATGTGCACAGAAGAAACACAAATTGGGGATATAACCATATACATTATTACCATTATTACAAAGAATGGTTATACCTGGGGAAATCCTGTTCACTCAAACACAGATTATGGGAGAATCATTTGAATTAAACATGCAAAACCAAAGCTAGTATATCCTCAGTACTCTAACTGTTTAGAAAACAGACAAAGAAATGTCAAAAAACCCTTACCAATGTGTGCTATGGACAAGTCAGGGTACTTATTTATTTTTCTATTTCAGGTACTTATATAGCACTGTCAATTTATGTAGCGCTTTACATATATATTTTACATTCACATCAGTCCCTAACCCTCAAAGAGTGTACAATCTAAAGTCCCTAACTCACATTCATACATACACATACTAGGGCCAATTTAGACAGGAGCCAATTCACCTACCAGCATGTCTTTGCAGGGTGGGAGGAAACCGGAGTACCCGGAGGAAACCCACACAGGCACAGGGAGAACATGCAAACTCCAGGCAGGTGGTGCTGTGTTTGGGATTTGAACCAGCAACCCTAGGGCTGCCAGGCGGATTTGAGATAAGAAAAGAAAAAATAATACTGTGCAGCGCTACACATCAAACATAAAATAAATAAATAAATTAGTGAATACTGTAAGTGATAATAATCATACGAAAAGTCCCAATATATTGCTTCTGAATAAATATCATTCCTTCTATGACCACCGGTGCTCCAAAACACAGAGAGAGTGCACAATTCCTCCACCAGATGTCTGCTCACCTCCAGCAGTGTGACCTCACATAATATAATGCTTGGTCTAACCGCACTTTTGTTCCCAAAGTGGACTCTGAAGATCAACTTGATGAATAATGGATCCCAATGGCTCACTCCAAAGAACCCCCGTCACCGGTAGTAATCCTTTTGTTGCTCTGAAGTAATAGCTGATTGTTTCTCTAGACCAGTGTTTCTTAACCTTTTTTCCATCAAGGCACCCTTTAAAATTATGGACAGTCTCAAGGCACCCTTTAAAGTTATGGACAGCCTTGAGGCACCCCATTCTAAAATGGGGTCCCTCAAGACTGTCCATAATTTTAAAAGACTACCCATTCTAACATGTGAAAAACTATTCCAATAGTTTTACATACCGCAGCAACATCCACACATGTAGGACACCCAACACTAGAGGTGATTTATTCTTTCAAAGCAAATTTACTTTTGCACACTGGTACTGACTAGTATGCCAGTGTTTCTCTTCTCCATCACTGTGCTAATGTGACCCCAGCACTGATGAAGAGGGGCAGGAAAGGGTCAATTTAGGTTGCTGTGCAAGCAGCTGACATCCTTCTTATCAACTGATGATGTCATTGGTTGTCAGGACACCAGCGGCTAGATGGTCGTAATGGTGCACAATGACAACCCGTGGCTTTGTGTAACCAAAAGGCAGGCTTGTTCCACCTGCTGACTTGTTCACAAGTTTTGGGCAATTTTTAGACATTTTGCCAAGGCACCCCTGAAGAAACCTCAAGGCACCCCAGGGTGCCTGGGCACCCTGGTTGAGAAAGGCTTTGCTAGACTGGTTCTGAACAGCAGTGACTGCTTGCTAAGCAGCTGGTACATGCTCCTGCTCTATTAAATCGGATGTGCTAACCATTTAGCCACTGTGCTGCCCATCAACGTGATCATAGTGACCTTGAAAATTAAATTTGATGTATATTTGATTGTTTTTGTTTGTTTTTACTTTGGCCTATATTATTACAGAGGATTGAATCATATCAGCTTGGTCACAATGTAGTCTTATTTCCTTTACTCTGCTACTTTTTATTACACTGATCATGCTGTAACAAAAACCGCAACAAAAAGCAGCAAGGACAGACAAATGTGACAGCCTGAAGTTTACTTTATAGCAAGAGTTTTTTTTTAATTTAGTGCATTCTGCTAATTATGTCACTGAAGACTTTGTACAATGTATTGTAGCCCTTGCCATGTTCAATTGATTTTGTCTCATATATCAACACGCAGAGCTAAAACATCTTAATTTCCAAGAATAACAGACAAGTGAGAGGAAAGGCCCACGGAGAATCAGTCCCAGGAGAAACAAGCCTTGCAGTGTCTCGCGGCGTACTCAAGTCAAGACAGCCTTATGAGTAAGAGAAGCTGGCACTTGCTGCATGCCTGCATGATGTGAAGCCAATATTTATACATGCAACAATTAATTTAACTAGACTGTAACTGAAAATTCAATGCTCAGCCCTATCGTTTCACAGAACCCTGGCAGCTCTTGTACTGAGTAACTTATCACTTGACTTAATGACGCCAATATATTACTGTCTGTCATCATGCTCTGGGGCTGAAGAAGGCTAGAAAACATGTGTAGTTAGCTGCTGCCAAAAATAATATGAAGTTATTGATTAAGCAGATAATAAATAACTATTCAAACCAGTGCTTATTGATTGAAAAGATGCTTAAAGCAATCCTTTACCTTGCCAGTGAAGGGCAAACCAACAGGTTTTCTTTGATCCCCACCACCTCCTGGCTCTCCAGCTGCACATAGTCACCTTTCCTTCACTCCCACATCGCTCCTTTCAGATAACTCATCCTTAGTGGTAAAAGAAGAGAAGTGTGCTATTGGGGCAGATTTAAGGCATTAAATCATATTAGGCATAAGGGGCACCCCCCCCCCCCCCCCCGAGTCCACTCCACCAGAATTTTATGCTTTGTGCATACTTACCATTTACAAATGCCATCAGGCTGATCATGTGACCCTGGGCATCACTGAATTGAGAAGACTGGGAATATTTTGTATCACAAGAGCTACTTCTTTTTTTCCAAACCAACAGAGGAAATGTTTTTCTTTTACCAGTGGGAATATATGATGAGCACAATAATGCAGAAATCGTTACACAAAAAGTAGGAAGGTCTTTAATCAATGGCCATTTCTCCATGACATCAACACAGCTCCTAAGTAATTTTACATCATTAGAAGGGCCTGATAAGTATGAAATAGATGTTTTGATGAGGGGTTAAAATTGTCAGTCATTTGCATTTCAAACCTTTAAAGTCAGTACAAATGATCCATATCTCTTCTTCTCCATCAAAGTTTTCTTTAACCGCTTTCCTACCGGACACTTTCGCCCCTTCCTGCCCAGGCCAGTTTTCAGCTTTCAGTGCTGTCGCACTTTGAATGACAATTGCGCGGTCATGCAACACTGTACCCAAACTACATTTTTATCATTTTTTTGAGACAGATAAAGCTTTCTTTTGGTGATATTTAATCACTGCTGTGTTTTTTATTTTTTGCTATGCTAACTAAAAAAGACTGAAAATTTTGAAATAAAAAGTTTTTTCTTAGTTTCTGTTATAAACTTTTGTAAATAAGTAATTTTTCTCCTTGACTGATGTGCGCTAATGAGGCTGCAGTGATGGGCACTGATAGGTGGCACTGATGCGCACTGATAGGTGGCACTGATGAGGAGACACTGATGGGCATTGACAAGCATCATTGGTGGGCATTGACAGGCATCACTGAGTGGCAATGAAAGGCAGCACTCATATATGGCACTGATAGGTGGCACTTACTGGCACTGATATGCGACACAGATTGGAACTGTTAAGCGGCACTGATGGGCACTGATAAGCGGCACTGACTGGCACTGATAGGCGGCACTGATAGGCGGCACTGACTGGCACTGATAGGTGGCACTGACTGGCACTGATAGGTGGCACTGACTGGCACTGATATGCATCACTGAAAGGCAGCTCTGATGGGCACTGATATGTGGCATTGAAGTGCACTGGTAGGCACTGATATGCGGCATTGATGTGCACTGGTATGTGGCATTGATGGTCACTTACAGGTGGCATTTATGGGCACTGACAGGTGGCACTGATGGGGCTACACTGATCATCAGGGCACTGATGATCAGTGTACATGTCCCCTCTGAGGAATGCCGATTAACATCTCTCCTATCCTCACGAGCTGTCAGCGTGAGGAGAGGACTGCCGATAACCGGAATTTCCTATTTACATGTGATCAGCTGTGATTGGACACAGCTGAGCACATGAGAGAGCCAACGTCATCGGCTCTTTAAAGTGATCAGTGATCCGCTGTGTCCCAGGGACACAGAGCACCACCGATAGCCGTGTACCCCCCGAGGTCATATAGAATGGGAGGACATCATATGACGACCTCCCAGTACGAGAGAACAGCCATCCGCCCTCATTTCCTTATATGGTGGGCGGGAGGCGGTTTAAAAAAATCACTCAATAAAATTCAAGTAATTGTAGACTTTTTTTAAATAACATGTCACACCTACCTGTCCTGTGCAATGGTTTTGCCCAGAGCAGCCCCGATTCTCCTTTTCTGGGGTCCCCCATCAGCTCTCCTGGCTCCACCTCTTTGGCTTGTGCGCCCACATAGGAAGCTGCTTCTTTTGGGGGTACTTGTGTGGGCTCAATTCTGAACAGTGCTGCCTGCGTCTATAGATACAGACAGTGTGGCTCAGCCCCATTCCCTCTACTTCATCACATAATTTGGTTGACAGCAGCAGGAGCCACTGGTTAACACTGCTATCAATCTGCCCTGTGAGAAGGGAGAGAGGGGAGAGAACTGCTGCTCTTGGGCACAGCTTTGGATTAAGTTTGGGGACAGGTAAGTATAAGGGGGACTGGAAGGGGGATCCTGTGGCACAGAAGGTTTTTCACTTAATGTAAAGAATGCATTAAGATAAAAAAAAACCTTACACCTTTAGAACCACTTTAAGCTGCTAATTGCTCATATAACTTCTCCCTATATAAACATAATAAAGACAATAGTAGCTAAGGAAAAAAAAAGAACAGCTGTGGTATAGCAAAACTGAACTTATTGCATAAGCTATAAAAGATTTTTAATGACAATGTCCACTCAAGTTTTCCCTGCTATAGACTGTATTTATTTAAGATTATTGGTGCTGGTGGGTTTAAAAGACCTGATAAATTGTGCATTTCAATATGTACAGTTGGACTTGACACTACACAATTTCCATCATCATGAAATAAAAGATTTTAAATAACTTCTCCTTTACAGATTCTGTTTATGCAGTATAAACTCTGCAAGCCAAGAAAAATCTAATACATGTAAATAAAAGATCCTGATAATTATTATCTCCTTGATCTTACAAAGTGAACAGAATAAAGCACTTTAGATAAGCGTATATTAACCTAAAACACGTTATCTACATGGCATTTAAGATGTTTGCTGATTAAAGGTACACGTAAACCTGAATAGTAACTGCTTTATGGTCTGCCCACAGGGATATTTTAAATGACAATTGAAGGGGATGTGTAGGTTATACAATGGTTTAGGGTTTTTTTTCTTATTAACATGTACAACAGATTATTTTAAAACACATAAATTAATCAATAAGTGTTAATATTTTAATCCTGTTTATAGGAATAATTTGTAATTTTATATATCCAATGAGATTGGCATATTTATGCGTTACATATGCATGTTCTTCCAGACAGCGGTAGACAATGGTTTTGCTTTAATGTTGCATCTTAAAATTAAAGTCCAAGAGTCAGCCAGCTCACTGAAAGCAATGCACTCTCAATATAGGTATGTGCATGGGGCATGTCAGCTGTGCCTGGGCACGTGCCAATCCGTGGGTCAGCAATCTTAGGAACCTCGAAAGGAGGGACAGTGAGGCCGGCATTTAGTGGAACTGATTGGCTGTATTTTCCTGCTGCAGCAGCTGAATGCCAGCGGGCCACCCCCACCACCCATCCTTTACAGGTTCTCTTTCCTTCTGCTGCCCGCACCCCCCTTTCTGTGCTCCTTTGTTCCCCTCTCCCCCAGTAGACCTGCAGGCCCTGCCCTCCCAACTCCCCCTACTCTCCTCACTTGCCTTTTGTCAGCCGGAACATGCCCCCACATCTGGCACTAGCCCCTTGCCCACCACTTGCTACTGTCCCTTGCACACACAGAAGCCGGATTTCTGTGTATACAAGTGACAGGCTCCTCTCCCAGCAGAGCATGCTCTGTGCTATCACTATGAGAACAGAGGAGGGAGGCATCAGCGGATGTGTACAGCTCTCTAGTGTCTTGGCGGCAGCTCCTCCTAAAGCCCCCACCAGTAGCCTGCAATCTGCTACTGTACATTTTAGCTGCCCTTCGGCAGCAGCCCCTCTCTCCTATCCATAGTTTTCATTAGGTGGGGACCTACACACACACACACACACACACACACACACACACACACACACACACACACACACACACACACACACACACACACACACACGTGTGTTCGAGCTGTGGGGTGCACAGCCTAATGCAATAGGCTGGGCACACCTATGACTCTCAATGTGGCTATGGTGAACCATCAAATGTCTAAAAAGAAAGAAAGAAAGAAAGAAAGTGTCAGGGATCCAGGTATGACCAGAAATGTGTAAGTAACAGGCTTCAGGAATGATATAATAATATAATTTATTATTAGCTACCCAAATATACAAAGCACAGTAAATAAACCAACCTTCCACTAATCTTAGTATGTGCAGGAACACAGGCGCAGTCAGGGCTGGAGAGGTGGAAGGGTCAGGCCGGCCATATGGTTCTGTTAACGACCGTCTGGTGGTACCCCTAGCAGTCCTCAGGACAGGATTCCCCAGGGCGAGGAGTCTAAGCCCCAGTCTGCTTATTCACCAGGGCCCCTGATGGTGGGGATGGACTTGGAGCAGACAGGAACCAGGTTGTGGCCCCTGAGTACACCTGCTCGTGGTAGAGGGATCCGCCAGAGGTATATGCAGGTAGGAAGCCTGATGTGAAGAGGCAGAAAGTGTGAGCAGGGATGGCTGGATCCGTGCAGGATGGATAGATCGTCTGGGTAGCGTAAGGCGTAGTCAGGCAGGCCAGGTCAGCAACGTGCGGGCAGCGAGGTACCGAAGGAGCAGGCAGAGAATAGTCAGGGTCACAAGCCGGGTTCAGTAACTCACGGGCAGCGCGGTACAGAGGATCAGGCAGAAGGATGGTCAGGCAAGCCAGGGGTTAAACAGGAGACGGTCAGCAGGGTCAGGAACAATGCAGAGTCAGCAAGAAATCAGATAGGCAGAGGAACAGGAACACAGGATACAAGGTACAGGGGCTCATGGGAAACAACACCAAGGCCCTGACTGCAGGTCTGGCCATTCCTTAAAAACACCTCCTGCAATCAGCCCCAGGTGTTGGCTGACTGCAGGAGTGAGCTTCTGGCTGCTGAGAGCACCCGCTGGTCAGCCCTGGTACTGCAGCCCACACGGCAGGTGAGTCCCACCACCAGTGCTGAGTCCATTCCTGACAGAAAGAAAGAAAGAAAGAAAGAAAGAAAGAGAAAAAGTCAATACAAATGTGAAAGTCACAGGTACAAAGGTAAACTGATATCAAATTAAAAACGTAAGAGTTCCAGAGTTATAAAACGTGGGAGCAATCTAAATCGCCACAACAGGTTAGTTAAGGGAGCCAAGCTTACTTAAAATATTCCAGTGTATCAAAACGTATGACATATCACTGAAGAATCATTGCCTTTTATCCAGAAAACAAGGAGCTCTTCATTAACTGTACAAATGTCTAGATTTAGAAACCCCCCTAAGTCAAGTTCCATTACTGTAGTAGGTTCATAAGTACATGAATCAGAACTCTAATGGGCAGATATTGCTTTTGACAAGAGAGCTTCCGATTGTTGGCCATGTACAGTAAAGGCAACTTAACATATTTCTTTTTTGCCAAGCACAAAAAAGAAACAAACATGTAAGGGACCTTGATTGGACAGTGGTTCCAGCCAAGCTGGCCCAGGTCCTGCTCCACTTCCCTTTCAGGTAGGATACACACATACCTGTCTTTTGATGCGCCATATTGTGTCACCAATACTCTTTACCAGAGGCCCCCTTGTTCTGTAGTACTCACTTTTCTAGAGGCCTTCCTAGGTGGCTCCTTTGCTCTCACTTGCAGGGAGATCATCTAGTGTGCGTATTGGCATCCGCACTGCATTCCAGGCACCTGTATTTCCCTTGTACTCATCCTGCACTCAGTGGGAGCTGCTCAGGAGATATGATCTGTCCAAGTCGTTGGGAGACAAGCTGTCACTTATGAACACAGAAGCCAGACTTCTGTGTTTACAAGTGATAGTGGTGAGCAGGGAGCAGAGAGCATGTGCCAGAGGTGGTTAAACTGAGTTCCACCAAGTTCCTGCTGAAAAAAATCCCTGACCTTAGATATTGGTGACAAACCTTAACTTAGTCAACCACCTATACAAACCATGTATGTATATGTATATAGCTGTAGCTTACAGGTAACATCAGACACCTGAAATCGCTTATTATTTGAACTAAGCCAAAGCACTAGTCCTCATTGTAATAATTTGTAGGCTGTAGATAATGGCAAAAAACATATCTGCTGTGTTTGATGTAAGAGTTAATGGATAGCAGCTCCCAGTGCTGCTTGTCAAGAAGGAATATTGACAGGAAAGGTCATGGTGGAAGATTAGGTATTTAATCAACTTGACTGTTTCCAGCACTGAAGGTGCTGTTAGAACTGCCCTGATTAAAAATGATGAAATGTAAGTGCTACCCTTGTGCTCTGGCTGAATATCTGAGAATTAGGATGGATTGGTTGGACATCGTGAGCTATATCTGAAAGGGAGAAGAGCTAGAGTAATGTACTTTACAGTGCAGACAGCAGCAGCTAAATACATCTTCGCAGCACAAGTAATTTAATATTATATATTTTTTTATTGTTTTCAGTGTATTCAGTTCATTTCTATGTATTTTAATTTCCCATGTATGCCATCCTCATGGAGGCAGTATCTTTTTTGAAAATCTCTTCTGGAGATTGGGGTTGGGCTTTCTGTTTAGAATAACCAATAAATATTTTATTATAAACGTCTTCCTGTTTTGCTGAAACAGAGTAGTAATATACTCCTTATTTACCAATGCTGAGTAAATATCTCTGCACTTATACCCAACTATAATATAATAAAGTTCAACTCCAGCCAGAATTATTTTTAATTTTTAATTAGCATATGAAACATAGAACCAAGTTCTAAACTTTGCGCACTGTTTTTCTTTTTCATACATCCTGGGACACAGCGCATCTTCAAATTCATACGTAAAGGGTTATGCTGGCACCTTCAGGTAACTGGACACTGGAAAAAAGAAAGACAGGTCCTCAGGCTAGAGTATGAGCTAATGTCCACCAGTTAGACCCTTCCAGATTTTAAAGGAGATGAACCTGGGTTGTCCTCTGTCTCTCTTATTCTTTATCATTGCTTTGGCATAATTTCTCAGAAGCTTATATTCAAATTTGATCATAAAGTGTTTCTCAGTAAAAGAATTTAAGTTAGCGGTGTTTGCAGATGACATTTTACTAATCCTGACAGAACCTCAAGTGTCCCTACCTAATTTGTCGAAAGAGCTGGAACACTACCAATGTAAAATGTAAAAATTAATTGTTTCAAACATAACGCATTAGCTACCTCAATACTGGCCAATTTCAGCCCCTTCCTGCCCAGGCCAATTTTCAGCTTTCAGAGCGCTCACATTTTGAATGACAAATACTCAGTTATGCAACACTGTACCCATATGAAATTTGTATCATTTTTTTCACACAAAGAGAGCTTTCTTTGGTGGTATTTAATAATCACTGGGTTTTTATTTTTGCGCTATAAATGAAAAAAAAAAAAGATTAAAATTTGTTTTAAAAACACGCTTTTCTTAGTTTCTGTTATCGAATTTTGCAATTGAAGTAATTTTTCTTAATAAATTTTGGCCTAAATTTATACTGCTACATTTCGTTGGTAAAAACAACCCAAATCAGTGCATATTATTTGGTTGGGTGAAAGTTATAGAGTCTACAAGCTATGGTACCTATCAGTGAAAATCCTGATGTACTGACTGTCTATCTCATTTCTTGAGGCCCTAACATGCCAGGACAGTACAAATACCCCCAAAATGACCCCTTTTTGGAAAGTAGACGGACCAATGTTTTTAATAAGAGCATGGTGAGTTTTTTGAAGTTGTATTTTTTTCCTACAATTCTTTGCAAAAAATGAAGTAATTAAATAATATGACATTTTTGTGAAAAAAAAAACAAATTTTAACAAGTTATTTCTTTCATACGGCATAGGCTTACTTGGATCTACACCCCAAAACACATTCTGCCACTCCTCCTGAATATGGTGATACCACATGTGTGAGACTTTTTCACAGCCTAGCCACACAGAGAAGCGCAACATCAAAGGAGCATCTTCAGGCAGTATTTTTGCTAGAAAATTTCTTAGAATCCCCAAACATTATATATTTTTTTAGCAGAAGCCCTAGAAAATACAATGGTGGGTTTGGCAATTTTTTATGTCACACGGTATTTGCACAGTGGTTTTTCAAATGCAATTTTTAGGAAAAATTGCACTTTAAGGAATTTTAATTCACACAAACTTAATATAATAACCGATTTAAAAAAAAAAATATATGGTGTTGCACCAAGTAAATAGATACCAAACATGTCATGTTTTAAAATTGCTTATGGAAAGGCGCCAAAATTTAAAAATCTCCATAGGCAACGCTTTATAAGACTTTACAGGTTATCAGTTTAGAGCTACAGAGGAGACCTGGTGCTAGAATTATCTTTGGTGTTCGTCTCAATACCTTACATGTGTGGTGCGATTTCCATTTACTTATGCGTACGGGCCCAACACATGCATTCACCTTTGCACACAAGCATGGAGGGGACAGGGGCGCTTTACATTATTTTACACTTTTTCTTTAAAATAATTTTTTTGTATTTCAATATTTTTTATTAGTAATTTTAAACGTTTTAGTAGGCAAAGAAAACTGAAGCAAAAGACATGCCCACGCATGGGCTATTAATGGCACATAAAACACAAAAGAAACAATGCTGTAGCACCAGTAGACAATACAAAAATACAGTGTTATAACACCAACAGTAAAGCAAAGCAAAGGCAGATATCTATCGCCTAACAAAAAGCAGACAAAGACAAAGGGAAAAAAGAGTAAGGAAATAAGAAGGTAAGACCAACAGCAGGGATCCAGGAACTCCAATACCGATCAACAACAACCTGAACCCAGACTAGCCAGGGGGGGGGGGGGTTTGGGAAAAGCATATGCCAACCACGGCTCCCAGATTTAAAAAAATTTGTGTTCGGAGGCATTATGGATATTCAGCATCTGTTCATTAAGCATCAGAGTGGTCATCCAGTCCCACACCCCCTGAAGAGGGATAGATGCACTCTTTCAAGCTTGAGCAATTGTTCTAGTTGCCTACAAGAACAAATAGGAGGCCAACTTCTGCTGATGAGCCTACAAGCCCAATGGGACAATGAAGCAAAGCATACCGGGCTTCCCGGCATATGGAGAGATGGAGTAGGTATAAAGAAGGCCAAATATATGAGACCAAAACCGAATCAGTCTTGGGTATGTCCACCATATATGTAACACATCTCCACGATGGCCACAACTCTGAAAGCAGCAATCACTATAGGTAGAGTTTGTCTGGGCTATACAAGCCGGGACCCAATACCAACAGATCAGTACTTTGTATGCCACCTCCAGCGTGTTTGTGTTGAATGAACATTTAGCTATAAACGACCAGGCCTTATTGCAGTCCTCTGGATCCATGACCACCCCCAAATCGCACTCCCATTGAGTGACATAGGATAGATAAGTATGCATCAAACGCCCATTCAAAGATGCATAGAGGAGGGAAACAAGACCCGGGGCACCAGGGCGCTGTTGGCAAAGCTGTTCAAAGGCAGATTTCTGATATGGGAAGGCGCAGTGAGGTCAGCCAATGACGCAATTAAAGATAACGAAACAATCCACCTGGGGAACATTACGTGATTCCCGAAGAGAATTCCAGGTGGGGAAAGACTGAGAAGTCAAGAAATATCTCTCCTGCGAAAAACCATTGGCCACCCACCAAGAGAATGCCCCAGGTTGGTCTGAACCCTGTGGGAAGAGAGGATTATTAGTGATTGGAAACAGGGGTAGAAAGGGTGACATCAAGCCACTAGAGTAGAAAACCGAGTCCCATACGTGCAGGCCATGGAGCAAAATAGGGCTCAATGTTGTCGGGCGTAGAGCAGGGGGAGCCATAGAAGCGTCCATGTAGCAAAAGGAGCACAATTAGGTAGTTCCAAAAGAACCCAGAAGGGAACATCAGAGGAAGCATGCAACATAGACAGTGGGGCAATCTGGCTCGCCTGATAATACTTAGCTACATTAGGCACTCCCAAGCCTCCCTGCAGCCTATGAACAAAAAGCGTATTTCTGGAAACTCTGGGGCACCTGTCAGCCCAGATAAATCTCATAATCCTCGCCTGAATCAGCTGGAGGAAAAAGGAGGGAACCTGCACTGGGAGGGTGCGAAAATAATACAACAATTTCGGCAGGATAGTCATTTTCACCAAATTAACCCCTCCTATCCAAGAAAGGAGCAGGAATTGCCAAGAGTGCATAAGAGAGGACACGGAGCAAAGCTATGGAAAATAGTTTGCAGCAAACAGAGTCATAGGTGGGGGTCAGGTGAATGCCCAGGTATTCAAGCGAAGAGGAAGCCCATTTGTAGGGAAAGTTGGACTGTAAGCACTAAACCAAATTCGAGGCCAAGGTGATATTAAGAGCAACAATCTTATCTAAATTCATACGGAGACCCGAAATCAAGGAGAAACGCTCAAGAACCTGTTGCAAGTTTGGGAGCATTATCAATGGATTAGTGAGAATCAAGAGGGCATCGTCCACAAAATGATTCAACATAAATTCCTGACCCACGTAAGGGACCCGATATGTTACAATCAGCCCAGAGCGCCAAGGCCAACGGCTGAAGAGCCAGGACAAATAGTGCCGGAGACAGGGGACATTCCTGTCTTGTCCCTTGCTAAATAGGAAAGGAATCCGAGAAATACCCTGCATATTTAACCAAAGCCAAAGGGGAAAAATACAGTGCCTGAATCCAAAAAAGGATGGAATCCCCAAAGCCCCAGCTGGACAACACGAACTGCAGGTATTCCCAGGATAAGGAATCAAAAGCTTTATATATGTCCAAAGACAGTAGGAATCCCGGAATTTTCCGCTGTTTCAAATGGTGTATAAGGTGAACCACCTTGCGAACATTGTCGCCCGCCTGCCTCCCAAGGATGAAACCCACTTGGTCCCTATGGACCAGGCTATGCAAATACTTGTTGATCCGAAGACTGATAATCTTGCCCAGTATCTTCAAATCCTCATTAAGAAGCGAGATGAGCCGAAAGGCTTGCAGTTCCTGCACATCTGCCGTAGTCTTAGGGATCATTGAGATATGAGCTATGAGCGCATTCCAGAGAGGGCAAAGAGCCCTGTCATAATTCATTGAAGTAACTAGCCAAAAAGGGCGCCAATAGGGCTGAAAATGTATTGTAATAGAGGTCTAAAAAGCCGTCAGGACCCGGGGCAGTGGAGGACCGTAAGGATTTGATAGCTTGGAGTTCTTTTGATACAGATACACTTGCATTAAGAGCTACCTGGACAATTCAGGGAGCCGTACATCCTGAAAGAATGCTTCCGCCTGAGCTACAGGAAAGGGATCTGCTGGGGATTGGAAGTACAACCCCCCCATGGGGAGCCGCAACTGGACCGGCTAATATGGTTTCCCCACAGAGTTGAGTTTCCTAGCCAACACAAGGTATAAAACTTATGTTTTGTCCAACATAAGGCCCGTTCAGCCTCCGAAGAAGCAAGTAAGTCCAGTTCTGCAGCTAGAGCATCTCGCGTACATTTATGGGCCGCGGACGGGTATGACTTCTACTGAGCATCCGTCGAGGCCAGAAGAGAGTGTAGTTCCAAAAAAAGACGCTCCCACTCCTATTTCCTGCCACAGCCAGCTGTATAATGTGGCCCGCACCGTCGCTTTATGTGCATTCCACAGGGGCACCGCCGAAGAGACAGAGTTATCAACAAAATATGTCCGTATGGAAGATTCAATTTGCTGACAGGTGACCTGAGCAGTCAGTTGAGACTCATTAATACACCAATTAAAAGGGTGCCGTGCCATATCCAAGAGTGCAAGAAGTAGGACCAGGTGATCATGGTCCAACCGGGGCGAGGAAGGGATAGATATCCGCCTGACTAAAGGAAGCCGTTGCACCTGCATAAATACGTGGTCAATTCTGCAGAAATTGTCATGAGAGTTGGAATAGAATGTAAAGTCACGCTCAGTAGGGTGAAGTTCCCTCCAAACATCCACCAGTCCCGCAGGTCGCAGGAGTGAGCGCATGCGTTCCTCCTGCACTAAGCCGTGAGAAGGGGCCGCCCCCGAGCATGGTGCCTATCTAGAGCGGAATCCAAGGTAACATTTGAATCCCCCAAAAGAAGAAGAAGGCCCTTAGAGCGTTGGGAAATGATGGTAGAAATATGTGAGAAGAATTTGTGCTGAAAGTGATTAGGAGCATAATAAGAGATAAAGGTGACCTGCTGATCCCAGAGTGTACCCTGCAAAAGTAAATACCTGACCATGGGGTCCACTAAATTCTGGACACAGGTGAAGGGGAGATTGTTTGAAGGCTATCAGAACACCCGATCGTTTCTCAGGAGTCAAGGCCATAGAAAAAGTGGGCTAATGAGGTAATAAAATTACCGTGGAGCGTAGGACTGGGAAAACCTGGTTTCCTGCAGGCATACCATGTCAATATGCTGCGATTTGAGGTGATGGAAGACTATAGACCACTTCTGAGGTGAATTAAAAGCTTGTATATTTTGTGAATGTACTTTGAAAAGGAGCGAAGCTATGGTGGGACCGGTGTAGTTACTCAGCAAAGACAGCCAGTCCATGGTGCCACAAAACACAGCAGAAAACAAAAGCAGAAAAACCAGGAAAGAGAAGACAAGAAAGGCAAGAGAAAAGGAAATACAAAAAGTATGTACAATGGCATAGCCATATCATACCTATGGTGAAATGCATGCTACACTCAAAGGATACCAGTTTGGGGTGGCTCTACCACCAAACACATGGCTGTAAATGGATACATCAATAACATAGGCCCCCAGAGGATAGAAAGGCAACAAACATAAAACATGATCCAAAAAACAATTGTTTACTTGTGAGCTAATACGGTGAATTTTCTGTAAATACAACCTAAAAATGTTTAATAAATATATATTAAATCAAAAACCAAAAAATTTTTTTAGGTGATCCCAGTGATCTGGGAAAGATCCAAGAAAAACTGGCAGCGATGCCCCTGGAAACTGAGGCCTCGGTTATTCCTGGCTACCAAGAGAATAGTTTCCTTAGTGCAATAATACGTGAACTTGATAATAATGTCTCTTAGGGCCCCTCCAGCTGTCTGGGACCGAATGCTCGATGTATACAGTCAAACTCGGGCAGCCCCCAGTTTTTCCCCGAAGGTGCGGGTGGACTGCAGTGATCCGGGGGAGGGTAGCGGGTGCACAGCTTACCCCCCTGGTAGCCAGCAGATCGACCGATGTGTCCGGCAGGCGTGGAGCGCGCCTACTGTGCGGCCATCTTAGGTTGCTGCTCATGAGTGCCCCCTAAAATTCTTCTGATCACTTTTATTACTGTCAAAAGGAATGTAAACATCACTTGTGACAGCAATAGGCAGTGAGAGGTACTCTTTATGGAGAGACCTGGGATATATCAGATCCCAGATGTCTCCTCTTCCCTAAAAACGTCTGATCACAGCACCACTGGTACACTGTGATAGATGTTGATGGGACACTGGTACACTGATAAATGTTTCTCTACACTTGTACACTGTGACAGATGTTGATCATCCACCGGCGGGCACCGACAGATGTTGATGGTCCACTAGGGACACCGACAGATGTTGATGTTGCAATGGGACACTATTTCAGATGTTGATGGGACACTGGTACACTGTGACAGATGTTTTAGTGCACTGGTACACTGGCAGAAATTTTTGTGCACTGGGACACTGTGACAGATTTGTTTGTGCACTGGTACACTGTGACAGATGTTGACAGATATAAGATAAACCACAACACAGCGCAAAACAGTAAAAATAGTCCTTCAATGTCCAAATATGAATAGTATGATATATATCATGAGTTATTCAAACAAAAGTGCTCAATGCCCATTATCTACTATAAAATTCTTCATTAAAAAAGTGCTGCATGCTCTTTTCTATTCATAAAGTGAGTTAGTGCTTCGAATTGCTTGGTGACCTGTATCTTTGTTAGGCCCACACTCACCAGACAAAATTGACTCTTTGCTTGTGGGGCACAAGAGACTAATGCGCTTTATTTGGTAAAGGATGCCTTCTCTTATGTACTCTGGACTCCTTCTCTGCTGTTACCAATATCCTGATATAGTAGGAATATGATTATACCTCCAGATTAATGCAGTGATATAAACCAGAGGGAGGGGAGAGGGAACCCTCATAGTGTAGTAAGTACGTTTATTAATACAAAGAATTAAAATTGCACTTACAATGCTTGAATATAAACACTGCCAAACTTTAACAAGGTATGATAACTCATCTGCGATCCAGGGATGCTGGAGGGACACAGCCATCACTGGAATTAGCAAGGCTCTCATTCTGACAGTAAGTACGTCCCATCTGCCTGTTTATGTACAGTGGCCGGGTGGGAAGCAGTTAAATATCTCATTTCCCATGGAAAAGGTGGTAAACTGCCAAAAGACTTTTCCATTTACATGGAAACAGGACTTTGCCATATACTTAGGGATCCAGCTTCCATCTGACTACTCAAATCTTTATGGTTGGTATTTTCAGCCCCTCCTATACATAAATACAGCATGATCTTAAAGACTGGGGCAAAAAGTGTTATTTCTGCTCTGGGTGGGCAGCAGTCTTAAAAATGAACATCTTATTATATTTGCTGTATATGCTTTGGACCGTTCCAATCTCTTTACTGAGCAAGGTTTTTTGTCCTCTTGATCATGATCAGAAAGAGCATATTTTTATGGCTAGGAAACACTCCAGAATATGCTTTTCCTTTTTGACCCTACCAAAAAAAGAGGTGGGGCATTGGCCTCTCTGATATTGGGAAATATTACAGGGTTTGTCTCCTAATCAGAATCTAAATTGGCATCTACACTCCCTGTTTAAAGGCTCGATATCCTTAAAACAATAATTTTTCCTGTATCCCCTTGATTCACTTCTATGACTGCCCTCCAATCTACTGCCTAAAACTCACCCACTTAAAGATCCCATGATCTCCACTTTTCATGTTGAACATCTATCTCAGTAATAGGACCAATATCACCAATTGGATTTCCCACCTGGCCTACAAAGAAATTTCTAGAGGAGCATTGTCCCAATTTTAAAATGCTGGTGGGACACTTTTTTTTTTTTGTTTTCTACAACGGTCGGTAATTTTTTCACCCAATATCATTATGGGCCTATTTCCAAGTGAGGCATTTTTTGAATGCCCTGAGAGTTATAAATGTATGCAAGACGGCATACCACATTTGTGTCAGTATGTCTAGAAGGAGCACCTCAGAAATATATGACTTCCTTCTGCTATTTGAACTTATTTTGCAAGCCCAACCCAAATAAAGATAAAGCTAGTATCCAAGGGGAACAGGATTGTGGTTGTTCATTCTCTAAAGATGAGTTGGAATTTATTAAGGATTTAGGATAACAACTGGGTGTGTCCTACAGATAGATGTTGGCGATGTGATGATTTTGGTATGTTACTTCACATTTGGTAGCACTGCCCTGACCTGCAATCATACTGGAGGGAAGTGCAGCGCATCTCGTCATGGTGTCAGGCTTTTCCCATGACTTCACTCCTGCCCAATGCTTATTATTATATTCTTTAAATCTTTAGCGATGCGCATGGTGAACACTGCTAGACTGTGCATACCTGTCTACTGTAGGAAAACAAAAACACCAACAATAGCAAAATAGTTTTTCTCAAATGAATAAAATTGCTGAAATTATAGCGGAGTTCCAGCTTATTTAAAAAAAATAAATAAATCAGCAGCAAAAAAACATAGCTGCTGACTTTTAAACTACATCCACTTACCCTGGGGCGGACTGACAACTCATGGGGCCCCTGGGCAATAGGGGATCATGGGGCCCCTGTGTCCTTGCCCACACTCAAATCACACCCAAAAAAGCCTAAGAAAGGTACCAGAAACATCTCATGGGGCCCCCTACTGACCCCGGGCCCTCGGGCAGTGCCCGAGTTCTCCAATGGTCAGTCCGCCCCTGCACTTACCTGTCCCTCGTGTCCTCACCACGACTGGTCGCCACTGCACAGAAATCTCTTTAGGCCCTATTGAGCTAGCTGAAGATTTAAGACGCCCTTCTCATCAGGACTCCTTATACTACCTTTCAAGCCAAGGACTCTGTGCCTCACATCTGTGTGTATATTAAAGAGGAACTCTATTTAGAATTTTTTCATAGAGTAGTTCACATGGTTAGCTCATACAAAATGTGCTGTAATTTCTGGACCTGTAACATCAGGATTCTAAGGGAGCAGGTTGCCACTGAGAAGTTTTTCTTTTCCCTTTCATACCTGGCATCAAAGGCTCCCTCCCAGTATATCTGAAGTGCTATGTGACTTATTGTGTTCACTATTTCAAGCATATTTGTGTTGCATACTGAGACTAGAAAACCAGTTATTGCCTTGAGTATTTGCATTAACTGTCTGTTGACTAAAGAACCTTTAGTAAAAATCTCCATTGCTTTACTGCATTCTGGTGTCTTTGAAATCGTGACTTCTTGTGCATTATGTCTGAACCCAGGGTGTCAGAGGTGTCCCCACACCTCTGACACCCTGGCTTGCAAGGTCAGGCTTGCAAGGTCAAGGCAACCTTTGAGGACTGTCATCCTACAGCAGCCCTCATGAGTGTAGCACTATACTTGTAATGTTGTTGTTTGCATTTGAACCTTTTGTTACGACTAATGTACCTCACTATTCATGGCTGCTGTTAGAAATCATGGAACTCCGTACAGCCTACCTGACAGGGCCCTGCTTCACCCCAGAAAATATAAAAATGACATTTCTGCTAAAAATATACTAAAATTATTGTTAGCAGCCACAAACACAACATAACGTACAAAATTCCTGCTAAATCTAAATAATAACACCGTAAGGCTTTGTGTGTAAATGAGGTCATGGGGATTATTCATATGGTTGCTGTGGCCTGTACAGTGTGAATCAGCCATTTTGTATGTGGCCGGAGCCACCTGGAGCTGTGTGCATGCAGCTAATACGCTAATTGACAGGTGTGTGGGTGCAGCTAATACGCTAATTGACAGGTGTGTGGGTGCAGATGCACAGCCCCGAACACAGACAGTGGGCATTGGGGGCCACTAACCCACAACTGTACATCTGTAAATGTAAAATCTGTGGCTGTGTTCGTATAGCTGCTGTGTCCCCAAAGAGTAAAAGGAAGCTCCAGCAGCATGAACAAACCACTCATTCACACTGTACAAGCCAGGGCACAGTGCTAATGAGCACTTCAGTTATTTTAAATAATTTTATTTTGTAAAATATTTAAAAAATGTTTTATAAAGAACTCTCTTGGGGGGGGGGGGGCTTTGGTGTAATATCAGGAGTCTAAACAGACCCCTGAAATCAATATTTTTGAGAAAGTTACTGATCACCCTCTTTATCCAAACTCCGCCTCCTAATAATGATCTCAGAACATATCCATAGAAAAACAATAAAAAAAATGAAAAAAATAATATAAAATATATAAATATATAAAAAGGATTAAAGATTTTTATAGATAAGGAAACAGGACTGATCTGGAGTTGGGCCTGCAATTGGACTAGCAGTGAGATTTAATTAGGAATCTTATAAGATCTGTGCTGTAGGTGAATGAAAATGGGACACAATAATCAGATCTGTTGGTAAACAGTTAAATAGAAGAAGTTGAGCAGTGATACATGAATTTGCAGAGGAAACTGAGCCTAACAGGTGATGACAGCCTGGGAGGTGGGGAAGGGGGTGAGAAGCAAAGTTGCATTGGATAGAGGAATGAGAGGTTTGTAGCAAGGAGTGTGAATTGGTGGGGACCAGACGGGGAGCGGAGTGGGAAGCTGAACTACATAGAGAACACTAAGCTGCACTGGGAGAAGATAAAAGACAGCTTTCTAGAAATGGAATATAACTGATCAGCTGTGACTGTATCAGGAAGGCAGAACAATGGGGGGAGAAAGCAGAAAGAATATTTAGGCTAGGAAGATGGAGCAACCAGATTGAAAGTGAGATAGGATATATCAGATCGGCTAACTAGGGCACAATCAGAGAAATCAGGGAGAAAAATAGTAGTGCGATTGCAGGGATGTTGGGTGGGGAGAGTAAGAAACAAAGTTGCACATGTAAATATACGGCAATATGTGCTGGCTGAGTCAGACTGGGGAGCTGAACTACTGTAACAATCAGGGCACTGTGAGGGAATGACAGGAGGCTGTGAAATGGAACATATCTTGACAGCTGTAAATGTAGCAGAAAGATAGAGTAATGGGGGAGAGCTGCTTTTCAGCTGCCCAGGCCCCTTTGTATAACTGATGGGGCCTGAGGTCCATAGAGGAGCACCAGCACTACCTACTTATTGGTGGCCATGTGCTATTTGTCATTGTCACCCTTCACATGACTTGACTCAAAGTCTACCTTCCTCAATAAAAACTCCATGGAACAAAAAAAAAAAAAAGACAGGAATCCCCTCCCCATTCAACAGCTTTCCCATTTAGGTGTCTTGCCAGTACACATGCACAGGATTTTATAGCTGAAGTTTAGGCCAGCAGATTTACCCTGCAAGAAACATGTGGAACGTTTGCAGTTTTAAGGGAAATGGTTGCTTGGTCCTGCTTTGGATGATTACATCCAGAAACTGACTCTGTTACTGCTTAAAAAGAAGTCAAAACCTGCGGTTTAGAGACCCACCACTCCTACTTCCAAGAAGAATCCTTTCACCAGCCTCAGACCTCAGGCTCCAAGCCAGAACCCCTAGTCCTACAAAGCCCTTTAAGCTGGCAGAAAAATCTTCTTCACAATGAAGGGTCTCCCCTACTCACTCATGTTCTTCTGCAGGCTTTCACAGAAATTTGGCAAGGGGATATTGCAAGCGAATAGGTCTGCAACATTGTGGTTCAGGGATACAGGCTGGAGTTCAGAGCCTCCCTCCTCTGCTTTCAAATGTTTCTTCAAATCCACAAAAGAAATTTGCACTTTTTCAGGCTCTCGGTCAACTTCACTCTCAAGAAGTAATTGTCTGGGTTTCAGAAGACAAGAGGTTTCAAGGGTTTTATTTCGACCTCTTCATGGTTACAAAACCAATCAGCATTTTTCCCCCTTTCCTGGTTCTTAAGAGAGTCAACAAATTTCTAAGGGTCCAGAAATTCCAGATGGAATCAGGAGATTTTTTAGCATCAGTTGATATCAAGTATTCTTGCCTACAAGTCTTGATTTTTCCACCACACCAAAGATTTATGAGGTTTGCAGAAGAACTCCACTTCCAGTTTGTGGCTGGAAGCTGATTGGTTTCTATGCAGAGCTGGACTCTCTAGTTTAAGTAAATCAACCCCAAAAGTATCTCTCACAGTGCACACTCTGAAATCTGGAGAGGTTTGGATTGGTTCGTAATCTTCAGAAGTCTGTCTTAGTTTCAGTCCAGAGGTTGGGGTAACTGGGTCTAATTCTGAATACAAACCAAGTGAAAGCGTTCCTCACTTCGGACATACTGTATCTCTTACTCAGAGGGCTCAGGTAAACTTTCTAAAGACTGTGACAAATTCCTTGATTCATTTCTGCATTAGAATTTTGGAGAAAAAGGTAGCATCCTTTGACGTTTTTCTGTTTGTCCAGTTTCACTCATGACCCCTCCAATTAAATGTCTTGGCAGCGTGGGGCAAGAGGACTCAATCATTGAATTCTCCGATGAAGAAGTATCTCAGCATGTCTCCGGAATGGTGAATCTCCCCTCAGGTTCTAGAAATGGAGAGATTGTTTCTTCCTCTCTCCTGGAAAGGGCTGATGACAGACGCCAGTCTAATAGGCTGGGGAGGAGTTCTGGAACACTGTTCAGTTGAGGGAACTTGATCCTCACCTGAAAGGTTGTGGCCATCAGTATTTTGGAACTTCTTCGGTTGGTGCTGCTAGAATGTTTCCCTGTGGGTTTCAGTCAGACAATGCCACAGCTGTGGTATACGTACTGTAAATCATCTGAATCATCTGAAGGGGGTACCAGTAGCTGGGTGACCCAAGTGGACTGCATTCTGGCTTGGGCAGAACACCATGTTCTGATTCTGTCTGCCGTCTACATTCCAGGTGTAGAAAATTGGTGTGTGGATTTTCTTAGCCATCGACAGTTGTCTCCAGGGGTGTGGGCTCTTTATCCATAGGTGTCCAAAGAGTTCTATCCACATTGGGGTACCCCAGATATGGTGCTTCTGGCATCCAGGTTTAACAAGAAGCTGGACAGGTTTGTATTCAGGACCAGGGATCTCTTGGATACATGTGGTGGATGCTCTAATGTGTAAATCAGTTCTCCCTAATATACATATGCCTTCCCACCAATGCAGCTTCTACCTCGACTGCTTCACAGAATTCAGATAGAAAGGATTCCAGTTCTTCTGAAGGCGCCAGCTTGGCTTAAGAGGACTTAATACTTCGATGTGGTAAGCATGTTTCCAGAAGACCCTGGGATTCCCTAGTCTGACCCAACTTTCTAGGTTCAATCTTCCATCCTTCTTTACAGTTGCTGGCTTTAAAGGTGTGGCTGCTGAAATCAGGGTATCAAGGGACTAGGGCATCTTGTGTTCGGTCATTTTTACCCTGAATAAGGCTAGGAAGGCAACATCCTGAAAGATTTACAATGGGAAAGCTTATTTCTCTTGGTGTGAAGCTTGAGGGTTTCATGGGGTGTTTGGTCATATTCTGGCCTTCCTACAGTTGGGAGAAGATCAGGGCCTGTATTTGAGTACATTCAAAGGTAAAATTTTGGCCTTTCTCTTCTAGAGACTGATTACTTCACATGTTTTGGTGCGGACATTTGTTCAAGGTGTCACACACATTGTTCCACCAGTTAAAACTCTGTTGGAGCCAGGATACCTCAGCCTGGTGCTTTCTGTTTTGCAGAAATCTCTATTTGAACCCATTCGGGATATTCTTTTAGTGCTTCTGACTCATAAGGTTATTTTTCTGGTCGCTATTACTTCAGTTTACAGAGTTTCAGGATTGGCTACTCTCTCCTGTAAGGAGCCATTGGTACTCCACCAGGACAAGGTAGTTTTAAAAGCCCCAGCTGTCCTTTTTGCCTTTTTGGCTTTTCTGTTCCATCTTAAGCAAGATCTTAATGATAAATAAAGGGAATATATTGTGGTTTTGTTTTATATATGTACTTTATTATGGTGAGAACTAAAATTGCATAAATTACTTGAAAAAAATATTTTCTTTTATTAGTCAGGTAAATATGGTCTGTTGCATATTAATATAATGCATTCTTATTTTCATCCAGTATATGGGTGAAATGGCTCCCTTCACATATATTTTTCTGTCTATCCTCATTTGCTTTGATGAAAAGGGTTGATCTCAAAATCAATGATCTGTTTTGAAGTACAGTGGGGATCGAAAGTTTGGGCACCCCAGCTGAAAATGTATATTAATGTGCATAAAGAAGCCAAGGAAAGATGGAAAAATCTCCAAAAGGCATCAAATTACAGATTAGACATTCTTATATGATGTCAACAAAAGTTAGATTTTATTTCCATCATTTACACTTGCAAAATAACAGAAAACAAAAAAATGGCGTCTGCAGAAGTTTGGGCACCCTGCAGAATTTATAGCATGCACTGCCCCCTTTGCAAAGCTGAGACCTGCCAGTGTCATGGATTGTTCTCAATCATTGTCTGGGAAGACCAGGTTATGTCAGTCTCAAAGGTTTTAAATGCCCAGACTCATCTGACCTTGCCCCAACAATCAGCACCATGGCTTTTTCTAAGCAGTTGTCTAGAAAACTGAAACTGAACAAAGCTGGAAAAGGCTATAAGAAGATAGCAAAGTGTTTTCAGATGTCAATATCCTCTGTTCGGAATGTAATTAAGAAATGGCAGTCATCAGGAACATTGGAAGTTAAAGCAAGATCTGGAAGACCAAGAAAAATATCAGAAAGAACAGCAGGATTGTGAGTAAAACAATTCAAAACCCACGTTTGACTGCACGATCCCTCCAGAAAGATCTGGAAGACACTGGAGTTGTGGTACACTATTCCACTATAAAGAGATACTTGTACAAATATGGTCTTCATGGAAGAGTCATCAGAAGAAAACCTCTTCTACGTCCTCACCACAAAAATCATCGTTTGAACTTTGCAAATGAACATATAGACAAGCCTGATGCATTTTGGAAACAAGTTCTGTGGAAGATGAGGTTAAAATTGAACTTTTTGGCCAGAATGAGCAAATGTACGTTTGGAGAAGAAGGGGCACAGAATTTAATGAAAAGAACCTCTGTCCAACTGTTAAGCATGGGGTTGGATCAATCATGCTTTGGGGTTGTGTTGCAGCCAGTGGCACAGGGAACATCTCACGAGTAGAAGGAAAAATGGATTCAATAAAATTTCAGCAAATTTTGGATGGTAACTTGATGCCATCTGTGAAAAAGCTGAAGTTAAAGAGAGGATGGCCTCTACAAATGGATAATGATCCTAAACACACCTCAAAATCCACGGGGGATTACATCAAGAGGCGTAAACTGAAGGTTTTGCCATGGCCTTCACAATCTCCTGACCTCAACATAATTGAAAATCTATGGATAGACCTTAAAAGAGCAGTGCGTGACAGACAGCCCAGAAATCTAAAAGAACTGGAAGACTTTTGTAAGGAAGAATGGGCAAAGATAACTCAAACAAGAACTGAAAGACTCTTGGCTGGTTACAAAAAGTGTTTACAAGCTGTGATACTTGCCAAAGGGGGCAGTACAAGATATTAACTCTGCAGGGTGCCCAAACTTTTGCAGACGCCATTTTTTTGTTTTCTGTTATTTTGAAAGTGTAAATGATGGAAATAAAATCTAACTTTTGTTGACATATTATAAGAATGTCTAATCTGTAATTTGATGCCTTTTGGAGATTTTTCCATCTTTCCTTGGCTTCTTTATGCACATTAATACAAAATTTTAGCGGGGGTGCCCAAACTTTCGATCCCCACTGTATATATACTGTAGATCATTGATTATATAGGAATTAATTTACATTTTTTTAATCTATACCTGGGTCTTTTTCTGTGTTTGCAAGTGTTTGCAATAGAAATATTTTTTTCAGTTATATGGTATCGTATACAGTATGTCAGGCTGCACCCACAATAGTAAAAAGGGTCAATCAGCACTGGCAGGGCTGTTAAATCTATCTTCCTGCTGCTTCTAAAGATCCACTGTACTGTCACACAGCCCTGCCAAAGCTGACTGATACTTTGCTACTGTGAGTGAAGTCCTTATCAACTGGCTGGATGAAGCTTGCCATCTACAAGCTCATGGACCATTTCCAGAGTAACTGTGACCTCTAGGGATGCTCCCTGCCTGTCTCAAGCATCATTCTTTCACCTGTTGCCACAATAATTACCCCTTGCCTACCTGTGGCCATACCAGACAGTGTCTGGCCTTTGATCAACTAGTAGCATTCTTCCTGGTCAACTACGCCATCACCAAGCATTGCCTGTCCACCTGAATGCTGGCAGAAACTGGTCCCAACAAACAGTGCTCTTCTGTACTTGGTCCTGATAATCCACTGCTCGCTCACATTTTGTGCTCATGCCCAGCAACCTCCTCCAGAACCTCAGCCATAGGACAAAGCCCAATGATCACCCATCAACAGGGAACAATTATCTTCACTGTGTGCTGCTAGGTGATAAGTGGCAACTGGAACTCATTTAGTAACAAAACTTTATAATAGAAATCCTCTAGCACAGTGCAGAACAACCCATGACTGCTTAGGGAGTGAGCCTGGAGAGTGACCAGGCCAGAGTGTGGAAGGAGATGCTCAGTCAGTGTAGCATGCACTAAGGCAGAGTCCTTCCCTGTGCTGCCAAGACAAGCACTGAGCATGTTCTCAGCTCACACTGTGTACAGACCTGGGACAATGGGGGTGTCTCTGAGTCCAGGGCCTGCCAGGCTGATCTGCAGGCAGCAGAGAGAGGACACATTGGAGAATACAGTCCTTATTCTGTATGTTGCCAAGCCATATGGATAATAAAAATGTCAGAGCTGGCTGTGTGACCTGCTTGTGCAGTGAATATTTAATAGCAGTTGGCAGATAGATCACACAGTTCAGAATAAGGACTGTACTCAGAATAGTAAGTAATCAGTCAGCACTGTGTGATCTACCTGGTGGTCTATCTATAACTAGAATAAATGAGAGAGCAGTCTATTACTACTCTTTTAACTTTTATAATATTGTATATGCATGCATATGGTGTTTTTATAAACAATATTTGCATCTAAACCATTAACTGTAAAACAAGCTCCTAGATCTGCATTTGGCAGCAGATGCATCATATTCAAGAACATACAAATATCAGTCTATGTTGTAAACCATGACAAAAGAAGACATAGTTATTGTTAACATATACATTTCATTTTGATGAAATGCACTCGTTAAAATACTGACCCAGTTTTAGCTGCCATAAATTTTGGTAAAGAGTGAGCTCATTTGCTCATTAATTTGATTAATGGCTGTACAAATATGACCGCATGACTCTAGGCAGCAAATATAGTGTAAAATACCACATGTCAAATTAACATTGCATTAGAATGTACAATCTAACATGATTGCTGTACGGTATTTAAAATGCATATTTCAAAATATTATCATTGCAGTTATCCTTGCCCAAGCTATTTCCAAACCAGAAAGCAAGGCTGCCAACCTCACATAGTAAGACTCATACATATGAGCTCACGATAAGAAATTAAGCTTGACATCCACTTCATGTATACTAGAGCAAAACAATGTGCAGAGTGTCATGCTTCATTTCTTGCAACACACTTGGATGCCATTCTGCATGTAACCAAATGTTATGTGGGATTAACTAAATAAGGACAGTTACAGCAATAGGATGGGAAATGAATGCAGGGGCACATTTGTCCACCAAAAGATTCATTTTCAAGATTTGTACATGAACATGCATGGTCACATTGCATTATTGTATGCCCATAGATATCACATTATTTATTATATTAACCCTTTTGAGCCTTTATACAGTAGGTACTTTATTTGTTTTCTGCAGGGTTGGCATCAGCATTATTGATTCTAGAATCTTGGGACAAAACATTTTTGGTCCATTCTCAGAACGGTTTGTAGATGGATTATGCAGATGTTTTTTTTAGCAGGCTTCATACCTGTGCATCCAGATTTTAATATATTGCTAGTGAAGTCTAGCACTTTTACTATAGTATAGTTTCTATATAGTATATTTTGTGTAATTTCTGTTTTTTATGTACAGGTCAGACATGTATTTCAGCACTACGGTGGGGTGGAGAGCAGCCTAATTTGTCTCTCCTCTCCTAGAGCACATATCCACTGTAGGTTTGTTTTTCTGCTATGACTGTTTAGGTACTTACAGTACTTTAATTTGTCTGCTTGTTTAGATTCAACAATATTGCTGTAGAGTGCAATTAAAGAAATTCCTATAGTGATATCGCCACGCTAATTTGTTTTAGATGGTAGCTAAAGCCCGCTTCTGGTGCTTTGTTTATAAGCTGCCAATGCTTTCTACTAACGCTCTTAAATCCTTTTTCTATTGATTTTGTTAGCTAATAACATAACCTCTCTCTAATTAACTGCCAAGAACATAGAAAGAAAAGTTCTCCAAATTATATGCTTATTTTTATCCACTTTGACTAAAACCCCCAAATCCTCTACTACTCTGAACAAATTGTTCTTATTTTTAATATGGAAAGAGCATTTACCAACTGAAAGATCAATTTTCTCATAAATATACATGTTATCGCACATTTATTATTATTTAAATGGGCCTAGCATCAGATATATTTTTATGTTCAGGTATATTTTAGGACAAAATAAAAAACTTATTTAGTACAACGCATAAATACATGCACATTTCCCCATGTTTTATCTTTTTAAAAATGCTGCAAGCACAGATAAATACCCGTTGATCTGCTAGAAATCAAGTGTACTCCTAACCTAAGTTTTGGCTATAACCAAATTTGCATTGAAATTCTAACCAGCATTGTCCATCCTGCCTGGTGAACTACAAAACACTGTTTACCCATCACCCATCTTTTGCTCTCCACAATCATACATTCATTTGTTTTGCAGTAAAAAATGTTGCTTCCCTGACTACTAAGAGCCTTCTAATGCAGGGCAGTGTGTAGGGCAGTGATGGTCTTCTTGAAAATGCATCCCCTGACACCTCCAGAGAACCAAACAATAGCAGCATTTTTTGCACCTGTATGCCCAAAAATGTTGGCCTTGCTGCATTTTTTTGCAGCGTATTACAATGCGCATTGAAGAAGCTGGATACAATAACCACAGCATTAATGTCAGTGAGTACAAAAAATAAAAATCCTTGGTGTCAGTGTATGCAATAATAACCCCCAGCATTGGTGTCAGTGGGTGTATTAAAAAACCACAACATTTGGGAAGCACAGAATCTAAATGGTTAGCACTTCTGCCTGGTAGTAGTAGGGTTGGTTCAAATCTCAACCACGGCACCACCTGCCTGGATTTTGCATGTTCTCCCTGTGCCTGCGTGGGTTTCCTCTGGGTACTCCACTTTCCTCCCACACTCCAAAGACATGCTGATAGGTTAATTGGATTCTGCCTAAATTGGCCCTAGTATGTGCATGTATGATTATTAAGTTAGGGACCTTAGATTGTACGCCCCTTGAGGCTTAGGGACTGATCTGAATGCACAACATGTATGTAAAGTGCTGGCGCTATATAAGTACCTGTAATAATAATAACATTTGTGTCAGTGAGTGCATTAATAACCCCCAACATTGGTGTCAGTGAGCGCAGTGAAATTTGAAGTGGTTTTAAAGCTCTGACATGAAATATGAATGAAGCATACCCCTCTATTGTGTGTACTAAGTGTCATTTGTATCTGCTACTTCATTCCATTGCCATCAGCATGAACCACTTCTGACAAGTTTTCCTGATACCAAGAGAAAAATGGTAACAGGGAGGGATCTCCAGCAGATTGACAGCCTCAGCTCTGCTCCTCTTTGCTGTGCGTGTGTGTGTGTATGGGGGGGGGGGTCTCTTCCATCCAGTCAGCTCCCATTGCTTTCCTCACTGAACTCAGCTCTCTGCCCCCTGGTTTTTTGAACTCTCAGAAAAGCTTTATAAATTTGGCACTTTGTATGGATGTAGAGGAGAGAATGTTGTAGATAAACATGTACAACTTATGTAAGGAGGATTAGTTTCATCTCTATGTATCACATAAAGCCAGTCACTTCACCAAGTATATGTAAGGGGTTTCAACCACATTAACTCCCCCCTTGCATTGGTGATCATGGCAGTGAAATTTAATTTGCACCCCACACAATGCTGATCAGTGGCAGTGAAAGCTGTCTTCCATCCCTCTATTGATGATCACTTACCCATCACACACTCCCATGTTGCTCTTTCTCCTCATTACTTGTACTCTGGGCAGAGGTATCCCTGTTGCTCCTCCCTAGATAGAGGAGAGACCCTAAGACAGGAGGTGTTTTACTGGCCAGATCAGATGAAAATTAAGAAAGAAAAACCTAAAAACAGAAAAAAAATGCAGCCATGACATCTAAGGATTGGTAAGCAAGTGGTATCTTCAATTTTAGTTTTTAAGTTTAGATAAGTACATGTATGACTGACATGAGAGTATAGCACTAACAGGTATATATTACTTCTAGAGATCACAGTACTCCCCTTTGATAATGTCTTTATTTGATTTTCTTGCCAGAAGGACAGGGCAATCGTTGAGCAGGCACCATCCAGGGTCAGAATCTCTTGGCTGTCTTTAAAAAAGTCTGACACTGATGACCCCCTACTGCTGCACCTCAGCTTGTGATCCCATGACTACTAGGTTACAAGTTCCAGCCCGATCACCGGTAGAGAGTAAGCATGCTTTCTCCTACCTGCAGCAGACTGATGACATCATCTTAGCCTAGACAAAATCACTTTACCCAAGGGAGCTTTTAATGATAAATGATGCATCTTTTTTAAAAGGTTATATTGTTGATGTGCAGGGATGGACTGACAACTCATGGGCCCCCCGGGCAATAGGGGATCATGGGGCCCCTGTGTCCTTGCCCAAACTCAAAAAAGCCTATGAGAAAGGTACCAGGGGCATCTCATTGGGCCCCCTACTGACCCCGGGCCCTCAGGCAGTGCCCGAGTTTCCAAATGGTCAGTCCGTCCCTGTTGATGTGTATTGTGACATCTCACAAATGTATTCATGCAAAAGGCCCAATTTATTCAGGATTCGTTATCCTGGTCTCTTCAGTGTAAACCCAAATGGAACTTAGAATTGTCAATATCCGAAGAAAAATACATGTGAAAAATTAATCTGATACATGCAGCAAGTTATTAAAAAAAAAAGAAGTTAACGATAGACACTCATAGGAAAAAAAAAATGGGTTTTTCTTTTCTGAATTGAGCTACTCAACACATTAAAGAGATTTAGGAAGCAAACCATGCCATGTTTGATTCATTCTTGAAAGTAAAGGACATGTGGGCATAGTAAAATATTCTGGGCCTGGTTAATTACAACTAGGGGGAAAGCTGGGAAAAAATACAGTAAGGCTTTTGACTCTTAACAGCCAATCATGTTTTAGCTCTTGTTCCGATAACACATGTAATCGACCCACTTTGTTATATGCAAATTTAAAATAAATTGAATTTAGTTTAGTGAGTAATAGGTTAAATTTTTGTTTCTGAGTAACTGAAAATGGCTTACAGTAAATCAATGAAACATCCTTTAATGGGTTGAACTAACAACAATAAGTCAATAGAGATATGTATTTGCTAAGTAGATTGGGTGTAAACTAGAATGAGCATAATGCATTTAGTGCCTGTGGGATATAAGTGCACTGTTTATTATTAGGGGAGTTACCTGCTAAACAACCAGGGATAGATATGTCTGTATAAATAAAATATTTAATGGATATTTTTTTCTTTAACAGGAGTGCTGAAAGTAATGACAAGCCTTCATAAACAGAAATGTACAAAGCTTGATTTACATAGTCATCATTTTATTTAAAAAAAAATCATTCAGAATGTACAAAGTTCTTACATCTCCATCTTTCATCTATTTCTATTTACCATGAGGCATTGGTTGGCCGATATCTATTATTATTATTATTATACAGGATTTATATAGCGCCAACGGTTTGCTCAGCGCTGTACATTATAGTGGGAGACAATACAGTAACAATACAGTTCGATACAAGAGGGATTTGAGGGCCCTGCTCCTTAGAGCTTACAGTCTAGGAGGGCGGGGTGAATGGCACAGTAGGTAGTCACTGTGGAGGATGGAGTGGTTGGAAGAGTAGAGGATTCCAGAATTAGCAGAGGGCGGGATAGGCTTCCCTGAAGAGAAAGGTTTTCAGTGATCGCCGAAAGGCAAGTAGAGTAGGTGATAATCTGATAGATTGGGGTAGGGAGTTCCAGAGGATGGGCGACGCCCTGGAGAAGTCTTGGAGACGAGCATGGGAGGAGGAGATGAGGGAGCTAGAGAGTAAGAGGTCTTGCGAGGAGCGGAGTGTACGGTTTGGGTGATATTTAGAGATAAGATTGGTTATGTAAATTGGGGCAGTGTTGTGGATGGCTTTATATGTCATTGTTAGAGCTTTGAATTTTATCCGTTGGGCAACTGGGAGCCAGTGGAGGGATTGACAGAGAGGGGAGGCAGATACGGAGAGGTTAATGAGGTGGATGAGTCTGGCAGCAGCGTTCATGATAGACTGGAGGGGGGATAGTCTACGATGAGGTAGGCCAATGAGGAGGGAGTTACAATAGTCGAGGCGTGATATAATGAGGGAGTGAATAAGTTGCTTAGTGGTCTCCGGGGTTAGGAATGGTCGTATCTTGGATATGTTGCGGAGGTGAAGTCTACACAGGGGCGGACTGACCATTTGGAAAATCGGGCACTGCCCGAGGGCCCGGGGTGAGTAGGGGGCCCCATGAGATGCCCCTGGTACCTTTTTTATAAACTTTTTTGAGTTTGGGCAAGGACACAGGGGCCCCATGATCCCCTATTGCCCGGGGGCCCCAGGAGTTGTCAGTCCGCCCCTGAGTCTACATGATTTTGTCAGCGATTGGATCTGGGGCTGGAAGGACAGATGGGAGTCTAGGATTACACCTAGTACCCTGGCGTGAGGGGATGGACTGAGGATGGTGCTAGTGATATTTATGGTGACCTAGGTGATATCTAGGGCAGGAAGGTAAGTAAGCACCAAACATTGAAACAAATTAATTAATTTTGTTAATTTTCCTTATATTGTTCCCATCCTTTAGCCACCTGTGTGGCTACATTCAGCAAAAGAATTGTAGGTCAATGTTGTGTAAGGAATGATAAGAGGGGTCAAAAGCTCTTTATAATTCAGGAAACATGAAACCATCTCTTTTCTCTTATCTGGTCTAATAGTAGGTTTTACTAAAATAATTACAAAGAAAATACAAGGGTCAGAGTTTATATAGGGTGGTCATCATTTAGGTGTGTCTAGGGCAGCAAGATGTCTAAATACAGCTCAGCATAGGCATGCTGTACATGAAGCGATTTTCTTTTCTGCAACCACTGACTGTGTTGATGGTAGCTGCTACCAATGATCACATGTAAAATCCAACATGTTATAATAAGAGGGCAGCGCAAAAAATTATAATACATAGAAAACAATACAAAATTGAAAGAAAGTTCAAAGTCCCAAATAAAGTCTCATGCTCCAAAAAACACGATAAAAAAATATATACATTTTCCAGCGTGCTCACATCATCCATGATATTAAATTTCTCCCACACTCACTAAATGAAGTGGATTCTCAAATGACTTAAGAAACAAACAAGCTTAGGGTTAGGGTGTAGTCTCCACAGGTGTATCTCATATTGTGAATCTTCACTGAATAACCTCCCAAAAATCGATGGAAATGCAAAAAAGAAAAACAATAGTGTAATACTGCATAAAACTCGGAGAAAAAAAATGTCCATAATCACACTCACATTAAATAGAAATGTATCCAGGTAAAATAGGCATGAAAGCCTTCCAGACAGCCATCAGCAATCTGTCCTTGGCGACCTCTCAACACTCACTCATGGATGGATGGCAATGCAAAAAAACAGGAAATACAATAGCGTGATACTGTATATATCTTTAATATTTAAAAAGTGATGCCCATAATGCACCCACATTTTCAGAATAAAAAACAAGCCTTTTGATTTCTAAAACCTCCTTAAGCAGGCAGACGTTCCTTTTTGATACTTCACAATACTATTTTGTACAATCGCAGCAGCATAGAAGAAATGAACTGGCAGCAGTATGGAGATGAACTATCCTCCCCACACTAAAGATGGCCACGGAACGCCGCCCCAGTGTGTGTTCTACTCACCGGGGCGTGATGTCACTCGTTGGAACCAGAAATTGCGTCAACGCATTTCACCCCTCCTCCCTGGTATTGTTCTTATTATAGTATTTTGATGTTTTTTGTTTCATCTTTGAGCAGCAGCATATATTGAGTGAGGTTTTATTAATTTCTTTTTGGCGCAGGTTTTTTTCAAAATCCAACATGTGGTTGTACTCAAGTCGTACAACAACTTGGGTACAATCAGCCTGTCCATAGACGGTTTGAATCTTGGCTGGTTCAGCAGGGACTGGCCGATATTCTAACTATCTATGGACAGTTCTACATTCAGGTAACCCTAGTGCTAATTGGGTCCTGCAACAAATAGCTGTGGAAATTGGACCACTAATGCTCGATACTTCATCTTATAGGTATCCCAGCTACAGAAATGTAATCTGTTAAAATACAAACATTGCACAGTACTTGCTTCTTTGATAACATTCAGATATTGACAACTGAGCTGCATATACATTCATTTTTATTTAGAATTAAGGCTAAACTTTTTTTTAAATTTGCATAAGGTGTTGGAAGGTTCAAACATCTGTCAGCATTTTATTTCTCTCAGTGTTTCATTCTCTAAATTATCATTTCCCTGATCACCATTGTCACCAGGAATAAAAGTGAGGGTAAATCCAAAAGTTTGAGTTGCCAACAGAAGAGGAATAGAGGGGGAATTTTCCAGTGAGGACACTTGTTCCCCTGATTGGATTTCCCTCACATTGGAAAGATATCCTCTTGCTTCCTGTTCAGATTGCAGTACAGGAAGTAAAGGGAAATTTCCCTTAATGACACACGTGCAAAAAAAAACTAACTCCCAGCTACGCTATTAAAAAAAAACTTTTTATTTAGATATAATTTAATCTCATGTTATATTTATCATTCTAGTCTTGCATAGCATTAGTATAACACATTGTTGGTTCTTTCTGTTCTTCACATTCAAGAGAAAAAAAATCATACCCAAGTACCACCTATACTTATGTAATTTCATTACAATAATTTGATTTGACTGTGAATGTTGTATTGCCAGGTTGAATTCTAATATGAGCTAAATGCATGGTATTAACCATCATTCATTTGTCAAAGACCTCAAATAGAATGGAAGTGGGATGAATGGTGTGTTGAATGTTACTCAAAGGTCAAAGGGGTCTTCTTTAATGCTTCATATATTTAATCAATACCGCAGATAAGGTCATTGTACTTAGTACTTTGATGATGTCATTGGCTCAACGAAACAATAAGTTAACATATTTCTCTTCCACACTAATTTTTTTCATAATTTAACAACAAACTCTTTATTCTAACTTTCCTCTTTTATCAATGCCTCTTGTGTTGGTTAACTGCTGCTGCTTACCCCTGCTTTGTTATTACATCTTTCAGAAAATATGACCTTATCAGGGGATCTTGGTCCAATCTATGATTATGATTGCTGCTGATTCATTAGAATGAATTAATCCAATGGGAAATGGAGAAGAATGAGGTAATCTTTGGGTCACCAGGAGAAAATAAGTCTCCTTTAATAATACACTGAGTCGGCATCACATGGTATAGCAATCTACAACAATATGACTTGTGAGATACAATTACCTTATTAAAACTGTGGGGATTAGGCTGTATAAATATTGAATAGCCAGCCAGAAATATACAGTATTTAAAACTAACTCTATTTCAGTTATACTCATTTTATTTGATATTTTGGCATATATTTATTCGTTTTCTTATCATGCAATGTGGTGGAGACTTAGGGGTTGATTTTCTAAAAGTAAATAGACTTTATTTTAGAAAGGGAATTTTCACTTTACAAAGGATATTTCTCTTAGCTTATTGATTGTGGTGAAAATGCACTTTGCAAAGAATACCCATATGCAAGGAAAAAAGAAAAAAGCAAAATACTATTTTTGCTTGCAGATGATTGGATGATGGAAGTCAGCAGAGCTTCACCTCATTTACTAAGCTAAGGAAAATTGTCCTTGCAAATTGATCAGTCTATGTGTCTTTAGTAAATCATCATAACAGTGTTGATTCAGTTAATCCACTGTATTACTGTCTCCATACAGTAGCAGAATATTTCACTGTACAAAACTATTTTTTTTTTCACAAATCCATCCTGTTGTTTTTAATTCCCCCACTGACTTCTCCATCACGTCCAACAATGCCACAATCAGGCCCGCCCCGCAGGTCAGAGTACTTGGTGTCATTCTGGACTCCAACCTATCCTTCCAGCCCCAAGTCCAATCACTAACAAACTCATGCAGACTCCACCTCCGCAACATCTCCAAAATCCGCACGTTCCTAAACCCAGAAACCACTAAACAGCTCATCCACTCCCTCATCATATCACGCCTCGATTACTGCAACTCCCCCCTTACTGGCCTGCCTTGCCGCTGGCTATCCCCGCTTCAGTCGATCCTGAATACGGCAGCCAGACTCATTCACCTCACCAACCGCTCCGTTTCCGCCACCCCCTCTGCCAATCCCTCCACTGGCTTCCGATTGCACAACGGATCAAATTCAAAATCCTAACACTGACATACAAAGCTGTCCATCATACTGCCCCAAATTACATCACCGACCTAATATCCAAGTACCACCCAACACGCACACTCCGCTCCTCTCAAGACTTCCTTCTCTCTAGTTCCCTGGTCTCCTCCTCCCATGCCCACCTCCAGGATTTCTCCAGGACATCACCTATCCTCTGGAACTCCCTACCCCAATCCACTAGACTATCACCTACTCTCCTCTCATTTAGGCGCACCCTGAAAACCCACCTCTTCAGGGAAGCCTACCCCACCCCCTGCTAATTGCCGACCTCTTCCACTCTTCCTACCACTCCATTCCCCACAGCTATCTCTTCCTGTACCACCATCCCCTCCCTCCTAGATTGTAACCTCGAAAGAGCTGGACCCTCGAACCCCTCGTGTATCTCATTGTATTGTTATTGTACTGTCACATGTTCTGTCTCCCTTTGTAATGTACAGCGCTGAGTGAGCTGTTGGCGCTTTATAAATACTGTATAATAATACTAATTCCTAGGCTCTCTTTAGAGCAAGTCCAGCTACCTTATCCTTGCTGCAGCATAGTCTCAGTGCTGTCACTATAGGAAAAAGAATGATGTCCTAGACCATTTACTGGTGTGCAATGTTCTCTAGAAGGTGTTTCCTGGGGCACAGTCATCCCAAGGAACCACACAGATGTGGCCCAGTAAATCCAGCCTTTAAATATATACGGTAAATGATGGACACTCAATGTGATTGGTAGTTACTACATGGTTCTGTGCCTCTGTACCATATTTCTATTGTGTGTTGATTTTTGTAACTGCACAAAGGAAAATAAATCTTGTTAAAAATATGATTAAAAAGTATATGATAAAAATTATACTAAGAAATTCTATTGTTTCTGTTGAAACTGACTTTTGAAAATGCATCTCCAAATTATCCACTTAATGGCCTGCTTGGTGAGGAATGTTAGGAACATTCTCTGGCATTTATAGTTACAGGGGTAAATTAGTCACCTTTTTCCAAACAGCTTAGTGTCACGCAAAAGTGTCAAGGCATTGCCTAAGAACATGATGGTGGGTGCAAAAGTTTGTGAAATCACCCTGTTCTATTTGACAGAATACGTTACTGACATTCACATGAACTTTGGCAGCCATATGGACGTATGTGAACTTCGGCATTATAGAAAATGTAGTTAAATGCGACTAGTTACACCATGACCTGGATAAATGAAAAAATATTTGAAATAAATACCGCTTGTAAACAAATAAAAAAGCTCTTTCAACGTTTCCAGTTCCCTACAGCTTGTGCTCTATTATTCTGAAGAGTGGACCTCATTCAGCCAGAGAAGAAATGCACACTAGGAGAATGATTTTAAATTAAAAGTCTCCACCCTCTCATTAAAAATGAATCCTTCCACCGTAAAGCCCTGTCTAAGCAGATGTAGGAGGTGCTTGGAGTAAAGTCTGGGCTCCCAGATTGATAGTGCAGGTTCTGAGTGCGGCTCCTAAGAATTACTAAAGGTATGCAAAGGAAGGAAGAAGGAGATAGATGCCTGGCCATATTGCATGCAGCCAATGATCTACGTTTTGTGGGCTTTGAGGTTTTACTAGAAATTTATATAGTGTTGTTTTATATCCCTGCTGTAGTAGATTTTTTCACAGCCATATATAAAGAACTGACAAACCAAGGACAAGGACAGGTTGAATTGTACAGTTAAACTTATGGGCAGCACAATGGCTAAATGGTTAGCACTTCCGCCTGGAAGTACTAGGGTCATTGGTTTGACTCCCAGCCCAGCACCTCCTGCCTGGAGTTTGCATGTTCTCCCTGTGCCTGAGTGGGTTTCCTCCGGGTACTCTGGTTTCCTCCTACACTCCAAAGACATGCTGGTAGGTTAATTGGATCTTGTCTAAATTGGCCCTAGTATGTGTATGTATGAATGTGAGTTAGGGACCTTAGATTGTACACCCCTTGAGGGTTAGGGACTGATGTGAATGTACAATATATATGTAAAACTCTGCGTAAATTGACGGCGCTATATAAGTACCTGAAATAAATAAACTTAGCTGGGGGTTGATAAACTCACAGACTGCAATGAAAATATACCTAGAGATCAAACTTCCCAGCATGTGCTGCACACCACACTTCATTTTGAGTGGGGTTTCCTTTAAACAGATATTACTTTACACATGTTTCATAGTAAACTCATTTAGAGTGTTTGTGGGTCATTTAGTGGCCTTTAGGAGAGTACAATAGATTTTTGTTAATATAAAAATGGTTATATTATATACAATTCACTTGATCAACAAAGAATGCACAGTAGAAGGTGATTTGAAAATTCATGTTAATTAAAACATAGCTGGGGGATAGCATATCACATGAACAAAAACAACCTCCTGTGCTATAGTGTGGTGTCCAATAGAATGATGGACACTATATTACCAAAAGTATTGAGACACCCCTCCAAATCATTGGATTCAGGTGTTCTAATCGCCTCCATGGCCACAGGTGTATAAAATCAAGCACCTAGGCATGGAGACTGCTTCTACAAACATTTGTGAAAGAATGGGTTGCTCTAGGAGCTCAGTGAATTCAAGCGTGGTACTGTGATAGGTTGCCACTAGAGATGAGCGAATCGAACTTGGCGAAGTGGAATTCGTTTCGAATATTAGGAAAAATTCGATTCGCGCCGAATCCGAAAATTACCAAACTTCGGATGCACGAATCGAATTTTCCCCGATCGGCCGATTTTCATCCCTTCTACAGCCGGCAAAAAGTGTCCCTGCAGAGAGCTCCGCTATTTCTGACAGTTCTCTGACAGTTCCTTCACATTTACAGCAGTTGAAACATTGTATCTATTTGTTTCCATTTAGGATACAGATGTTTTTATTTGGAAACAAATAGATACAATGTTTCAACCGCTGTAAATGTGAAGGAACTGTCAGAGAACTGTCAGAAATAGCGGAGCTCTCTGCAGATACACTTTTTGCTGGAATGGAATTCTTCTTATTTTCATCCTACTTCTTCTTCTTCTTCTTCTTCATCCTCATCCTCTTCTTCTTCTTCTTCTTCTTCATCCTCATCCTCTTCTTCTTCTTCTTCTTCTTCTTCCTCATCCTCTTCCTCTTCTTCTTCTTCATCCTCATCCTCTTCTTCATCCTCATTCTCTTCTTCTTCATCCTCATCCTCTTCTTCTTCATCCTCATCCTCTTCTTCTTCATCATCCTCATCCTCTTCTTCTTCTTCTTCTTCTTCATCATCCTCATCCTCTTCCTCTTCTTCCTCACCATCATCCTCTTCTTCTTCTTCATCCTCATCCTCTTCTTCATCCTCATCCTCTTCTTCTTCTTCTTCTTCTTCTTCATCCTCATCCTCTTCTTCTTCTTCTTCTTCTTCTTCCTCATCCTCTTCTTCTTCTTCTTCTTCTTCTTCATCCTCATCCTCATCCTCTTCTTCTTCTTCTTCATCCTCATCCTCTTCTTCTTCTTCTTCATCCTCATCCTCTTCTTCTTCTTCTTCCTCATCCTCTTCTTCTTCTTCTTCTTCTTCATCCTCATCCTCTTCTTCTTCTTCTTCTTCTACTTCTTCTTCATCCTCATCCTCTTCTTCTTATTCTTCTTCTTCTTCATCCTCATCTTCTTCTTCTTCATCATCCTCATCCTCTTCTTCTTATTCTTCTTCTTCTTCATCCTCATCTTCTTCTTCTTCATCATCCTCATCCTCTTCTTCTTCTTCTTCTTCTTCATCATCCTCATCCTCTTCTTCTTCTTCTTCTTCTTCTTCTTCTTCCTCATCCTCTTCTTCTTCTTCTTCTTCTTCTTCATCCTCACCCTCCTCTTCTTCTTCTTCTTCTTCTTCATCCTCATCTTCTTCTTCATCCTCATCCTCTTCTTCTTCTTCTTCTTCTTCATCCTCATCTTCTTCTTCTTCTTCATCCTCATCCTCTTCTTCTTCTTCATCCTCATCCTCTTCTTCTTCTTCATCCTCATCCTCTTCTTCTTCTTCATCCTCATCCTCTTCTTCTTCTTCTTCATCCTCTTCTTCTTCTTCTTCTTCTTCATCCTCATCCTCTTCTTCTTCTTCTTCTTCTTCCTCATCCTCATCCTCTTCTTCTTCTTCTTCCTCATCCTCATCCTCTTCTTCTTCTTCTTCTTCTTCTTCTTCTTCCTCATCCTCTTCTTCTTCTTCTTCTTCATCCTCATCCTCTTCTTCTTCTTCTTCTTCTTCCTCATCCTCATCCTCTTCTTCTTCTTCTTCCTCATCCTCATCCTCTTCTTCTTCTTCTTCTTCTTCTTCTTCCTCATCCTCTTCTTCTTCTTCTTCATCCTCATCCTCTTCTTCTTCATCCTCATCCTCTTCTTCTTCTTCATCCTCATCCTCTTCTTCTTCTTCTTCTTCTTCCTCGTCCTCGTCCTCTTCTTCTTCTTCATCCTCATCCTCATCCTCATCCTCATTCTCTACTTCTTCTTCTTCTTCATCCTCATCTTCTTCTTCTTCATCCTCATCCTCTTCTTCTTCTTCATCCTCATCCTCTTCTTCTTCAATTGAAGCTGCTTCTGCTCCGCCACTCTGCCATTGGACTCTTGATAGTCGTCTCCCCACACTGCTGCTGGGGGGACTTTTTAACATAGGCCTCTGTATGGCCTTCAATTTAAGCTGCTTACGCTTCGCCACTCTGCCATGGGCCCCTGTACCGCCTCCTCATGCTGCTGCCAGGTCCAGAGTGTGTCATGGGTTCCTGTACGGCCTCCCATTGCTGCTGTCTCCATCGCCACACTCTGCCATGTGCCACTTTCAGGTCTCCTCACACTGCTGGTGGGTTCTATTTTGTCATAGGGTGCTGTATGGCCTCCCATTGCTGCTGCCTCCACCTCCACACTGTGGCTCCACACTCTGGTTTTGGCCCCGTGACTGCCCAAATGAGTGAAGTGTGCGGTGATTCTAAGATCGACGGCACTCATCTGCATGTCATACTGACTGACAGTATTATTTCTCTTCCCCAGCAGACTCCAAGGGCATTTAAATTAAAGGTACAGTGTTCTGCACTAATATAAAGGCTCTCTGAAGCCTAGAAACCCTTTTAATAAGTTAAATTCGCAGCAAATAAATTCGCATCGAATCGAATTTATTCCGCAAATTCGGCGAATCAGCCGAATCGAATTTTTGAATAATTCGCTCATCTCTAGTTGCCACCTGTGCAATAAGTCCATCCGTGAAATTTCCTTGCTACTAAATATTCCATGGTTAACTGTTAGTGGTATTATAACAAAGTGGAAGCAACTGGGAACAACAGCAACTCACCCATGAAGAGGTAGGCCAAAGTGACAGAGTGGGGTCAGCGCATGCTGAAGCTCAAAGTGCACAGAAGTCACCAACTGTCTGCAGAGTTAATAGCTAAAGACCTCCAAACTTCATGTGGCCTTCAGACTAGCACAACAACAGTACGTAAAGAGCTTTATGGAAGAATGAATTTCCATGGCCCAGCAGCTGCATCAAAGCCTTACATTACCTAGTGCAATGGAAAGCGTCGGATGCAGTGGTGTAAAGCACACCACCACTGGACTCTAGAGTGACGACAGTTTTCCAGAGTGACAAATCACGCTTCTCTGTCTGGCAATCCGACTGACATGTCTGGGTTTGGTGGTTGCCAGGAGAACGGTACTTGCTGGACTGCATTGTGCCAAGTGTAAAGTTTGGTGGAGGGGGGATTATGGTGTGGGGTTTGTTTTTCAGGGGTTGGGCTTGGCCCCTTAGTTCCAGTGAAGGGAACTGTTAAGGTGTCAGCATACCAAGACATTTTGGACAATTTCATGCTCCCAACTTTGTGTGAACAGTTTGGGGATGGCCCCTTCCTGTTCCAACATCACTGCGCACCAGTGCACAAAGCAAGGTCCATGAAGACATGGATGAATGAGTTTGGGGTGGAGGAACTTGACTGGCCTGCACAGAGTCCTGACCTCAACCCAATAGAACACCTTTAGGATGAATTAGAGCGAAGACTGTGAGCCAGGATTTCTCATTCGACATCAGTGCCTGACCTCACAAATGCGCTTCTGGCAGAATGGTCAAACATTCCCATAGACACACTCCTAAACCTTGTGGACAGCCTTCCCAGAAGAGTTGAAGCTGCTATAGCTACAAAGGATGGGCCAACTCAATATAGAACCCTACGGCCTAAGACTCGGATGCCTTCTTATTCTTATGCGTGTAAAGGCAGGTGTCCCAATACTTTTGGCAATATAGTGTACATTAGGCTACCATGCTTTGCTGTCCTCTTAGAAATGGGGAAACCTGGATAACAGATGTACAAAAAAACAAATGAGGGCATGCTAACTTAGTGCATTATCTTGGAAAACCATTTATTGTTAAAATGTGGACAATTGTTATACTCACAAACACAAGCGTATGCAAGCTCACCAACAAAGCCAAAATCCATAGATGTAAGATCCAGTGCATATACTCTCTTTCATGGGAAGAATCCACTTGGGTCTAGTATGCCTGACACATTTGAAGGGGAGTCCCCTCTTCATCGCAGCCAATTAGTCAACTGCCTAAAACTTTTATGTACCTCTTACTAATGAAAGAAAGGGTTCCATCCACTGATCATGGTAGCTAAATTACATCATACAAAATGTGATAACAAACTTAAAAACAAATAACAACAGATAGATTCATACAATTACAGCAGAACAATGAAAATATTTCAATATATGTTATATTACATTATACTCTATAATAGTATACATAGAATTATGCACTCAAATAGTTAATGAGTGACTCTGATGAAGAGGGGACCCCCCTTGAAACGCGTTAGAAATACAAGACCCAAGTGCTTTCTTCCCGTGAAAGAGTATGTGCACTGGATCTTACGTCTGTGGATTTTGGATTTGTATAACAGTTGTCTGCATTTTTTTAATAAATTGTTTACCAAGATAATGCACTAGGCTGGTGCGCCCTCTTTTTGTTTTTTAGTACATTTGGAGCATAGCATATTCCTTGTTTTGCAGAATGTTAACCTGTTAGTGTATAATATATAAGTAAAGTATATTCAAATGCGTCTGTGAGCTAGTCTCAACAGGTCTCAGATCCAATTACTATGGGATGCAAAAGCCTCATAAAAATGTATATATAAAAATATATAAATACTTTTTATATCACCTGTGTGAGCCAAATCCCTGTTTACTGTGCCTCATACACTTCCCATCTTAGACACTGCAGCTCACAGTAGGAGGGTTTTAGCAGCAGAGACAGTGATGCCAAACCAAAAAAGCACTGGGCAGGGCTATGTGTAACAATTTGCTGAATGGCAGGCTACAGACTTGCGAATCAGCAGTGTCAATGCTAAAGGCACACCCCAGCAATGTCTTTCCATCCCACTGTAGTGCAAAAGGCACAAAATACATGAGAGTGTAAGCTGCTGCTTGTGGGGTATCATTGAATGCATTTCTGCAGTTGTATTAATTGCACCGTGTAGCAATGCGATAGTTCAGTCTACCCGGGAGAGGAGAGGGGGTTAAATGTGTCTCAAATCTTCCCGGGTTTTCTTGGATCCTGCTGCCTGTTGTAATCTATATAAATACAAGGGGAGGGCTCAGAGCTGAGAGCCTGCACAGAAGAAGGCATGCTGTGCACGTAGTCTTGCGGAAGCATGTGGCCTCCCTAATAGGTCACCCTTCTGGGATTCTCCCTGGAACAGGGGCGGACTGACAACTCATGGGGTCCCCAGGCAATAGGGGATCATGGGGCCCCTGTGTCCTTGCCCAAACTCAAAAAAGCCTATGAAAAAGGTACCAGGGGCATCTCATGGGGCCCCCTACTGACCCCGGGCCCTCAGGCAGTGCCCGAGTTTCCAAATGATCAGTCCGCCCCTGCCTTGGAACCAGGAACCTGTCAACTATGGACTGTTGTCAATGGACTCTGCTTTTCTAGAAGGTATGATCTGTACAGCTTGCAGTTAGATAGTTAGGGAGAGACTTATGGAGTATGTTCTTTATGTTGCTGGATTGAAGTTTCATTAACCGTTAAAAGCCTGGTTTTTACTACAAGTTATGCATGGTGGTGAAGATCGGGGCCTGTTATGCCCACAAGAGGTGAAGTGGAGAAAATGCCGCTGCTAAGGGCAACAAGTGTAAAGGAATGACAGGACAGCCAGACAGTGGAAGGAAAGTACCAGCAGGGGTGATGGGTTCTCTGCATAGTGAAGGAATTGGTTAGCTCATTCCTTCCCTAGCAGCCGATGCTCCAGCAAACTGGGACCGAACCCACATGCAGAAGACCCTAGGGACCTAGCCACAGGTACAGAAGGAATTACAGTGATTCTAAAGATTGGATTAAAAAAAAAAATAACAAACATGTTTTGCATACCTGCTCTGTGCAATGGTTTTGCACAGAGCAACCATGATCTTCTTCGTTTTGGGTCCCCCGCTGGCGGTCCTAACTCTTGCTATGGGAGCACTCAAACACTCGCTCCCTAGCTGCGCTCCTGTGAATGGACATTAAACTTCACTGGCAGGATGAACACATTTTTGTCAGCCTTTACAAAAGGAAAAAGAGAAAACTGTAAGTGCCGTTTAACATTGAGGCTCAATTAAAAAACATTGTTGGTTTGATATTAAATATTAATGGAACCATTTTACAGCCAAAAGGACTTTCTGAAACTCCTTTTTAAAACAACGGGGCTTCTTTTTTCCTAGTGCAGCAGAGAGTTAAAGTGATATTAAACCCAAAATGTAATATACCGTATAGCAGCTTACCAATCATTAGATGTAGTGACTGCATTGGCTTTCTTGTTTTATATGTTTTCCCCTGTTTTTCCCTGGTGATCTGGCTAGCAACAAACCTTCTGTATTAGAGTGCGCCCACTCTGGATGAAGGCATACAAGGGGCAAATGTGGACAGCAGCATCAGTAATTTGGGGGGGAGGGGAGTTTTAGATGTTCTAGCAGATTTAAATACACTAACAAATTAAAGACAAATTCCGACTAATACTTTATAAGCTTTTACATCAAATAGTTTTTGTTCCTTTTGGAATAAAGGCTTTACATAAATAAATAAAAGCTGGTCATTGTAAGCACCCCTGTCAGCGGTAAAGTGGTTGTCTCAAACCTGAAACCAATACATCTGCAAGAGAGCTTGTTCTTTTGAAAAACAACAGACTTACTGGCCAGATCATCATATGAAAATAGAAGAAAGAATGCCTAAAATAGAAAATAAATGCAGCCATCACATCTAAGAATTGGTAAGCTGCAATATAATAAATGTTTGCTTTTTGCTTTAAAGAGGTAGTAAACTGCCACAAAAAAAAAAGGCCCCTTGCAGGTTTAAGTCATAATGTACTAGTATGCACTGCACTACTACATGACATCACTTCCATGCATGCGCGAGGGAGCCCCAGCCCTGGCACAAAGCTTTGAATGTATGGCATCCCTTTAGAGCGCCTGCGCCAGTCACATTACTGGCTGCATGCTGTGTGAATATCTCCTAAACAGTGAAAGTTTGGGAGGTATTCACTGTACCTACAGGTAAGCCTTATTATAGGTTTACCTGTAGGTACAAGTTAAAAAGTGGACTTTACATCTTTAACTACTTCCCTCCTGGCCTATAGTAAAACGACGGCTGGGCGAACCTCTCGTCCCTCCAGGAGGGCGTCAAATGACGTCCTTCCCAGATCACACTTTATGCGTGCCCGCTGTTGTGAGATCTGTCACTGGCTGTGTACCTGGGACACGGCCGAAGACAGATCTGTGTACCGTTCCCATTACCAGTACCATGTGACCTGCTGTGACAGGTCACATGACAGTTGTATACAATGGATGGTTTCCTTTCATGCCATCCATTCTATACAATTGTGTCTAGCTGTGAATGATCACAGTGATCACATGCGCAGGCAGGGCCAATCACAGCCCATCTGTGTCATGTGCTTAGCCGTGGCCAATCATAGCTAATCACAACAAAAAAAACCTGAATGATTTGCGTTCAGTTAAACGTTTGTTTATAGCAAAGAAATTCTTTGCTATAAGCAATTACATTGTGTAAAAAAACAAAACAAAAACAAATACTGATGACTTCCCCAAAGTAGTACAATGTTACTATGGTAATATTATACTACTTTGGTCATAGTGTAATATGAAAAAAAATCTTAAAAAAAGAAAAAAAATCTTTATAAAAAATAATAAAATAAAAAAATTTAAAAACAATTATCACTTTTTTTTTCGTACTGTCAGCAGTCAGTGTCCCTGATCACCACCACACCAGTTATATGATGATGCTGTACTGCACTGGTTTTGTGAAAATAATTTTTTTAATTTCATTTTCCGAAAAATTATGACAAAAAATTTACAACTTCAAAAATCTCGCCATGCCTCTTATAAGATACGTCGGACTGTCTACTTTGCAAAAAGGGGGATATCTGTACTGTTCTGACATTTTTGGGCCTCAAGAAATTGGATTGGCCATCAGTACTTCAGGATTGATCAATATTCAGATATATCCCACAGTTTGTGAACTCTATAACTTTCCTACAGACTAAATAATAAATACTGATTTGGGTTATTTTCACCAAAGAAATGTAGCAGAATACATCTTGGCCTAAATTTATGAAGAACAATTATTTATTTGCAAACTTTTATAACAGAAACAAAGAAACGTGTTTTTTTTTCAAAATTTGTGGTCTATTTTTGTTAATTTAGCAAAATATAAAAACCCCAGTGTTGATTAAATTACACCAAAAGAAAGCTCTAGTTGTGTGAACAAAATTATAAAATTTTAGTTTGGGTACAGTGTTGCATGACTGCACAATTGTCATTCAAAGTGTGAGAGTGCTGAAACCTGAAAATTGGCCTGGGCAGGTGGGTAAAAGTGCCCGGTATTGAAGAGGTTAAGGTCTCCATTTTGCCCCAGTATTAATAATTTGTTAGTCTGTTGCTGCCCTCATCATCCCAGTTGTCTTAAGCTAAATGGAAGCCTCGGACTCATTGCCAGTATTAGAATATCCTCAATTAATGTTCATTTGGTATAAATACTTTAATGACTCATTTTCAGGCACAAAATAATGATCCCAGAATGGCGATTTCCTAGAACCTATTTGGTACAACATTGCAAATAATTACCAGAAGTTTGTTTTTTCCTATGCCTTAGGGAAAACATCAAGAAGAACTATTTACTACAATACTTCTATTTTTCCCCCCTTCATAAAGCAATGTTCCATTTCTGTTACAGGTTTTTTTCAGCTCAAAGTGAAATTCAGTTTTGCTAAGAATAAAAAAATATATATACATTGCAAAGATTTTGGTAACCTTTATCAATACTTTACATCCAATCAATAAAATGTCAATATAAAACTAATATTTCTAACGCTGCAGAATACCCAGTGCTGCTACCATCAACATCTTTGTTTAGGCACTTCCCTTTATATGTGGTGACAACTGTCTTAGATTTATGCTCCTGAACTGTCATCCTGTCACACATGCTTCTGGTAGTGGCAACAGTCAGCAATGCTGGCACACATTGCATAGACATGGTCCACTGTTGACTTTATCGGTAAACCCACTTGTACTCCAAAAGATTTACCCCCCTTCCTGACCAGGCCATTTTTTGCGATACAGAGCAAATACTTTGATACTGATAATTGCACGGTCATGCAATGGTGCACCCAAATTAAATTTATGTCCTTTTTTTCCACCAATAGAGCTTTCTTTTGGAGGTATTTGATCACCTCTGCATTTTTTATTTTTTGCGCTATAAACAAAAAAAGACCAAAAATTTTGAGAAAAAATAATATTTTTGACTTTTTGCTATAAAACATATCCAATGAAAAAAATTTAAAAAATTAAATTTCTTCATAACTTTAGACCGAAATGTATTCTGCTACATGTCTTTGTTAAAAAAAAAACTCAATAAGTGTAAATTAATTGGTTTACGTGAAAGTTATAGCGTCTACAATTGGCAGTATATATACTGGAAGTTTTATTTTTTTTTATACAAGTAATGGCGCGATCAGCAACTTATAGTGGAACTGCAGGGCTGCGGCAGGCATTCTGTCACTGGATGGGAACTGACTAACTGAAACTGACATCTCCAGTGACACTAATACAGTGATCAGTGCTAATAACCCACATGGAAGAAAAATATATTTTAAATATATTTAAAAAATATTCTCCCCAAATATATTGACATATTATTATTATTATTATACAGTATTTATATAGCACCAAAGGGTTTGCTCAGAGCTGTACAATAGCAAGGGGGACAGAACATGAGACAAAACAGTAAAAATAAAATACACGAGGGGTTCGAGGGCCCTGCTCTTTCGAGCTTACAATCTAGGAGGGAGGGGAAGTGGTACAGGAGGAAGTGGCTGTGGGGGATGGAGTGGTGGGAGAAGTGGAGGAGATTGGTTGTTAGTTGAGGATGGGGTAGGCTTCCCTGAAGAGATGGGTTTTCAGGGTGCGCCTGAAGGTGAGGAGGGTAGGTGACAGTCTGATGGATTGGGGTAGGGAGTTCCAGAGGATGGGGGAAGTCCTGGAGAAGTCCTGCAGTCGGGCGTGGGAGGAGGAGACTAGGGAGCAAGGGAGTAGGAGGTCCTGTGAGGAGCGAAGGGCACGGGTAGGGTGGTATTTGGGTATCAGGTCAGTTAGGTAGTTTGGGGCAGCGTTGTGAATGGCTTTGTATGTCAGAGTTAGTAATTTGAATTTGATTCGCTGGGCAATCGGGAGCCAGTGAAGGGATTGGCAGAGGAGGGTGGCAGATGTGGAGCGGTTGGTGAGTTTGATAGTGATTGGACATGAGGTTGGAAGGAAAGGTTTGAATCCAGGGTGACACCCAGGACTTTGGCGTGTGGGGTGGGATTGATGGTGGCATTGCTAGTAGTGATGGAGAGGATGGTTGGGGGGGAAACCAGGAGCCCCATATATTTGAAATCCTACAATATGAACAATATTTTTACAAATATATATTTTTTAAATATATTCTTCAGATTTTATTAACACATTAAAAAGTCATTTTAACATACATATATTTTTACATATATTTGTAAATGCATTCCAAAAATGTAGATTAAATGTATTTACAAAGACATACAGTATATTTGAAAATGTTTTTTAAAAAATATTTTTCATATATCTTGTAATATATAAAAAAAGCATTTCAACATACAATATATATATATATATATATATATATATATATATATATATATATGTTTTGAAATATATTGAATATGGCCAAAATTGTAGTATTTCAAATATATGTCAATATATTTGGGAAGAGTATTTTAAAAATATATTTAAAATATATTTTTCTTCCATGTGGGAAAAAGCACTGACACTGTACTAATGACACTGGGCAGGAAGGGGTTAACATCTGGGGCGATCAAAGGGTTAACAGTGTGCTGTGTGTGTTTTACTATGTCTGCTGTGTGTGTTTTACTATGTGTGCTGTGTTGCATTTTACTTGGGAGATATGCTGCTTTGTATCTCTGCTTTGTGCAGAGAGATACAAAGCAGCATGTCTATGCTGACAGGTGAGAGATCTGTGTTGTTTACACACAGATCTCTCCCCTCTCAGCCATGCCAACTGGGGCAATCAAAAGGTTAACAGTGTGCTGTGTGTGTTTTACTATGTGTGCTGTGTTGCGTTTTACTTGGGAGATATGCTGCTTTGTATCTCTCTGCTATGCAGAGAAATACAAAGCAGCATGTCCATGCTGACAGGAGAAAGATCTGTGTTGTTTACACACAAATCTCTCCCCTCTCAGCACTGTTGATGATCACAAGTCTCAGCCAGGAAACGCCAGTCGGGACCTGGTGATTGACATATCCCACAGCCAATAGACGGAAATGCCAAATCACGTCTATTTATGTGACTTTGCGCAGCGGATCCGCCTTGTAGCAGTATATCTGCTACGCGGCAGCTCTTAAGTGGTTAAACTGGTTGTAAATATTTACATATACCCAGCAAAGTGACTGGCCTCAGGTGATACACAGAGATGAAACAAATCCTCCTATATAAGCTGTTTATCTGCAGCCATCCTTCCCCTACATCCATTTAAAGTGCAAAATTTACACAGGATCTTTCTGCTCTGAAAAGCAGGGGGCGGAGAGCTGAAGTTACATAAGTGAGGAGAGGTCTAAATGCTGACTGGAGGGAAGGGACACACCCCCTTCACACAGGAACAGAGCTGAAGCTGTCAATCACAGGCTGTGCCCTCCCTTGTCACTGTTTCTCTTTTGGTGTCAGGAAAACTTTTTAGAAGTGACTCATGCTTATAGCAGAGGAATGGGGCAATGGACAGAAATAAATGCCCTGCATAGAGACAAGCACACACTACAGATGGATATGCTTTGTTCATATTTCATATCTGAGGTTTACAACCACTTTAAAGGAATGACTTGTAGCTGACACTGGAGCAAGTACTTGTAAACACTGGAACAAGTACACTTAGAACATGAAAGAGGATGAAGATGATCAGCAGCACTGAGATGCTAAGAATGGTGAAAAAAAGAAGAAAACTGAATTTTATTGAAAAAACAAAGTGTTAAAGGGGTATAACTTTGGAGGAGGCCATTGGAGAATTCTTCTTTTGAGAAAACCAGTTTTCTGACTGTCATGCTGAGGTTTTGGTTTTAATACTTTCTGAGTCACTGACTCCATAGCAAGTATAAGGATAAGAAATTCTGACTCTTTTCTTTCACTCATTTATAATGTGCATAGTGTTTGGGCATAGTGGCCTAGTGAAAGCTCAGAGTTACATATACACTCGATGGTCACTTCATTAGGTACACCTGTTCAATTGCTTGGTAACACAAATTGCTAATTGAACGTGGCATGGTTGTTGGTGCCAGACAGGCTGGTCTGAGTATTTCAAAAACTGCTGATCTACTGGGATTTTCACGTACAACCATCTCTAGGGTTTACAGAGAATGGTCTGAAAAAGAGAAATATCCAGTGAGCACCAGTTGTGTGGATGAAAATGCCTTGTTTATGTCAGAGGTCAGAGGAGAATGGGCAGATGAGTTTGAGATGATAGGAAGGCAACAGTAACTCAAATAAGCACTCATTGCAACCAAGGTATGCAGAATACCATCAGTGAAATGCACAATACGTCAACCCTTGAAGCAGATGGGCTACAGCAGCAGAAGACTACTCCGGGTGCCACTCCTGTCAGCTAAGAACAGGAAACAAGGCTACAATTTGCACTTGCTCACCAAAATTGGACAACAGAAGATTGGAGAAATGTTGCCTGGTCTGATGAGTCTCAATTTCAGCTGCGATATTCAGATGGTAGGGTCAGAATTTGGGGTAAACAACATAAAAGCATGGATCCATCCTTACTTATATCAATGGTTCATGCATGTGCAGCCAACAAATCTGCAACAACTGAGTGATGCTATCATGCCAATATGGACCAAAATCTCTGAAGAATGTTTCCAACACCTTCTTGAGTCTATGCCATGAAGAATTAAGGCAGTTCTGAAGGCAAAAGGGGGTCCAACCTGGTACTAGCAAGGTGTACGTAATAAAGTGACCGGTGAATGTATGTGTAACACACTGCAATGTTACTGATTGCAGATTTGTAAATGGCCACAAGATGGCAGTGCTATGCAGTTCAGTTGGTACAGGAAATCATATAGCAATGCTAAGAATTCTAGGACTTGATTGCTGCAAGCAGGATTTCTTCATTCAGTTTCTCTGGAGAGGCAGGATAGTCAATCCTGCATGCAAGTAGATTGGGCCATCGACACCAATATCTCCATGGGGGGACAGCGAGAAGGGGCCACGCAGCAGTAAGGCCAATGTTTCGCATTGTTACTTGGAAGGATCGAGTGAGGGGGTTCCTAACCCATACCACACCACCACTTCATGTTACAAGTTCAGCTGTTGCCAGTTACTCAAGTCCAAGATTCTTACAACACAGACTGCCACATAGAGACACATACTCTGTAGCTCTCTCAGTGCTGCGGCCTATCTACACTAGTAGTCCATTTAAGTTCTGCACACAGTATATCAGCCTCAACAATTTCTGCTTGCCTGATGGGCAGAAACTGTAAAAAAGTAAAATCATATTACCTCAGGCTTATTTAGGCCTAACAACAAGTTTCACCAGCCAAGTCTTGCATTTAAAGGGACATACTTCTGTGACCCCGCCCCATGTGACATTATTGATGTCACATGGGGTGGGGTCACATGCGTGATATCCCCGGATGGCCGTTACCTATTTAAGAACTGTGATACCCCCAGAGCAGGCAGACGACGGGAGCCATTGTGGGAAGTGGAGCCTTTCTCTTTTAATTCTTTTTTCAGGTTGGCGGCGGACATTGTGATTGACGTTGGATCTACTGCGGGGGACATTCTTTTAATTTTTTCTTTTAATAAAGGACTTGTCAAAGATCGTGTCCTGTCTTTTTTCACACTACACTTTTTTTTTTGTGAATGAGTATCAGGACCATGTACCCCATACTTATTCACATAGGGGGGCGGGATCTGGGAGCCCCCTTGTTAAAGGGGGCTTCCAGATTCCGATAAGCCCCCTGCCCGCAGACCCCCACAACCACCAGCCAGGCTTGTGGGGAAGAGGCCCTTGTCCCCATCAACATGGGGATAAGGTGCTTTTGGGGGATAGCTTCCCTGCCCCAAACAATCCCCCCTTGCTGAGGCCATGTGACCTGGTATAGTTCAGGGGGGGCGCTCGCTCATCCCCCCCCCTTTCCTGACCTACCAGACTGCATGCATAAGGGTCTGGTAAGGATTATGGGGGGGACCCCCACGACATTCTTTTTTTAATTGTGGCGTGCAGTTCCCCTCAAAATCCATACCAGACCTGAACGCCGTTTTTTTTTTATTTGTTATGGTGCCAGTTTTTAAAAGTAATTCCGCTTTTTTTTTCTTCACTATAGCTCAGAGATTTAGCTGTCATTTCCCCTCAGCTAAAATAAAGAAAGTTTCCTTTTAGTTTATTTCCCCAAGTTAAAAAAACAATGTTTACTTTTAGTTTCATAAAAGAAACAAAGTTTCCTTTAACTCCGGGGAAAGTGACAGCTAATTCTGCGATCTATAGTGAAGAAAAAAAAAAGCCGCCAATTGCATTTAAAAATCGGCACCGACAAACACTTCTTATTGCGAAAAAAATTGTTTAAAAATTTGTAAACCGAGGCATTATTTTCAATGGATTTTCATTCGTAAACCGAAAATTACATCAACCAAGGTGTTGGTAAACCGAGGTACACACACACACACACACACACACACACACACACACACACACACACACACACACACATATATAAATATATATATATATATATACATATATAAAACATTAGGAGACAGAATATACCTGACACCCTTCCACTTAGGTGAGGGTGACATGATAGGCTTTCAGAAGAGTTCCTGGTGAGAATCTCATATCCCGCAGATAGGTGTTCCAAAACTGTAATTATATTTTTCATTTTTAGGCTATATTTTTTCCCCATATGTTTGTAGCAGAAGTAAACTGCCACACCAAAATAAAAAAGTTGGGCCCCTGAGAGCTGTTTGCCATAATTTTGTTATATACAACAGGTAGTAAAAAATGATCTGTTCTGGGTGTCAAATACTCTGTGGTAGCTATGCTAAGGTGTGGTAGCTGCAGGTACAACACATTCTTTGAGCCTTAAAAAGGTTAAGAAAGACTGGTCTAAAGAATAAGCAGACCTTGTTTTTTATGCAAAGTCTGATTTAAAGAACTGCCAGCAGGCCTTGAACAAGTTTTAAAGAGTGCAGAAACCTCCTGAAAGCCTGTTGTTGATCCATCTAGATCTTCCCTGATGCAGTATAGCAAAGATCTACCAGCTTAAAAAAAAAGGCATAAAAAAAAACTAACCAGGATAACAGGTTTTTTACTGAGAGACAGATCAAAGATGTATAGTATGTACCTCAAAGATTTTTCACCAAACTGCCAATTTTGTTTCCAGCTAAAAAATGAAATTGAAATGAAACATTAAAATGTCTGGGTATAGGAAGCATTCAGAGAATGAATATAAAAGTGATATTAAAGGTTCATATTTTTTTTTTGGGGGGGGGATAACAAACATGTCATACTTACCTGCTGTGTGCAGTGTTTTTGCACACAGCAGCCTGGATACTCCTCTTCTCTGATCCCCCGCAGGCTCTCCTGGTTCCTCCTGGTACCCCATCAGCAAGCAGCTTGGTATTTGGGCACCCGCTGCTCCATGTGTCCATTCACACAAAGAGCTGCGGCTTGACCCCACCGCCTCTCTCTACTCATTTTCTGACTGGCTGTGATTGACAGCAGTGGGAGACAATAGCTCCCGCTTGCTGTCTCAGCCAATGAGCAGCCAGAGACCAGGGATAGCCGAGGCTGTTGTGCACATTGATGGATCACGATGGGGCTCAGGAAAGTATTGAGGGGGCTGGGGGCACTGCTGGGCACAGTTTTTTTTACCTTTATGCATAGAATATATGAAGGTAAAAAACCATGAGCTTTTGCAACCACATTATTATACAGGATTTATATAGCGCCAACAGTTTGCGCAGCACTTTACAAAATGAAGGTAGACATTACAGTTACAACACAATTGGGTACAAGAGGAATCAGAGGGCCCTGCTCGTTAGAGCTTATAATCTAGGAAGAAGGGTTGAGTGATACAAAAGGTAATAGCTGTGGGGGATGAGCTGACGGAGAAAATAAATAGCAGTTTACTAGTTAGAAGCAGGATAGACTTCTTTAAAGAGAAAGGTTTTCATGGATCGTCTAAAGGTGGATAGATTAGGAGACAGCAGGACAGATAGGGGTAGGGAGTTCTATAGGATGGGAGAAGCTCGAGAGAAGTCCTGGAGGTGAGCATGGGAGGAGGAGACACAGGAACTAGAGAGCAGAGGGTCTTGGGAGGACCTAGCGCTCATATTAGAACTGCTGATATTAGCTTGGACTCCATGATCCGTATCCCAGTTAATAGGCTTTATATGCTACATGTTCACCAAATTGGCTTCTTCTTCTCAGTAAGTAAAAACAGAAATATAACACTCAAAGTGTATTTAATGACAGAAATATAACCTTGAACATGATTCATTTCAGAATCACTCATGTTTTCCTCTGAAAATACTTGTAAATTTGCTACTTTATAATGATGTTGTACTTTGAATGGATACCTATAACTGCTTTCATAATATTGTTAATCATATATCTTGTAATATGAAAATTTAACAATATTGCTTATTATGGTGTTATATGTGAGAAGGAAGTCCAGTTCTTAATATTCAGCCTTTCAGTCAAACCCCCAGCAACCATCAAATAGATCCACAGACAATAGATCCAAATAGATCCATCCACAATAAAGAAATCCTTATAGTTTTATTTTTACATTATATTTTATTTTAATGCTATTATTTTTAACAGAACTCCAGTTTGTGACATTAAGGGTTTGAATATTTTTTTTTTCAAAAGCTGTAAGAGCTGAGATGTATTACAAGTTTAAAAGTACAAAGGATTTATACACAGGAATATTATACATCATCTTCCACACAAGCCATCTCTTTAGTAGCCCCTCACCCTACACACACAAGATGAGAAACCTGTTTTATGCTGTCCCTAGAGGGCACTGTCTGAGACAAGATTTGCCTAATGCTTGAAGAGATCATCTCCCGGGACTTCATCTGCAAATAAATAAATCTTTATTCTTAAATCATCCAATCAAAACTTCACTTTTTTGTGTCACAGGCTTATATAACCCTTTCTCTATTTATATTTGCTGAGTGGAAGCATACACAGAAAAACATTCATAATCTGCACATCATACTGGACAACCTTGATGCCATTAAGATGCATTATGGAGGTTTGGATGCTCTTTGCATTATAAACAAAAGAAATGGACCAACTGGCAGTACAACCATTTACAATTCCTATAAAACATCAGTATCCTTTAAAAGGCTTCTGTAGTTATCCAAAAGACTTCAAAATGGGATCAACTGATTTTGCAGCGGAGGTAAAAATGAAAGCCTTCCTCTACTTCTACACCTCTACTCTAATTCAGACATCCTGTGGAACAGAACAGATCCAGATGTACTTTCCACATGTAAGATAAAGCAAACCTCCAGAAATCATTCACGGATGACTTTAAATTTAGAAATGAACACAACAAAATGGACAAGTCACCTCACAAAGCCTTTTATATACATTTAATTAAAAATGTCCTTATATTACCATTATTTAGATTGCATAAAGGGTTGTTTTATTTTCACAATGATTCTGCCATTTCTGAGTTCATCTGGAGGTAAAATGCATGGTCCGTTACAGATGCGTCCCTAGGGTTGGTGTCACCCGGTGCGGTAACACGTGGTGTCACCCCTCCAGAGAGGAAAAAGAGGTGCCAGTATAGCAATAAAATGAGTATCCCGACCCGTGAAGATATGTATCCCCTGAAGCAACTGTGCATCTGAAGCTGATCCTGCGAATCACTATGGGTTGCAAGATCAGTTAACCTTGTATAGGATCAGCTTCAGCGGTTTGCAGCCTGTAAGGGGTTAACTGTGGCAGCTCTGCGCTAAAGTCAGAGAACGGCTTCTTTGGCCTGAACCCGGCACATGCGCAGTTGCTTCAGGGGATACATATCTTCATGGGTCTGGGATACCCATTTTACCGCTACACCGGGGGCAGCTGTCACTGTGCTGGGAATCCGGGATCACTGCAATAACTGGCCAGGATCTTCACAGAGCCCAGAAGCTCTGCTGGCATCCTGTTTCTGCACCCCCTGTGATGGTGTCACCCGGTGCGGCCCACACCCCCCTAGGAATGCCACTGGTCCGTTATTGTTTGTATTAATTTTACAGACAGCAAGTTCTCTTTTTAGGTCTACTTCTCTTGCTTACAGCCTATATCTGCTATTTTATTGATCTTCTTTTTCTTTTGATTTTAGCGACCTGTATCGTTACAGTAATAAGTACTACTAGTTTCCTAACATCAACTCTGATGGCTTTAGAAAGGCTATGAAGCCTTACACATCATAAAAGTGGAATATTGAACCTTGCCTCCCAGGAAAAAAAACCAGCACTGTGGCCCCCACTGTTCTGATCAGTGTCTGGGGCTGTTCTGATTGTAAATACAATTGAGTGCCCAATTAATCCGTTGTCAGTAAATACCGATACCACTGTGGTGTTTGAAAAGTAGGACAATTGGCTAGAGGGGCATTTGAGGTGCTTATGTGGGTAGCAAAGAGATGCTAAATGTCATGACCAAAATCATTTTCATTTGGGTTAGACCCTGGGGTGGACTGACCATTTGGAAACTCGGGCACTGCCCGAGGGCCCGGGGTCAGTAGGGGGCCCCATGAAATGCCCCTGGTACCTTTTTCATAGGCTTTTTTGAGTTTGGGTAAGGACACAGGGGCCCCATGATCCCCTATTGCCCAGGGGCCCCATGAGTTGTCAGTCCGCCCCTGAGTGGAGCTATGGCGGTGGAAAACGACTGGCTATGCAAACCAATAAATACATTTAAAAAAAATAAGATGTTATAACAATTTCAAATCTCTTTTCGGTCAAATTCTCCAATGCAAGGTAGAAAGATTTCTCACTAGGACACAGTTTGCGAAAGAAAGAGTATTATCTGACGCACATAGAAAATGTTCTCACCTATAAGAAAATGTGGGATAGTCTTCCAGAGGAATTGGTTTTAGCTGACACACTAGATGTAACAAAAAATAGCTGCATGTGTTTTTCCAAATCCCTAAAATATAAACAGCCACTGGTGTTTGTACGTGAGGGCATCTTCTCTTTTGCATGAGTAAAACTGGACCAACTGAAAATTATGTATTTTAAAGGCATATTTCCAGTGGTTTTCTTTACCAACATTTATTCTTTATGTCCTTGCAATGTGCTTTTAAGATTGCTAAAAACTTTGATTACTCCAGACAGAGTAAATTATCTAGCACAGCCCTCTTGCCAAGTCATAACCCTCTCCTCTTCTGAGAGTGTCTATTACTGTCTGCACTGACAGGGCAACCTTTTTTGTAGCAGGAGGAGTTAATTTAAAGTTAAATTTAAATTAAGTTAAATTACTATAAAGTGTCAAAGGAAAGACAGCTCTGAGTCTCTGGGGTTTGGATGTCTACCCAGATTGTTCAAGTTAAAAATCAAATTATAGTAATGCACTAGGTCAGTGCTCCTTTTGTTGTTTTGTAGTTTGTGTAAGTATACCTACAGTCCTGAGAGGGCAGAAAGACTATTGTACGCTGTACCTGCAAGATCAGCCAAGAGGAGAGTCCATTCTATCCTTAAGCACCACACCTGAGCACAGGAGGTAATGCTTTCAGTTCCACTTTTGTCATTATAAGCCTCCAGTTACACAGGCTGGGCTGCATTGTTGTAGAACTCTGTTATAGCCTACACCAGCCTTTCTCAACCTTTTCAACACAGAGAAATCCTTGAAAAAACTTTCTCTCAGGTCTCAGGGAACCCCTGCTACAAATTACAATATCAACAACTCATGATACATTAGTGTGATGCTCAGTGGGAAGAATGCTCCTTACACATGTGGTCATTGGGAAGAGTCTGCCCTTACAGATAGCTAAAAAGATCAATGGTGTCAGTGGGAACTAATCTGAGAGTCAGAAATTGTTCATCATTCAAGGAACCCATAACAACCCGTAAAGGATCCTGAGGGTTCCATGGAACCCTGGTTAAGAAACCCTGCTCTACACTGTTCTTTTCTGAAAGGGTTTTCAATCCTTGAGTTAACCAGTTCTTTGCTTAAGATTGTCGTGCTGTGGGTTGTTGCCTATTAATTGTTTTATTGTCAATTTTACCTGCTTGAAGCATTTAGTGCAACCCTGTTGCACAAGATTTATCTCTATTGACTTTTCATTAAAGCTGGATACTACTGAGGTACTGCAAAATGTCACATGTAAAACTCACATGAGTGTCAGAAGGGTCAAGGTGTTTGCAAGGTCAGGGCAGTTCCAGAGGAGTAATACTCAATGATCCTCCTTCAGGTAGCTCTACACCATGGTGAAAAATAATTATGATTCAATTAAGCCTCCTGTATGGGTAAAGCACAAGTAAGCTTTAACTGATGAGAAGAGTAAGGCTACGTTCACACTAGCCTTGTGTGCAGGCGGCAGAGAGGCGTTTAAGAAGCGTTTTTACCGCTTCCCAAACGCCTCTGCCAACTCTGCACATTACAGCACATGGTGCTGTTCTAACAGGAGCGTTTGCGTCGCGGCGCGTTGCGTCGCGGCAAAACGGACACCTCTGGTCGAGTCAGGAGGCTTTGAAGCCTCCTATTCTCGTCTATGGTGCCGCTCCGCAAACGCCTGGCCGGCGTTTGCGGATGCGGTTGCGACGCGGTTGCGGGGCGTTTGCGGGGCGTTTGCGGAGCGGTAACACCACTCAAATGCATTATAGGCGTTTGTGGGGCGTTATTAACGCTCAGCAAACGCCTAGCAACCGCCGCTAAACCGCGCATGCGGCGTTTGCGGAGCGTTTGCCGAGCGTTAAAAACACTCCGCAAACACCGGACCAACGCTTGCCAAACGCTATAGGGGCGTTTGGCAAGCGTTGGCAAAACAGCCTAGTGTGAACGAGCCCTTAGTCAGATTGCACAGAGATTAACTTGCGAGATACCTCACATGTGTTTTGGACTGGGCTTTCTGTTGCCATCCTACAGTCATATCATTACACTCCAAAATGTATTTTCTTTGAACTAATATAATTCCTCTAGATAACAAAAGACCCCTTGTAATATTTTCTTGTCCACCTGTATACAAGGACACCAAGTGATGAAAAGATAAAGAGACATTTGATGACTCTAATCCTTCATGACAGTTTTTGTTAGGATCATTTAACAAAGTTACACAGACCCTTGAGAGCACAAGTGATAACTTCTATAAGACTCTACCACGTGACTAAAAGATTACGAATGCATGTCGCAAGATTATTTAACACTCATCTGTCAAAGCTGAAAATGTTTTGCAGCTCTCTACGGGCAGTTTAATGCACAGCAGAGGAATCCTCAGGAGTACACTTCAGTGAAACCCTTGCATAATGCAAGAAGTCTACACACTCCATTGATGGATTCTTCTCTTATTAGGAATGTCAGCTAGCATCTCCATTTTGCTAAATGAATTGTGCACTCACGCCTTCTTTAAATGAAGGATTTTTCAGGATTCTTGTTTGTATGTATTGATTGAGATCAATTTAGAAAATTATTTGAAAGGGATATAAAGATCAAACCTTCTGAGTAATCTTCTGAAAACATAAAATATGTTTACCAATGAGAAGATACAACTGTAAAAGCAAATAAGGGGTATGAAAACCTTAACAATTAACTTTTCTTATGTCCCCTTTTTGGTCTGTTAAATATACAATTGAAGGTGTATTAAAATCACAAAAAAAAGAAGAGAAAGTGCACTGGCCTTGTTCATCACCTTTAACACCACTTTATTTGTAAAATTCAATAGAATGCTCACATAAATGTTAAAATTATAGACAGGTAACCCTCTATCACATTCTATAGATGGGAGCTTTGAGGAAGAGAGCTTATCCCTCGAAATGTGTTAGATAACATATACCTGCTGCACGTTACCAAAGGAGTCTTTCTATTGATCATTTTGAGGATGGAGATGTGAGGAAGTCCTGTTCATAGCATATGATGGAGAATTACATGCCTGTAATTTTAACATTTTTGTTTACTTTTTTGTGAGTATCTTATGGGATTTTACAAATAAAGTGATGCTAAAGGCGATGCACAAGGCTGTTACTCTCTCCCTATTTGTGATTTTAGTACAGTTTGAAGATTTCCTGGATCTGAGGGGAGCTACAGGGCCATGAACAGTTTTATGATATCACATTAATTGGATTAGTGAATGAGAAGCGTTTCCAATTCTGTATCTGTCCTATATCCTTTAGCACTTGGGCGCTGGTAGTGTATTTGTTTTATACCATTGAAAGCATTTGGTTATATCTACAATATGTATTAAATAAGTGCAAAAAATACCCACAGAAAAAAATTGAAAAGTTTTGAACTTTCTGTCGCTCAGTCTGTTTATTGTTATCAGTTACCATTGCTCTCAGAGCTCCCCCATGACAAAGTATGTGAAATAAAATTCATGGGGGTCTGGTCAGTAAAATGTTCTTCCAGCTGGAGTCTGAATCTCTTGTTTGTGCTATGATTCAGGTTCTTCACATCACAGCTTCCCCCCCCCCTTTGTAGCACAGTCACCCCTTTGCATCAGTGTCCTTAGACCCCTCTTCACATCACAGCCCCCCCCCCCTTTGTAGCACAGTCACCCCTTTACATCAGTGTCCTTAGACCCCTCTTCACATCACAGTTTCAACCTTTTACATCAAAACAACAAGTAAACAGGAGTGCAGGATCCCCATTAGCATGACAGTAATCATTTATTGAAAGAATAAAAAAGCACACTTAGGCCTTGTTCATATCATACATGCAGAAACACTGATGGAAACTAATGCACAGATTTCACTTGCAGAGACATCAGTTTACATTAGTTTTCACACGTGCTTCAATGAGTTTTATACATGTTGCAAATTCCTGCGCAGAAAAAATCTGCACGTGATACTAGTGTTTTGAACAGGGCACATAGAGAACAATTGCTTTTGTTGTGCCCTTGCAGAACGTGTGCAGAAAAACTGATGTCTCTGCACCATGGTGTGAATGAGCCCTTACAATTAAAACTCTTGAATATCAGCATAGGTGGTAGGAAACACCAGGGTGGAGACAAAGCAAGGGTGTGCAGGAAACAGCAACTCCAGATCCACTGGCCAGTATCACAGGGACCCACTCTTTTAGCTGTCAAAAAGCCGCCAATAAACAGCGCCCAGTGCCACTGCCTAATGCCTCATGATGTCATCTACATGCTGGTGGAAAGAGGAGGAGCCCCTGCAAACAGCCTTGCTTTGTCTCCACTTTGGTGTTTCGTACCACCTATGCTGATATTCAAGAATTTTAACTGTAAATGTGCTATATTATTCTTTCAATAAATGATTACTGTCTTGCTAAAGAGAATCCTGCTCTCCTGTTTTCTTGGTGTTTGAGCTGCTTTGGATCATCCTAGATCTCCTCTGGAAGCTACAGGATCCTGTTGTTAATTGGCTCTTGACCATCTTCTTGATTGTATCTGAATTTTGTTTGGATTGATCTTCATTGATACTACTGGCATTAGGCATGGAAAGCTGGGACATGCAGTGCGCTTTGCTGGTTTTTTAATTTACTTTCAATGTTTTACATCACCGCCCCCTCCTTTACATCACAGCACACCCCTTTACTTCATAGCCCCCCCATTTACTTCACAGTGCTCCCCTTTACATTGCAGTTCTCCCCTTTACTTCACAGCACCCCCTTGAAATCACAGCCCTCTAACTTACATCACAGCCTCCTTTACATCACAGCATCCCCCTTACATCACATTCTTCCCCTTAACTTCACATTGTCCCTTTTTATATCACCGCCTCGTCACATCACAGCCCTCCCTTTACATTGCAGTGGTGCCCTTTACTTCACAGCACACTCCCTTTACATCAGTGCCCTCCCCATACATCACACCCCACTCCATTTACATCACAGCCTCCCACTTACATCACGGTGCCCCCCTTTATATTACAGCTCCCCTCCTTTACATTTCAGTGCCCCCATGTACATTGTGGTCCCCTTTTACTTCACAGTGCCTCCTTTACATTACACCCTCCCTCTTCACCACACACCACCCCCACTTTACATTCCAGCGCCCCCCCTCCTTACATCACATTGCCTTCCTTTACTGAGGACATCAGTGTCCTCAGTCCTCTCCTTTAAATCATACCCCTCTTCCCAGTCCTACCTTAACAGGACAGAGGGTAGGAGGTACAACAGGTCTGGATGAAGGACAGGAGCTTAACAATTTTTCCTGTTAACCAGTGGGTGATTGCACCGTAGCAACCAATCGCCCACTTGTTAACTTGAAAAATTGGACAGATCCCATCTTTGGTCGAGACCTGTCATACCTCCGGCAATCTGGTGTGGCTGTTGGCTTAAGTGCAGCCCCACAGGAACCTTATGATAAATCTAGCCCTGTAATCATTAAAACGTTAATTCCCAAAAATGCTTTGAAAAAGTTTTTCTGAAACTGTATTGTGTCAAGTAACAACATTTTTTTACTGGAGTTTTTCTTTAACAGACAAACTTCATGTATGATAAGATCTGCTGCCTTACTTCTCAGACACATTTCTTGCACTTAAAGTGTGTAATTCTGTTCATCAGCAAGTATTTGCCAGTAAAAAAAAGTCAATAAAATGCTCTGAAACTGACATATCCCATTATTATTCCATCAAAAAACCTCTGCACTAATTAGTCCTGTTTGCTCGGCATAACCACTAAAATGGCTGTCTAATGCTCTTTGAAATGAGCAAAAGTAATCCTGAAGATTAACGCTATCTGACAAAAGCACCACTTATTTTACTATCTCAATTTTATGGTGCAATATTTTAAATTATTGATGTATAACATTAAAAATAATGTTTTTTGATCAGGGTGTGTTGAACAACATGAGGCCTGCATACAGGAGCATTGGTATCCAGTGCTTGCTGGACAAACTGAATAGTGTAGATCAGGGGTCTCTACAGTTTATAAACAAAGGGCCGGTTTACTGTCCTTCAGAAAGGGGAGGGGGGCGGACTGTGGCTGTTCGGAGAAGAAAAGGTCCCGACGTCAGTGGGAATAAACAACGGCCCATCTTTGGTGTCAGTGGGAGGAATTATGCACCATCATTGGTGTGATTGATAGGAAATGTGCCCCATCATTGGTGTTATTAAGGTTATGTAAGGTTATGCACTTGGGGGCTAAGGATATGCATGCATCATACATACTAGGGGGGTACAACTGGGGGAATCAATGGTGGAGAAGGATCTGAGAGCTGTGGTAGATCACAAGCTTAATAATGGCATGCAATGCCAAGCTGCGGTTTCTAAAGCAAGCAAAATCCTCTCTTGTATTAAAAGAAGTATAGACTCCAGAGAGAGAGATATAATTTCCCCCGGTACAAATCATTAGTAATAACTCATCTGGAATATGCAGTTCAGTTTTGGGCACCAATTCACAAAAAGAACATTGGGGAACTGGAGAAAGTACAGAGAAAGGCAACCAAACTGATACGAGGCATGGAGGAGCTCAGCTATGAGGAAAGATTACAGTAGAGGAACTGAATTTATTGTCTCTTGAGAAGAGATTAAGGGGGGATATGTTCAACATGTATAAATACATCAGTGATTCATATAGTGAACTCGGTGTAGAGCTATTCACCCTGAGATCATCACAGAGGACAAGGGGGTACTCTTTACGTCTGGAGGAAAATAAATTTAATATCCAAACACGGAAAGGTTTCTTCACAGTGAGAGCTGTGAAAATGTGGAATAGACTCCCTCAAGAGTTGGTTCTGGCCAGCTCAGTGGATTGCTTAAAAAAAGGCCTGGATTGTTTCTTAGATACGCAGAATATAACTGGATACTAACATTTATAGGTAAAGTTAATCCAGGGAATATTCGATTGCCTCTCGTGGGATCAGGAAGGACTTTTTTTCCCAGCAGGATCAAATTGGATCATGCTTTGCTGTGTTTTTTTTTGCCTTCCTCTGGATCAACTGTGGGTATAGGATTATAACTCTTTTTTTTTTTATGGTTGAACTGGATGGACTTTTGTATTTTTTCAGCCAGACTAACTATGTAACTATGTAATTATTGGGCCCATTACTGGTGTCATTGGGAGGAATTGTGCCCTTTCATTGATGTCATTGGAAGGAGTTGTGCCCCATCATTGATGTCATTGGGGGGAATTATGCCCCTTTGTTGGTAGCAGTGGATGAAAGTAGTACCCCAAGTTTATCTGGTCCCAGGCCGCAGTTTGGAGACCACTACTTTAGGACATCAGTCCACCCCATTCACTTTGGTAATATAAGAACTCCTGCTTCTGATTCTAAAACATACCCACTGCAGGGTTCTTGGTTTCTCTGTTATTTAGAAAGATTTATGTAAAACATTGGTACTAAAATGTTTATCACATCCATTATATATCAGATTAGAGTTACCTTGGAACAATGTCACCCTCTCCACTGTGGAAGCTGAGGTGTAAGGTAAGCATATTTTTTTTTTTTTAACTTTTTTCTTCATGCTTTTTTTTACACTTCATTGGGGTGTTTAGGTATGGAGGAGGGGGAACTGATGTAATATGGTCAGCTTTAAGCAGTTATTGTTTTTTAATAGCTAGGTTGCCCTCACTCTAGATGCTAATATACAAATCTCCACATTTAATACAATCTCAAAAATAAGAAAGAGCAAGTATAAAAAAACGTGAAAGTACCATAAAATTTTTTTAAAGTAAATGGTGTAAAATAGTTCAAAATATGTGCTTATAAAAATACACTTCACTTTCCCTTTTAAGTTTAAGTGTATGTAATCTGTAACAATAAACCTATTTTATTTGGCCCCTTTTTGTTTGTTAAATATGCAATTGAAACAATTAAATGAATATACCATGTTAAGTGCAAAAATAAATCTGTTGATCCTGGCACAAATCTATTGAGCTGATAAAATCCTGCACTCTTTGCTGTACTGTTATCAGTCAGCATTGTTCCCAGTTCCCTTTCTGGGCTACAATACACCTATCCTTTATGTTATGAAATGAGGTGAGGATGAGGTGTTCTGTAGTCCTGACACACTTCTTTAGGCGACATCAATGCTCCTCCACAGATACAGTAAGGTGAGTGAGCGATCTCACTCTAGCATAGGAAGTGTGTTCACCAGGAGAAAGAAAAAAGGAAAACAAAACTGAAAAAAGAAACCATATGCAGCCACCACTTCAAAGCTGAAGTTTAATCTGCATATAATTTGCCTTCCCCAGTTCCTTTTACCCCCTTTTCAACATGCTAATTCCATTTTTAAATATAATCTTTCCATTTTCTTTACATACCAGTAAGGCTGGGGAGGCAGCTGATAATGGATGTCCTCCAGCCAGGAAATGAGGCAGGCTCTATCTGATTTGCTGCATCTTCTAATGCATACTCAATGCAGTAATATCAGAGTAAGTAATTTCAGTATGGGAGAGGAACCTATATGACTGTGCAAGGCTGAAGGTATGGTTAGAGTCAATCTTTAAAGTTTGGTTCTTGGGTTTAGATGCACAATAATTAAGAATACACAATAAGTATTTCTTGTACCTGGAACCTTTTTTATGTTATATACAGTATCTCACGGAAGTGAGTTCACTCCTCACATTTTTGTAAATTTTTTATTCTATCTTTTCATGTGACTACACTGAAGAAATGCCACTTTGCTACAATGTAATGTAGTGAGTGTACAGCTTGTACCAATCTAAGTGTAGAGGGTTATTATTTTATTAATAACATACAGTAGGGTGTAAAAACTACTCACAAACATGAGGAGTAAGAAAGCATGGTAAAGTAATCCTTTGGGAAGCCGTTAGTCCATCAGCGGTGTGTAGATGGGTCTTGGTCATTCAGGATTATCATTATTATTATTATTATTATACAGGATTTATATAGTGCCAACAGTTTGCTCAGCGCTTTACAATATAAAGACAATACAGCAACAATACAGTTCAATACAAGAGGGTTAGGAGTTTCCTGCTCCTTGGAGCTTACAATCTAGAAGGGAGGGGTTAGTGGTACAAAAGGTAATAACTGTGGGGGATGGACTGGTAGGAAGAATAGAAGATTCCATTATTAGCTGAGGGCAGGATAGGCTTCCCTGAAGAGATAGGTTTTCAGAGATCGCCTAAAAGTGAGCAGAGTAGGTGATAGTCTGATAAATTGGGGTAGAGAGTTCCAGAGGATGGGGGAAGCTCTGGAGAAGTCCTGGAGACAAGCATGGGAGGAGGAGACAAGGGAGCTAGAGAGCAGGAGGTCTTGTGAGGAGCGGAGAGTACGGTTTGGGTGATATTTCGAGACAAGATTGGTGATGTAATTTGGGGCAGAGTTATAAATGACTTTATACGTTATTGTTAATGTTTTGAATTTTATCCGTTGGGCAATGGGAAGCCAGTGGAGGGATTGGCAGAGAGGGGTGGCTGATACAGAACGGTTAATAAGATGGATGAGTCTGGCAGCAGCATTCATGATAGACTTAATTGGGGATAGCCTGCGATGAGGTAGGCCAATGAGGAGGGAGTTTCAATAGTCAAGGCGGGATATAACAAGGGAGTGAATAAGTTGCTTAGTGGTTTCCGAGGTTAAGAACGGCTGTATCTTGGACATGTTGCGGAGGTGAAGTCTACAAGATTTGGACAGCGATTGGATTTGGGGCTGAAAGGACAGATGGGAGTCTAGGGTTACACCTAGCCAGGGGCGGACTGACCATTTGGAAACTCGGGCACTGCCCGAGGGCCCGGGGTCAGCAGGGGGCCCCATGAGATTCCCCTGGTACCTTTTTCATAGGCTTTTTTGAGTTTGGGCAAGGACACAGGGGCCCCATGATCCCCTATTGCCTGGGGGCCCCATGAGTTGTCAGTCTGCCCCTGCACCTAGCATCCTGGCATGAGGGGAGAGACTGATGATTGTGTTATTGATTTTGATGGAGAAGTTAGGAGAGGAGGCACGGGCTGGAGGGAATACTAAGAGTTCAGTTTTGGAAAGATTGAGTTTGAGGAAGTGGAGTGACATCCATGCCGATATGTTCAGGATGAACGGGGATGGAGCCGTCTTCTTCTACAGACCTCTTGTACCTTTTTGTACCCCACATTGACCATCTACCATATTTAGAATTTTATATGTTTGGTCCTCTACCAGCGCCGATTTGTTCATTTTTTCTCTATGTTATCTTGGAGGTGTGTTTGGGGTCGTTATCATGTTGGAATACTGCCCTGCGGCCCAGTCTCCGAAGGGAGGGGATCATGCTCTGCTTCAGTATGTCACAGTACGTGTTGGCAATCATGGTTCCCTCAATGAACTGTAGCTCCCCAGTGTTGGCAGCACTCATGCAGCCCCAGATCATGACACTCCCACCACCAAGCTTTACTGTAGGCAAGACACACTTGTCTTTGCACTCCTCACCTGGTTGCCACCACACACGCTTGACACCATCTGAACCAAATCAGTTTATCTTGGTTTCATCAGACCACAGGACATGGTTCCAGTAATTGATGTCCTTAGTCTGCTTGTCTTCAGCAAACTATTTGCGGGCTTTCTTGTGCATCATCTTTAGAAGAGGCTTCCTTCTTGGATGACAGCCATGCAGACCAATTTGATGCAGTGTGTGGCGTATGGTCTGAGGACTGACAGGCTGACTGTCAGGGCAGGGCTGTGGAACGGACAGGTAGGCCTAGTGGCAGGGTAACGCACTGGCTGACGACAACCACCACCAACAGACTGAAGTCCCTCAGGGCGCGGAGTCTAAGTCCCAGGCTGCCCTTCACCAGGGCCCCTGATGGTGGGGATGGACTTGACGCAACCAGGGACCAGGTCGCGGCCCCCGAGACACCCCAGCTGCGGTAATGGCCGCCGCCAATGGCGTGTAGCTGGTGAGAATGACAATAGCGTAGTCAGACAAGCCGGGTCAATAACAACGGGACAAAACAGTACAGAACAGTAGACAGAGAATCACAGGTCACGGGCCGGGTTCAGCAACGGAAGGTCAGATCAAAGGGAAACACAGAGAATGGTCTTAGTCACAAGCCGAGTCAGAATACCAGAAGAGTCACGAGCGTATACACAGAGCTGTAGCAAGACAAAGACACAAGACACAAGTGCAAAGAGCATGTGCAGATCCCAGGCTTATATGTACTCAGCCACACCCCTCTGGGGGATGGACCTCAGAGACCTGAAGGCATAAAAGATTCCCATCATGCTCAGCAGAAATCCAAGATGGATGCTAGCACATGGAGTAACATAACCTCTGGGAAAAGGTAGGACCTTGACAGTACCTCCTCCTCAAGGGCCCCTCCCCCTCCGCGGCTCAACAAAAGGTTTCTGAGGAAAGCGGGTATGAAACGCGCGGAGGAGGGCAGGAGCATGGACATCCGCGGAAGGAACCCAGGAACGCTCCTCAGGACCATAACCACGCCAATGAACCAGGAACTGTAATCGGCCGCGCACCAATCGAGAGTCCAGGATCCGGCTCACCTCATACTCCTCATGACCGTCAACCCGAATGGGACGGGGCCGAGGCAGAGAGGTAGTAAAGCGATTGCAGATCAGAGGTTTCAACAGTGATACATGAAAGATATTGGAGATCCGCATCCCAGGTGGAAGGGCAAGGGCATAGGCCACCGGATTCACCTTGCGGAGAATGCGAAAAGGACCGACAAAACGGGGAGCTAGTTTGGGTGTGGGCACCCGAAGATTGAGGTTACGAGTAGACAACCACACCCGGTCGCCGACCTGGTATGAAGGAGCGGGCAACCGTCTGCGATCAGCCTGGAACTTCTGACGCTGAGCCGAGTCCCTCAAAGCCCTCTGGATCTGCCCCCATGAAGAACGCAGGGCAGCAAGATGGTTCTCCACAGCCGGAATGTCCTGTGGTGAGAACCTCTCAGGTAATACCGCGGGTTGGTACCCATAGTTGGCCATGAAGGGGGACATCCCGGAGGAGGAGTTGACCGCTGAGTTCCTGGCAAACTCTGCCCAAGGCAGGAGATCGACCCAATCGTCCTGATGGTCCGAGATATAACACCGAAGGAATTGTTCTAAGGCCTGATTGGAACGCTCCGCAGCCCCATTGGACTGCGGGTGGTAGGCTGAAGAAAAGGAGAGACTAATGCCCAACTGGGAGCAGAAGGCGCGCCAGAATCTGGACACGAACTGACTCCCGCGGTCCGAGACAATCACCTTGGGCAACCCATGCAGGCGAAAAATCTCCCTGGAAAAGACCGTGGCCAGTTCTTGTGCTGTTGGTAATCTCCTGAGTGGAATACAATGGCACATTTTGGAAAAGCGATCGACGACCATGAGGATGACCGTATGGCCCCGAGACACAGGGAGGTCTACAATAAAGTCCATGCCCAGGTGTGACCAAGGACGCTCCCCATTGGGAATGGGTTGCAGAAGACCCATTGGAAGATGCCGTGGAGATTTATTCTGGGCACAGATCGAACATGCCGCTACATAAGAGGCGATGTCGGCACGGAGAGTTGGCCACCAGAACAACCGAGAGACGACCCAAGACAACTGGTTCCTCCCCGGATGCCCGGCAGTTTTGGAGTTATGGTAGGTACGCAGCAGACGGGTGCGCAACCCCTCGGGTACAAAACATCTACCCTCCGGTCTCTCGGGAGGAGCGTCAGTTTGAGCCGCCAAAATCTGCTCCCCAAGGGGAGAAGTCAGACTGGTACGAATGGCAGCCAGGATATGATCCGGAGGTATGACCGAGGTTGGCTCAGAGTCCTCCCTGGACAACTCAGAGTATTGCCGCGATAATGCATCAGCCCTGACATTCTTGGAACCAGGCAAATAGGAGACCACATAGTTGAACCGCGACAAGAACAAGGCCCATCTGGCCTGACGGGGTGTCAATCTTTTGGCCTCCGAAAGATAAGTCAGGTTCTTATGATCGGTAAGAATGAGGACCGGAACTGCGGAGCCCTCGAGCAGGTGCCTCCATTCCTTGAGAGCCAGAATGATTGCCAACAACTCCCTATCTCCAATCTGGTAGTTGCACTCTGCAGAGGAAAGCTTCCTGGAGTAGAACCCACAGGGAAGTAGGGGTCCATCGGGCGACCGACGTTGAGACAGGAGAGCGCCTACTCCCGTCTCGGATGCATCAACCTCAAGGACGAAGGGCAATCCAGGATTGGGATGAGACAGTATCGGAGCCGAAGTGAAGGCGGATTTCAGAGCCTCAAAAGCTACGATGGCCTCGGATGGCCACTCGTGAGGATTTCTGCCCTTCTTGGTTAGGTCTGAGAGAGGTTTTGCCAGCGTGGAGAAGTTCCTGATGAACTTCCGATAGTAGTTGGCAAAACCCAAAAAGCGCTGAATGGGCCGAAGACCATTGGGACGAGGCCACTGCAGAACTGCCGAAACCTTCTGAGGGTCCATGGAGAATCCCTCCGCAGAAATGATGTAGCCTAAAAAGGCAACTTGGGATCGATGGAATTCGCACTTCTCAAGTTTACAAAAAAGTTCGTTCTCACGTAATCGTTGCAGCACCTGCTTGACATCCTGGATATGCGACTCCATGGAGGCAGAGTAAACCAGGATGTCATCCAAGTAAACTACCACGCACTGCTGCAACAAGTCACGAAGGACATCATTTATGAATTCCTGAAACACTGCGGGCGCGTTACACAACCCGAAGGGCATCACCAGGTATTCGTAGTGCCCGGTTCTGGTGTTAAACGCGGTCTTCCACTCATCCCCCTGTTTGATCCGTACGAGGTTGTACGCCGCCCTAAGGTCAAGTTTGGTAAAGACTGTTGCCCCCTTAAGGCGGTCGAACAACTCAGTAATCAAGGGAATCGGGTATGCATTCTTAGTGGTGATTCGATTGAGACCCCTATAATCGATGCAAGGCCTCAATTCACCACCCTTCTTCTTTACAAAGAAAAAGCCCGCTCCTGCTGGGGAAGTAGACTTACGAATGTGCCCCCGGGAAAGTGCATCCGCAACGTACTCCTCCATGGCCTTATTCTCCGCAACCGAGAGAGGATACACCCTGCCACGCGGAGGAGTGGCACCGGGTTGCAAGGATATGGCGCAGTCGTAAGGACGATGAGCAGGTAAGGCACCAGCGCGTACCTTATCAAACACGTCCTGGTACTCCCCACAATCAGTGGGCAACGCAGAGTCTGAGGAGGCACACAACACCTTAACCGGCCCACGGATGCACCCGGCCCCACACTGTGGAGACCACGAGAGAATCTCGGCAGTTTGCCAATTGAAGGTTGGATTGTGCATCTGGAGCCAGGGATACCCCAAAACCACCGAATAGTGCGGAGAAGAAATCACCTGGAAACAGGCCAACTCCCTGTGAACAGCCCCAATAGCTACTTCAACTGGCATAGTCTCGTGGGTAACCTGCGGTGGTTGCAGGGGCCTGCCATCTATTGCCTCGAGAACCAATGGGGTAACTCGAGCCTGCAGGGGAATGGAGTGCTGGGCAGCAAACGAGCTGTCCATAAACAACCCGCCGGCCCCAGAATCTACCAACGCCTGGGCCGTCACCGAGCCCTCCGCCCAAGAGAGGACAACGGTGATCAGTGGCTTATCTCTGCGGAACGCCGGGGACGAGGAGACTCCACCCAAGATCTGTCCCCGACAGGATCTCAGGTGCGAGCGTTTCCCGGACGGACCGGACAGGACTGCCGAAAGTGCCCACCAAGACCACAGTACAGGCAGCGACCCTCCCGACGCCGAGCGACCCGCTCCCCCTCGGAAAGGCGAGCAAACCCCAGCTGCATGGGCTCACCACCAGACAATCTATCCCCAGGAGGCGTGGGAGGAGAGGGAGGAATGGGTGGGATAGAAAACGCAGGTGCCAGTCGATTGGAAGGCCTCCGCAGGCGTTCCTTGAGTGAAGGCCTCTCCCTGAGCCTAGTATCAATCAGGATCAGGAAGGAAATTAGTGCTTCCAGCTCCACAGGCAATTCCTTGGCTGCGATCTCGTCCTTCAATGCATCAGAAAGACCCTGAGAAAACGCAGCCACCAGAGCCTCATTGTTCCAACCCACCTCTGCTGCCAGGGTACGAAACTCTATGGCGTACTCGGCCACGGTCCGTGAACCCTGATGCATAGACATGAGCAGCTTGGCAGCCGAGGCGGAGCGAGCCGGTACATCGAATACCCTACGGAAGGCATCGACAAAACCGGAAAACTCGTGAATCACTGGGTCATTCCTCTCCCATAAGGGATTCGCCCAGGCCAAGGCCTTGTCTGAGAGTAGTGAGATGAGGAAACCCACCTTTGACCTCTCAGTCGGAAAAGCGTAGGGGATTAATTCAAAGTAAATCCCCACCTGGTTAAGGAACCCACGACACTGACTCGGCTCACCCCCAAAGCGCTGTGGAAGAGGGGCTGAACCGGTCATACCTCTGGACACCGCGGGTGCCGCATCAGCCGCGGCGGTAGGCACAGCAAGCGGAACAGCAGCGGGAGCGACCACCGGCCTAATAACACCAGGAGTAAGGTGCGCGGTGCGTGCCAGCAGAGTTTGCAACGCCTGAGCGAACTGATCCAACAGGAGATCCTGTTGATCCAGTCTGGCGACCAACATTGGAAGTGAAGGCGTACCTGCACCGTCAGGATTCATGGCACTTGTGTAATGTCAGGGCAGGGCTGTGGAACGGACAGGTAGGCCTAGTGGCAGGGTAACGCACTGGCTGACGACAACCACCACCAACAGACTGAAGTCCCTCAGGGCGCGGAGTCTAAGTCCCAGGCTGCCCTTCACCAGGGCCCCTGATGGTGGGGATGGACTTGACGCAACCAGGGACCAGGTCGCGGCCCCCGAGACACCCCAGCTGCGGTAATGGCCGCCGCCAATGGCGTGTAGCTGGTGAGAATGACAATAGCGTAGTCAGACAAGCCGGGTCAATAACAACGGGACAAAACAGTACAGAACAGTAGACAGAGAATCACAGGTCACGGGCCGGGTTCAGCAACGGAAGGTCAGATCAAAGGGAAACACAGAGAATGGTCTTAGTCACAAGCCGAGTCAGAATACCAGAAGAGTCACGAGCGTATACACAGAGCTGTAGCAAGACAAAGACACAAGACACAAGTGCAAAGAGCATGTGCAGATCCCAGGCTTATATGTACTCAGCCACACCCCTCTGGGGGATGGACCTCAGAGACCTGAAGGCATAAAAGATTCCCATCATGCTCAGCAGAAATCCAAGATGGATGCTAGCACATGGAGTAACATAACCTCTGGGAAAAGGTAGGACCTTGACACTGACCCCCAACCCCTTCAACCTCTGTAGCAATGCTGGCAGCACTCATACGTCTATTTCCCAAAGACAACCTCTGGAAATGACGCTGAGCACATGCACTCAACTTCTTTGGTCGACCCTGGTGAGGCCTGTTCTGAGTGGAACTTGTCCTGTTAAACCACTGTATGGTCTTGGCCACCATGCTGCAGCTCAGTTTCAGGGTCTTGGAAATCTTCTTATAGACTAGGCCAGTGGTCGGCAAGCCGCGGCTCGCGAGCCACATGCAGCTCTTTACAAACTTAAATGCGGCTCTTCTGTGTGCCGGGCGCCCGCTCCCCTCTCTCCTCTCGGGTGGCCGCCCCCCTCTCTCCTCTCGGGTGGCCGCCCCCCTCCCTCCTCTCGGGCGGCCGCCCCAAAAGTCAGGACTCTGCAGCTGTCAGGATGTAGGCGGGGCAGCCAGGATGTAGGCGGGGCAGCGTGACGAACTCCTCTCCTCTCACAGTCCGCCCTGAAGACCAGAACGGCGCGGGAACACGGCGAGAAGAACGCGTGGAGCAAAGGTAAGTGAATTGACACAATATGGGGGATGAATTACTATAGGGGGGATGAATTACTATATGGGGGATGAATTACTATGGGGGATGAATTACTATATGGGGGATGAATTACTATGGGGGATGAATTACTATAGGGGGGATGAATTACTATGGGGGATGAATTACTATATGGGGGATGAATTACTATATGGGGGATGAATTACTATGGGGGATGAATTACTATATGGGGGATGAATTACTATGGGGGATGAATTACTATATGGGGGATGAATTACTATGGGGATGAATTACTATATGGGGGATGAATTACTATATGGGGGATGAATTACTATATGGGGGATGAATTACTATGGGGGATGAATTACTATATGGGGGATGAATTACTATATGGGGGATGAATTACTATGGGGGATGAATTACTATATGGGGGATGAATTACTATGGGGGATGAATTACTATATGGGGGATGAATTACTATGGGGGATGAATTACTATATGGGGGATGAATTACTATGGGGATGAATTACTATATGGGGGATGAATTACTATATGGGGGATGAATTACTATATGGGGGATGAATTACTATGGGGGATGAATTACTATATGGGGGATGAATTACTATATGGGGGATGAATTACTATGGGGGATGAATTACTATATGGGGGATGAATTACTATGGGGGATGAATTACTATATGGGGGATGAATTACTATGGGGGATGAATTACTATATGGGGGATGAATTACTATATGGGGGATGAATTACTATGGGGGATGAATTACTATATGGGGGATGAATTACTATATGGGAGATGAATTACTATGGGGGATGAATTACTATATGGGGGATGAATTACTATGGGGGATGAATTACTATATGGGGGATGAATTACTATATGGGGGATGTATTTTCAGTTTTAAAAATGTGGCTCTCAAAATAAATTTCAATCGTGGTTTTGGCGAGATTTGGCTCAGTTGAAAAAAAAGGTTGCCCACCACTGGACTAGGCCATCTTTATGAAGAGCAACAATTCTTTTTTTCAGATCCTCAGAGAGTTCTTTGCCATGAGGTGCCATGCTGAACTTCCAGTGATCAGTATGAGTGAGTGAGAGCGATAACACCAAATTTAATACACCTGCTCTCCATTCACACCTGAGACCTTGTAACACTAACGAGTCACATGACACCAGGGAGGGAAAATGGCTAATTAGGTCCAATTTGGACATTTTCACTTAGGGGTGTACTCACTTTTGTTGCCAGTGGTTTAGACATTTTGAGGGGACAGCAAATTTACACTGCTATATAAGCTGTACACTCACTACTTTACATTGTAGTAAAGTGTAATCTCTTCAGTGTTATCACATGAAAGGATATAATAAAATATTTACAAAAATGTGAAGGGTGTACTCACTTCTATTAGTTACTGTATCAGTGGAATTTAGACTGCAGATTGTGGGCCGGATGCGGCCCTTTGCTTGAATGTGTCTGTCCTTTGGCGAACTATTCCTCCTACTGATACAAGGCACCATTCCTTCTACTGACATCAATGATGAGGAACCATTCTTTCCACTGACACCAACAATGGGGCATAAATTCTCCCATTAACACCCAATGATAGAACATTATTCTTCCCAGTGATCTAAATGATGGAACACTATTCCTCCCACTGATACCAATGATTGGGGCGTGATTCCTTCCATTTGCACCAATGATGGGGAACTATTCCTTCCATTGACACTAATGATGGGGCACACTTAATATTTTTTTACTTCCACTGACCGCCAAGCCATAGGCATTGTTTACACCCCCTGATGCTGGGGCATTTTTTAGTCCTACTGGTGTAAATCAGTCTGGCCCCTCTATAGTAAACTGGCCCTTTGTTTAGAAAGTTTGGAGATCCCTGTTCCAAAGCAATGCCTGAATGTAAAATTAAAGTACTGTGCAAATAGGCTATGCTACCTGCACGCATTTTCATTTTTTATAAGAATGTACTTCCCAGAACACAATTTCTTGGTTACATAGCCAGCATTGAGAGCGTTGTGTCCATCATATTCAATCCTACAAAAATCAACTAACATTACCCAGAATAGGGATGTCAAGAGTTAAAAACAATTTCAAGAGCTAATGAACAAATAAATCAAACCAACCAGACTTGATTCAATTTTGAATCCATCATATTTGACTCCTGCAGGAGACACCATCTGTATAATCACTCTGTCACCTTGTGTTAATGGCAGCCTCCAAGCTTCTCTGATGCTTTACTCAATAACACAATATTCCATGACGTCAAGCAAGGCTGGACATATGAGCTGATTTGTCTGCATGATATTAATGACTAGGTTTGATCTGGACTTAGAACTTGAATTTGTGTTCTGTTTAATCTACCATCTTGAACAAAGCTTGTAGTTTTATGTACAGAAACATCATTATTTCAGACAGCATGTACTGTATGTCTCTGTTTTATTCTATATTCCTCTACATGAACAGATTGTGTCATCTATAAAAGTCTCTTCTATAGGTGTGTCCTCTCCCCAAGTGAAGTCTATAGCTGAAGTGTCATGCTAACAGCCAAGCTAGCCTTTCTTTATCCTCTTATTAGAGTAGTATGTGAACTTAAAATGTATACACATTGGATAGTGTTGCTTCCACATGTTTAATGAGTAGCAGCACATCATATACCCAGATTTTAAACTGTGGATGGTGTTTAAAGATCCTGAACAATATTTTTCTAGGGACCATACAGTGTCTGTACTCATTTGGTTTCACAAAGCAAAAGTAAGTCTTTTTAATATATAATGTTGTAAACCTATGACATGAAAATATGAACAAAACATATCCCTCTATAGTGTGTACGTAGTCCCAGTTAGGAGCACTAATTATCATTTCTGTCTGCTGCCTCGTTCCTCCACTATCAGCATGAATCACTTCTGATGAGTTTTCGTGACACCAAGAGAAAAATGGTGTGGGGAGGGCACAACCTATGATTGACAGACTCAACTTTGTTGCTATGGGAAGGGGGGTGTATCCCTTCCTTCCAATCAGCTCACAGAGCTCTCCTCACTGAGTGTTATTTCAGCTTCCCCTGCTTTAAAGAGCTGAGCGATCCTGTGTAAATTCTGCACTTTGAATGGATGTAGGGGAAAGATGGATAGATAAACAGGTACAACTTCTGAAGGAGGACTTGTTTCACCTCTGCCTATCACCTGAGGCTGGTCACTTCACTGAGCATATGTAATTGTTTACAATCACTTTAATCCAGCCACATGTTAAAGGGCTCCAGCATCTGTGTTGTTTAGCTAGTTCCTGGACCTACAGGGAGTCCCCTCGCAGAGAAACTGTGCAAGGATGTTGCACTGAAGCAACAAAACCCACTGGTTTTTAGTAATTTCACGTAGACATTCTCTTTACATACTCTAAGCCTAGATAGGAGCACTTGGCACTTTGATATGAAGTCCTCATTTACTATTATGGTTCAAATAACAATTAATAAATGGTTATTTCCATAACTGGGACCAGTGTGACATGGGAGGCCAGTCAATTTGGCTGGTGCACCTGGAAACCTACCTGGTCACTGCTCTGACATACAATTGTATCAGATCACCAATGCTTCTATCCTCAAACCAATTGCTAACAGTTTCACTCAGCCAAAATCTGGGCTTAAGTGTAAATGAATCATCACCTCAATGGTAGGGTTTTACTGTTGCAGTCTTTAATCAATTGCATGGAGGCAAGGTGGCTTACCTTAACTCTTCTACTGTGCAGAATTCCTTCTTACTGTAAAGAACATGGGACAGAGCTTCAGACCTACATTCTGTTCAACTAATAAAGTACTGCCCCAAATATCTGGTAGTGTTGGTCTCAAATACATTGATAGTAGGGTTCACTAAGAGAGAAAAATCACTGTTCCTAACTTGTCCCATCCATGAATATTGACAGAGTTGGGGGTGCTATGTGCCCGTAGGTCCCAAAAATCATGGACTCAGTTCCTCCCTGGTAATAGGCCTTACAGTGTGTGTCCCTCAAATGAGGACTGTACTTTGTTCCATCTTGTCCACTGTTTTTCTTCTCTTTTTTTTCTCCACCCCCAGGGCAGAAATTAAATTCTCAGAGCTGTAACCCTCTCTTACATCCTCCTTTACATTTATTTAATAACTGTAGAGCACGGACCTGCTTGATTGATGTACTACATCTTTTCAGGACAGAAATTGTTCAATCCGATTGTAACACATCAACTTAAATCCTGTCTAAGAGCAAGCACTTTAATGGACCTTTATTACCAACTATCAAATGACAGAGTCTCAATGGACTGTAATGGCATTCTGCGGGTGCCAGCTGGTCCAGAAATTAAATATATTGAGAACAAAGTTGGCAAGCTAGCCCCAGTGTCCCTATTTGATAAACCATCCCCCATAAAGTGTCTTCTCCCTGAAGGTTGCAAGGTCATTAATGATTTTTGGCAGTCAAGAGCAAGTCAGCAGCAAACATTTATTCTTTTGTATTTCAATGTTTTTATTAATTTATAAACAGGAGCAGCAAAACACACCCACACAGGGGCTATCAATTGCATATAACAAAAAAATTAAAAAAACAGTGCTCTAACACCAACAGAGCAAAAGGTGCACCCACGTAGGGGCTATCAATGGCACATAAATGTCAAAAACATTAGTATAACACCGACAGTAACTCAAACCAAAGGCAGCTATCCACTGCCACACCAAAAACAAACAGAAAAAGAAAAGGAAAGAGTTCAAAAGGACAAAGATAACAAGACCAAGAGCAGGGGTCTGAGAACGCCAATACCGAACAACATCACAACCCCAGACTAGCCGGGGGGAGCATGGGAAAGTCATATTGCAACCATGGCTCCCAAGAATTTCCATTGGGAGTCGTTACAGATACTCGACATCTGTTCATCGAGCATCATAGTGGTCATACGGTCCCGCACCCCCTGAAGAGAGATAAATGGGCTCTTCCAGGCCTGAGCAATTGTTCTAGTGGCCGACAAAAACAAATAGGAAGCCAACTTCTGCTGGTGAGCCATGAGGCCCAGTATGGGACAATGAAGCCAAACATATTGAGTATCTCGGCGTATGGAGAGTTGGAACAAGGTGAAAAGGAGGCCAAACATACGAGACCAAAAATGAAACAGTCTCGGGTATGACCACCAGATATGATGGCCACAACCACGAAAGCATCGATCACTGAAGGCAGGGTTCACCTGGGCCAAATGAGCTGGAACCCAATACCAATGAAACAATACTTTGTATGCCGTCTCCAGCGTGGTCATATTAAATGAACATTTAGCTATAAGCGACCAGGCCCTATTCCGGTCCTCCAGACCCACGACTGCCCCCAGGTCGCCCTCCCACTCAGCGACATATAAGAGAGAAATATATGTTGAGCATCTGTTCAAAGCTGCATAAAGAAGGGAAATAAGGCCCGGGGCACGCTGCTGGCAAAGAAGTTCAAAGGCAGATTTCTGATATGGGAAAGCAGAAGTGCCCCGCAGTGAGGTCAGCCAATGCCGCAATTGAAGGTAACAAAAAAATTCCGCCAGAGGGACATCCCATAACTCCCGAAGAGAATTCCAAGTGGGGAAGGACCGAGAAGTCAAAAAGTGTTGCACCTGCAAAAAACCATTGGTCACCCACCAAGAAAACGCCCTTGGTTGATCTAAACCCGGTAAGAAGAGAGGGTTGTTAATAATTGGGAGCAAAGGTAGGAAAGGTGACATCAGACCACTGAAGTAACGTACCAAGCCCCACACTTGTAAGCCATGGAGCAACATCGGACTCAGTGCCATAGGGCGCAGGTTAGGGGGAAGCCATAGAAGCGTCGATATCGCAATAGGGGCACAATTAGGTAGTTCCAGCAGGACCCAGAGTGGAACATCTGAGGAAGTGTGCAACATAGACAACGGGGCAATCTGGCTCGCCTGATAATACTTAGTTACATTAAACATTTATTTTTTTATGTGAAACTTGAATAAGTGCATGAATTAGTTATGTCTTTATTAATGGCACTGTTGTTGGTGTAAAAAAGTGCAGCAATTCATAATGCATAGTTAGCCACAGTAGTGTTAATGATTTCTGAAGTCCAAAGGAATCCTTAGCTTATGAATAAATCCATTTTTTGTGGAACTACAAGGAAGTGACAATAAGCATGACTGTTTGGGAAGCAGAGTTATATTAAAGAGAATATAATGGCACATTTTTGGTTAATTTTCTCCCCACTTATATCTTTAATAGTTCTTCCATTTATCATTGCCCACTTATCATAGTAGTCATGTTCTATGTTCTATGTCTTACAAGAGCTAACAAGAATGAAATACCAGTATCCATGCTCTTGTCATAAGGCTTTAACTGCAGCAATCTATCAAACATGGAATATATCCTTTTTTTTTTTTACTACAGATTTGTAATTGACTTTATACATACTCAGGTTTTTTTTGTAAGTAATGCTATATTTTATTGACAAAAGAAAAACCTCCACATATTTTTGCACAGAAAACAACAGTGAAATAAAAAGCTTGAAGGGAAAGGAATGCCTATAATATAAAAAAGATAAGTCCTTCCTGAATTCAGCTAGCAGAACTATTGATGACCACTCTGCCCTATTGATTAGTGTGCTCTTTGATAGTGATGATTATGATGGTGATAAAGTCACAGTTATTGGAAATTGTTGGAGGGTGACGTAAGGATGTAAATGTTGACCAAGTAGTGATAAACCATTAAAAGCATTATAGGCTTTGTGTAAGGACTGAATCCAGTCATCAATATCAGCAGAACTCATCACAAGCAAATGTTATACGTAAGCTTATGAACTTAACACGAGGTGAATGTTGAAAAGAAATTTTATTTTTATATTGTAGGTATATATTGTGCTCCTGTTTTAGAATGAATATACTGTAAATTATATAGGAATATTTTATTGACAAGATAAAAAATATGTAAAAAACTTTATGCGCCGCTACTAGAAAAGATGGGACTATTGGGACAGCAGCACACACCTGGCTATACCACTAGCAAAAGACAACAAACAGAAACTTGATGTTTCGCTAATTACAATAATGCCACAGACATTCCAAGACAAATAATGAGATGAGAAGACAATAGATAATACACCATAACATAATCAGTAAATGGAAGGAATATAGGAGTGAAGGGAAAGGTGGAATAATAAAGGTCCAAAATGAGGACCAAAAGGTGTAACAGGCAATAAACCGCGACTGTGGACAAAACGCACGGAAATGATCAGAGAAAAATAAAATATTAACTAAATCACAGTAATAGTGGGACATATGAGTCCATCATAACATAAATGAAATAACGTGAATACAACTAGTCATTTCCAACACGAACGGCCGCAGCCATATTGGTACACCCAGTACACCCATATCATGTCTTGTTTGATCTGTTCCCATGTAAGTGCACATTTGTCTTTACAATAAATCTGATTCATTTACAATATTACACTGTGTAAGCACTTTTTCTTGTCTCTCTGGAGTGCTTGAGCTGGCTGTTTTTTCTGGTCCAACGGATCCCTGGCAGGAGTTCTGTGCGCTGGCTGATTTCCGTGTCCAAAGGTGAAAGATATATTACCACCGCTGAGCAGTATGGTCCACCAATGAGGGGATATCATCCCTACATCGCCATTTGGGATTCCACTTAAAGGGCCTCTGCAGTGAGTATCCTGAAATCCTTTTGGCCCCCTGGGGTCTGGGCACGAAGCTGAGGAGGCATTTTAGCCGGTGTGGGATTCAGTAATCATTTACCTATCCACGTTGGTTTTTTTTTGGATAAGTTTTTGTTGGACGTTTTTGCACATGGACTTTATGTCGCATTTATGATATATATTTTTTTTGTCACATTATTTATTTCTGAATTGTGTTATTGTATTTTACGTGTCACAGTAATACATTCATGTGGTTTCACTTTGCATTTGTATCACCATTTTCTGTTTTATATTAGTTGCACTCTCTATATGTTTGCCACATTTATTTATGGTATTTATATCGTCACGTATCAGTCGTTTTATGTCACATGGGCTTTTGATGCACATTGTGTTATGATCCTTAAGTCGCATGGTCACATTTTTGTGGCCTCACTGTGCGTTGCTATTGTCATTCTTCTGTGATAAGTGGTTTGTCCACTTTTAATATTTAACCACTTCCTGTCCGGACACTTTTACCCCCTTCCTGTCCAGGGCAATTTTCAGCTTTCAGCGCTATCACACTTTGAATGACAATTGCGCGGTCATGTAACACTGTACCCATATGAATATTTTACCATTTTTTTGAGACAGATAAAGCTTTATTTTGGTGGTATTTATTTACTGCTGGGATTTTTATTTTTTTTGCTATGTAAATGAAAATGTCCAAAAATTTTGAAAAAAAGTGTTTTTCTTATAAATAATCTTTCATCATAAATCTTGGCTGAAATGTATTCCGTTATCTTTTTAGTAAAAAAAAAATAAGCCAAATTAGTTTATAACCAAAAATTATCATTTTTAAACTTTTTTTTACATTTTTTTTTTTTTATATTATTATTTTTTTTTACATACTGTCACCCTAGCAGTACAGTGTCACCATGGTGACACTGTACTACTTGTGGGGGGTGATGATGATTTTTTTTTTTTTTACAGTGATTGCTTTTACACCCATATAGGATGTAAAAGCAATCATTTCTCTTTCTCTCTGTCTGCATTCTTGCAGCCATTGAGAAATACTGAGTGAGCTGTGATTGGTCACAGCTTGTCACATGGTACAAGGCTGTTGTGATCATTCACAGATTTCACACGTAGTAAGCAATGATGTCACAAGTGACATCTTGCTTACTACTTTGCATGTGATCACTGATTGGCCTATCAGTGATCACATGATCGGGACCTCGTATAGAGGTCCCGTCCGACGATCAGCGTTTCACTGTGTCCGGAGGACACAGCGGGCACCGGTTCGCGGTGCTGCCTGCTCCTAGGGAGCATGCACAGCTAGAAATGGCGGGTGCCGTTTATGAACGGCAACCCGCCCCTGGAGTGCCACCGTCCTGCCGTTTATAAACAGCAGGTGGACGGCAAGTGGTTAAACACTTCATTTTGTATTTTTCACATTTTGCTTCACTTTCTCATTAGTTGTATTCACGTCATTTAATTTATGTTATGACGGACTCATACTGTATATCCCACTATTACTGTGATTTAGTTAATATTTTATTTTTCACTGATCATTTCAGTGTGTTTTGCCCGTGGTTGCAGTTTATTGTCTGTTAGACCTTTTGGTCCTCATTTTGGACCTTTATTATTCCACCTTTCCCTTCACTCCCATATTCCTTCCATTTACTGATTATGTTATGGTGTATTATCTATTGTCTTCTCATCTCATAATTGACAAGATACATATCTCTTCCTACAAATAGACATGTAGCGCTACCCCCGCAGGGGCCGCTTGATAAAGCTTGTCCCCAGTGGTTGTGCTGACCTTGCAAGCCTCCAAACACCTCCGACACTCTGGGTTCAGACATATTTCAACAGTATAGAATAATAATGCAAGAGACACAATTCTTTAGTAACACCTCTGTTAGGCTTATTCAAAAGAGAAGGCTACAGGAATAATGGGTTTAGGATATACAACCCCCTTTAATACATAAAAGCAGAACACTGGTAAAATATGAATAATAAGGTAGCAATGTTTAACAGGTTATACAGTCATGAGTTGTAAGCTTCAACTATTTAATTGCAACACCAGCAGTAAGAGGGGGAAGAAAAGGCTTGTTGATATATCAGCTCCCTCCGTGCCACCAGCGTTGCAACAGGGCATGCAGAGAACTATGTAAATGTATACTCTGGCATAAATAGATATAAATACCCTAAGTTGAATAACAATGGCCTTAAAAGATAAAAGGTCCCTTTAACTAGAGATTTAAACTTGAGTCCTGTGATCTTTATTGTTCCTGATATGGTAGCTGTCTTCTGCTAGCAATGGTGGGGCCCATAAGCATTAGTGAATACTGGTAATTCAATGAAGTTAAACAGATAAGCCATGGTACTGTTCAAAGCAAAGATCTCCTGATATTTGAGGTGTACAGGTGTCTGCATGCAGTGTCTTTGAGCGATGACAGAAAGAGGTTGGGCATCTGCCCGCTCACCAGACCTATCAATAGCACAGCCTCCTAGGAACAAGAGTTCTTGCCCAGGGCTGCTTGCAGGGAAGTGCAGAGTTACCACCTGATGGCCTGTCAGTGTGGCGAGCACAGATGTCTGTGTGAAAACTGGACAGTGACTTTCCCGATGCAGAGAAGCTGATGCAATCCCAGTGTGGCAATAGGCATCACACTGTGCTGAACTGATGTGCAGAGTCCAGAAGCAGTAGGCCAACAATCTGTCTCTGGAGAAGAATGGCAGTCCCCCTGTGTTCAGCTCTGAATCTCACGCCAAGAGAGAGAGATAGTCCCTTGCTGTAGAATATATCTGCTTTCCCGACATCCTTCTCATTCCCCAGCTCTCTGGTAGTAGTATTTCAATCAGCACTCAGGAATACAGTATGTATTGGCTCTAGGACTACAGATCTCAAGATCCTCTGCTGTCAGAAAAACTGAATCCACTCTGCTAACAGGAAGTGATGTAGCAGTCCCAGTACTGGGCTCTAGGGGGTAAAGGATTATATGTCCCTGAATGGCATAATGATATAGCCAGAACCTGGGTACAGACAATTTCATCAAACATTTAAAATAGCTCACACTTTCTGGGCTCTATTTACCATAATGGCAATGAACCAGTACCTAGGGCACCAACTCTAAAGCTTAAAGCTTACTATACATGGTCCAATCTAAATATACAATTTTGTACAATCAACTTTAGCCTTACCCAAACTATTTGTTATGAGGACCTTCTTAAAGTTGAGTTCCAGCCGTTTTAGTGTTTATTAAAAGTCAGCAGCTACAAAAACTGTAGATGCTGACTTTTAGCCATTTGCCAACCACGCTATAGCCGAATGACGGCTACAGCACGTTTGTCCAGTTCTGGGAGGGCGTCATATGACATCCTCCCAGAACGTGCCCGCCCCCTTCCCCCAGTGGCGCACACCCGGGGACCTCCGTGAACGCTATGTCCTACGGACACAGCTGATCATATGATGTGGTAAATGGCCAATCACAGCAGCCTTTTATCAACTGATCAGCTGTGTCCAATGACACAGCAGATCACCGGGTAAATATAGTTGCCGCTGTCACAGCGTGAGGAGAGTACTGCCAATAACCAGCAATTGTCAGAGAACAGATCGGCACTGATGATCAGTGCCCTGATGATCAGTGCCTAGCAGGGCCTCCCACCAGTGCCCAGAAGTGCCACCCACCTGTGCCCAACAGTGCCTAGCAGTGCCACCCACCTGTTCCCAGCACTGGCATCCACTAATGCCTATCAGTGCCACCCATCAGTGCCGCCAGTCAGTACCCAACTATGCCAATATCGGGTATTTTCCTGTCAATTTTGGATACCCACTCCCCAAAAGTGCTAACCCTTAATGGGGAGCAGGGGACCAATCTTTAAAGCGGAACTTCCCCTTTTGGGTGGAACTCCGCTTTAAGTGTTTCTTAAAAAAATGTTCTTGAACTTTATTGCTATTACAGGGGATTAACAACTGCTCTCTTTTTATGGAGAGATCGGAGTCTATTAGACCCCAGATCTCTCCTTTCTCCTCCAAAGCAGCCGATTAAACCAAGATCGGTTAGATCGGCTGCTGCAAAAACCGGTAATGGTTTGTCAACAAACAAACCGAAACTGAAAGTGACAAAATTCTCGATACTTCCAGTTTCTTAGGTCGCAGAAGAGATCAGAGAATGGAAGTCCAGCCCCACACTTCATAGCGCATATGGTGCGACAGATGTGCGACAGGGATGGGAATTACTGCCTCAACTCATTGCTTTGCGCAATGATCCTTTTCCCTGATATGGTTATTAATGGCACCAGCACCTGTTCACCTATCTTTTGGTTTTTAAGCAACTATTATTACTTACTGATACATTAGACATTAGTTGTATTTTCTGGTGTTTATTTATTTATCTTTTTTTTTTGCACTTTTACATGTGGCAAACTGTTTAGTAGCCTTGATTCACATTTTTGAATGAATGGTAATGAATGGTAAAAGTGAACAGGTCAAAAAAAGTTTAATGCAAACCCTAACAATGAATTTTGGTTATTTTCTCCCTTATGGTCTGTTTAAAATACAATTGAAAATGTTATATCTACTTGATAAGTGCAAGGAAATACCAGTGTATATGCTAGAAATCTTGTAAGCTGATAATTTCATGTGCTATCTGCCTGGGCAGTTTATACAGTGGATAACACTTTCTCCCATGTTATAGAGAACCCCAATCACGACACTACCTGCCTGAAGTTTGCATGTTCTCCCTGTGCCTGCATGGGTTTCCTCTGCGTACTCCAGTTTCCTCTCAGACTCCAAAGACATGCTGGTAGGTTAATTGGCTCCTTTCTAAATTGGCCCTAGTATGTGTATGTATGAATGTAAGCTAGGGACCTTAGATTGTATGCTCCTTGAGGGCAAAGACTGATATCAATTTACAATATAAATGTAAAGCACTGCATAAATTGACGGCTGTATATAAGTACCTGTAATAAATAAATAAATAAAGAGAAGGGAAGTGTTTTGTAGTTCTATGCTAGGATGACATCACTGGTTCTAAACCGCTTGGCTGCCCTATAGTAGAAATACTGCTACAGGGTGGCAGGGCTGCACAAAAGCACGTATATATAGGCAGCTAGGCATGTCAATCACCGGGTCCCGGCCGGAGATTCCCTGCAATCGCCATGCAGAGCTGACAGGGGAGAGACCTGTGTGTAGACAACACAGGTCTCTCTCCTGCCAGCAAGGACATGCTGCTTTGTATTTCTCTGTGCAGCTTTTTCCAAACCATCTGACAATCTCACTTCACGGATCTGTCTTCTTCCTCTTCCTCTGCTAGACTGATGAACATCATTCCCTCCTTTATAAAGTAAATAGAAATAATTTTGAAATCCGATGTAACTGGTAAGTTTATCCTGATAGAGCATGTGCGAGTAGCACTTCTTGCAGGATGAGTAGTCATATGCTAAAATGCTGAAGCACTGCACTATTAAAGGTCATCTTCTTCCTGGTGAACCACTCATGTATTTCATATTGTAAAAAATTATTGCAGCCCATAGGAAACAAGCTCTTGACCTTCATATAAATTTATAACACATAATAAAAAGCTCACGTTTACTGCTCTGCCTGCCAGTGCAATCATTATTTCTATCCCTGCGTAATTTGTGTATTTCTGATGGTAAAGTATTGTTCTACAAACAAATAGTTAACCTATTCTGGGTCCAAATACTTAGAACCAAAGAACTGGGCAAATTAAGTGACAGTTTGCACTTTCTCTTCATTCATTTTAGGTGCACACATATATATAGTAGCTTTTGTCTGTCCAGTGTGCCTTGAGTGGATATAACATCTGGTCCTGCTAGTAGGATACTAAGACTAGCCAGTCAATTGAGGTAGGAAGGGGGTGACACCAGACTATGAGTCCAAAGGACTGGTAACATAGAGTGGGCCCTGCCTGTCCGTTAGATCATCTGCTATTTCTATTAGAGCAAAACCCACTGTCTTAACCCAATAGTGTCAGACAGCAAAACCCAGATGTCCTTGCTGGGATCCATGGTGAATACTGGTTACTCCTCTACTCAAGAAGGCCAAAGCCCACCATAGCAGACACTAACGATCCACACCAAGCTGTGGCACTGGTAAAGATTCATGCACACTAATGTGCAAAGCATGACTTTTAAAGTTGTTGATAAATTAGAAATGGACTATTTACATCCATGGTGTAACAGATATAACCCAATTTGCAATGCATAAAACTTTTGGTTACAAAAACAATCAGTGGTTCTGTTGATTTCTTACCATCATTTCACAAACCTCTAGTGAGGAAATTTATCAAATCTGCCATGGCTTGAAATGTAAGTTTCCTGAATTTCTAGTGGCTGAATTTATGGCTTCAATACTTTCAAGTTCACTTAGTACAGGGGTGTCAAACTGGTGGCCAGCTGTTGCAAAACTACAAGTCTCATCATGCCTCTGCCTTTGGGAGTCATGCTTGTAACTGTCAATCTTGCAATGCCTCATGGGACTTGTAGTTTGGCAACAGCTGGAGGGCCACCAGTTTGACACCTGTGACTTAGTACAAGTATGTAGATGTTGACTTCACCATGACTTTTCTGATATACATGCTTGTTTCCGGTAATGCTGGGCATAGACGGGTCGAAAATCAGCTGATTTTTCTGCCGGAAAAAAAAAATCGGCCGATTTTCGCACTGTTAGTGGGTTAATTGGTCGGCTGTTTTTCGGGTTTTTTTGCACAGTTTTTTTATCGGTCAAGTTGGAAAATTTGCGGCTGATTTGGACGATTTTTCCTGGCAATGATGGGCAAATCGGCCGATCGTTTTACTGATAAAAAAATCTGCGCATGACCGTGACCTGCAAGGCTGCCAGCATTCTTTTTACTGAATCCCATCCCTAGCTACATTATTCCCTGGATAAAACTGTCATTCCCATCCTAGCTATTATATAGATATTTCCTCAGTTCTAGAAATGAAATGACAGTCCCTAGTAAATGCACACACACATATATATATATATAATTTTTATTTTTCCCCCTGAATCCTTCCTACGAACTGGAAGTCCAGTCCTAGCTATTATATTTTATATGAAAATTAATCCATATATTAACACCCATGACTGTCTGTCCTACTGTTGGGATTAGATAATAGAACATTGTGTTTTGCGAAGTGTTTTCATAAAAAGTCTTGCGGTTGCAACAAATGTATCCATTTGTATCCAAATAAAAACATAATGTATTTAGTCCACCACGTGCCGAATAATGATAGATCGAGATGATTATTATGGTATAGATGACTCTGCACCAGAAGAGCTTACGATTTAATGTCCCTGACAGTATATACATATACTGTGGGGGAGATTTACTACAAAGCTGATTGGTTTCTGGGCAGAGGTGCAGCAGCAGATTTTGCGTGCTCCTGTTTAAATCTCCCCCAGTGTGTGTAATATTACCAAGTTCTATATTTTTTGTTCTGTGCAGATCTGTGCAGATCCCTATACGATCTCTGTACGTATTGCTGTCGCATTGTATGGTGCGCTCCCCTGTCTCGGTCAAACAGTTTTTTTGTCCCATTCTTTCATGAGCATTGTTGGCAGCATCCATGGCGGCAACTACTGATTTTCGTTTATCGGCCGACAATTCAGCCGATAAACGACCCATCTATGGCCTGCATTAGGGTTTAAAAAACTGAAAACAGAGACAGATAACTATCATTTTTAGAAGGCAGTGGTGACAGACTACATGTCCCCCATGACAGGTTTCCTTTAAGCAACTAATATAACTGGATGGAGTGGATTCAGGTTTGTATGATAATTTATAACTTTTTGCTTTGCAAAATGTGTATTTTATGCATGCACAACAAACTATGCTACTTCTTAATATAGAAGTCATGTATTTGTCCCTGGCTGACATGACTGGCTTGGCTCAGAAGGGACCGACCAAATATTGATCCATCTATGGCTGTTCCCACTCAACAGAAGTCAATAAAATGATTGACTTTTGTTGACTTCTGAAAAAAGAATTTGTAAAACTTTTGTTCCATCTTTTGATCAGTGTATTCTGACATCACAGTCAGAATACAATGGCACAGCTGAGAGATTTCTTCCATCCACTTTGCTTGTGTGGTTGGGGGAATCCATTCAATTTCTTTGATCAGCCCTCTGGCTGCCGGAAAAAACACGTAAGGCATCTATGGCCAGCCTAACTCTATCTCCATGCAATAATTACCTCCTGGGATATCAGTCTCAACAGCCAGAATTCTGTACGGCTCTGTGTAGTACAAACTGATGCAAAAGCTAGAGTTTGTGATGACTTTTGGACAGTTTATTAAGGAAAATGATATCATCCCAAGTTGGGAATCCTAGCTGACTGTCATGGGTTAACATCCTCGGTTAATTTCAAGTGACCTTCCAAAAAGTTACCACACACAATGAGTGGAAGAGACTTGTTTAAAAGACAATAGGATTAAACACCACTATTTGGATGTCTGCAGGTGAGCATATACCTGGACCCAAAGTGACAATGGTGAGAGGAAATCCTCATTGTCTTATCTCTCAGAAAACCTTGGAAAGTGTGTGATTACCAAACAAACTTCTTGAGATGTCACAATAGCTAATGAATACTGAGGTTTAACTCGAGTCCAGTCTGTTTACCCTAATTACCCAACAATGGATGAGGTTCTCCTTTGCATTTCCTTGAACTGTGCATTCAGCACAAGGTGAAACCTGGGTCATTTAAGATACAAAGAAAAATGTGGTTTATATCAATGGAAATATTATCAAGGGTATATTTCCACACAGCGAAATCTATTCAACAAAGTTGGGTACTGCATACCACTCAACTGAAGTTTGAAATTATAAAATATAAGAGGATTTGTGAGTTGGGTAATTTCTATATTTCCAAAGGAAATCAACCTTCCAATACAGTTCATATATCAGAAAAATGAGAAACCAAATGTATTCACATCTTTCTATGGTCCTTATCCAAGAGTTAGTAGTGAAATCATCTATGCTTGAATAGGACATATATTTGATCCATAAGGACATACTGTTGATATCAAAGAGTGAGTCATCTTTAACACCACCAATTCATTTGTAATACCTGAATGTCCCCAGTGGGCAGGTTAGGAACATCTCTAGGTACGCAAACTGTTCAACCGTCCAATCAACAAGTCTGTTGGGCGGTCCCTCGGAACAAAGGACTTGTATGGTATAAAAGGCCAGACATCTCAAAGTAAAGAACAATCCATTTTTCCATCAATCTAAAATTCTTTTACAACTCTTCTAAAATCTACAATCCATTACCTTCCAAGCTTCCAATCTTCTGATCTGCTAAAACTTCTGCAACAGCTTCTAAGACTGCTATAACTTCTAAACTATCTCTTATCTACCCTGTTGCTACTATATACTGCACTATACCTCACTTGCTACCTGCGGCCATTTTGCTGAGAACTTCCAGCTGCCATTTTGAAGGAAAAGATTTCCACCAGAGACGCTGATGCTCAGTTAAATTCTGGTGCCTGACTGCCCAGAAAGACTTCTTTTCCCAACTGCATCCAACTAGGGAGGCCTCAAAATCAAGATTCTTGGAGTGGTGAGACTGTGCTAGAATATTGTAATTTTCTTTGACATTTCAAGCTTTTGATTTATAACATTTTATTGTGTGGTTAGGAATGTATTAAGGTCCTCTGAATTATCATTAACATAACTGTTTGTATATTGGTATTGAGGTTATATACTGCATATTAACTAATTTGTAGTGTTGTGTGCTGCTAATTATCAGAGATATTTTCTTATTTCTCTATGGCCACGAGAAATGAGAAATAATATCTGAAGCAATATAAGTTGTGACTAACCTCCCAAAATTTTATTTTCCTTTATTTGAAAATCATTTATTGTATGATGCCATATAGATATTAACATATATTTTTGATTGTGTGTAAGAATATATATTCATCACCAGTATTTTGCGTTTGTATTAATATATATATACATTTTGTACATAAATAAATTTATTTATTTATTTATCAAAAAGGCAAATTTTGTGTATATGGTACGAAATCATATTGGTGAAAGAACTCAAGGTATATTATTAAGTGGTGAACAAATTATTAAGGTGTCCAAGTTATTGGTTTCTTAAATATTTGCCATGTTCTAACGGCTGGAGGCACTGCAATATTTTGTTTAAGGGAGAGGACACCGCCCTAAGTATTTAGAATAAATTCTTACATAAACCACCACAAGTTTGTACTCAATCCTTAATAATACTTCATTCATGAAAATGCAAGCAATCTTGAGCATCCATATAGACAACAAGATGCGTTTCAGCCAATGTCTTAAAGTGTTACTAAATGCACAACAGTAAAATCCGTCTGCATATGGAATAAAGCATGCTTGTTATGCTCACTGTGGGGTTAATCCCCGTATTGTGTAAAAAGGCTGTTTGATCCTGTCTTCTTCGATCCTCCCCTTCTTCTATTGTCCCCAATCCATTTGCTGATAGAACATAGACTTCGGGACAAGCAGCACATGCTCAGTTTGGTGTGTATTGCTAGAGAGTTGTTTTTCTTCTTGGGAGAGTGCATGTGATCAGCCCAGGGCCACTCAGTGCTGTCCATACAGAGAGTCAGGAGTAATGCAACCTCATAGGACAATCAGGGAGAATGAAAGCTCCTAATACAAGCTTTAACCAGTGCACTGCTGGACACTGATAGAAGTCACAAGACTGCTCTAACTGCTGATGATAAAAGGTATTTAGCAGTTTATATTTACTAAAATAATTGCATTTCCATGTTCTGTGGGAGACCAGATATAGTGAATGCAGGGTCCTGAATTTAGTAACACTTTAATCTTAGTTGTGATTTTGCAGATTTTGCATACTTGTTACTGATGCCTATACTGGTGTCTAAGCTTGGCAAACTTCCCGAATATGGTGCACATTTACCTGATGAATGATTCCATTCCAAGTAATTCCTTACCAAGTTTAAAGTGAACCTGTGCTTTTCCAATTCAGGCCCCTGAAGCAGCTTATGCTCACCTTCCCTTTCATTCTGCTCTTGCTCTATTCACCAACAGGAGTGGTACTTCAAGGTATAGGAGAGCCTGTGACTTGCTCCTTTTCTTCCAATGTGACAGTGCTGGTGCATGGCAATTAGCTGCTCAGATGGGGGTGGTGAGAGAGTCCTTGCCCCTGTGTAAGCTCTGACTAGGACCCATATAAAGCTTTTATAGGGCTATTGTGGTGATGGGGATTGAATGGCAGGTATGTATAAGCTGCTGTGGGAGCTGGTTTTGAAGTGAACCTGTTGCTTTATCCTGCTGAAGCAAAGCACAAATTGTCTTTGAGTAATTATTCCATGGAAGTGTTTCCTTGAGTGTTGAATATCAAGTACCATCAACTGCTGGTATTAAGCAGAATGCAGAGCTCTGAAAATGTATGTTTCTTTTGATGGCAGGGTTTGGACAGATCAGTGGCAGGGCTTGAATCGATCTGTATTTTTCATGTTTGGTATCGCCTAGCTCCACCATAACCACCACATTCCTCATTAGTACTTTAGTAAAGAACAATGTGGTAGATTTTGCATAGGAAATTACGTAGGTTGGAAAATACAACCCACAACTATGTTTCTGCTGGTTTCAGGCTCCTATAGACATGTGCACTAATTTTAACTACTTTCATGTAGTCGACAGCATCAAATAAAAGAGACATTTTAATCAGGATTTCAAACATACTGATTCCATTATGCAGTGCTTGTTTGGCAACAATACGTTTTGTGGCAGGCTACAGTTAGTAAGATGAGAAGAACAACGCGAGCATTGTATATGCACCCTTCCTGTAAAAGCTGCTTGAGTTAGGGGCTCATTTACCGTATAATTTGCAGTAACTGAACAGTATATGGGGGACCATATGAAAAAAATGAACAAAGTAATGAAAATCTTTGTTGTGTGACCCAGTCATTTCCAGAATGCTTGAAAATTCCTACCACTTGAGTGTAAAACTATTTGCAAAAGTGTCAGCAGAAAATAAATGAGAAAAATTAAGATCATTACAATGTGCATGGAAAGTATTTTGGGAAAGGCAATATAATGTAGCACTACCCTCTTGAGGGCTGCTGAGTTGTTGGGTCCTCCTAAGCCCTGCACAGCCAGCAACACGCATTTTGCACACTTTCATCCAAAGTCAGTAAAACAGTCCTTGAGCTTGGTTTTTATTATTTTATTAGGTGAATTAAATTGGATGGGGTCTAGGGGTATATGGGATATGTAATTGTACAACTTTGGAAGACAAACTTTTTAGCAAAAAGGACAAAAATCAGCACACAGTCTTTGCAAGGAGTACTTGGTCCCCTTAGTGAACCTCCTCAGACCCCAGATGAAACTCTCCTCCTCTATCTGGTTGCCTTGTGAGTGTCTCTAAGCAAGGGATTCTGAGATCTACAGATGAAGTAGTCCCAGGGAGAACTAGTTGGGTATTGCACCTGACCATCCTCTCCCTTCTTTGTCCCAGGGGGTGTAGAAGTACTCACACTGTCCTGTTCCTGTAGCTTAATGGGTTGCAGCTGCTTTCAACTGTTATGCTGGGTTGGCTCCTTCTCTGCTGACAGGCTGTCTCTCCTAAGTAGACTGTGGGACAGTGGAAGTCGAATCTGACCAGCTTCAGGCTATGGGCACGCCCCCTCCTCACCTATTGCGCCCCCTCCCAGGCTCTGCTCCAGCAGCTCCTTCCTCACTCAGCCTTCCACCTGACTCCAGCTCTCCTGCTGATCAGGCTCTCTCACATTTAAGGGTTGTCCTAGCCACCATACCAGGCTTCCTGCCTGGGTATTGGCCAGGTTCCCTCAGACATGCAAATCTAGGTCACCTCCCTTCATCCGCTCTTCTTCTAGAAAGTGCCAGAAGTTTCTAGAAGAGTGGGAGGGCTCCAGAAGCCCTGACCTGTAGAGCCTCCCAGCCTAACCTGAAAATACCTCTCTGACTCGCAGGCTGACTTAAACCCAGGCTTCTAGCAAGCCTCTAACTAACCACAAAACACCCTACCCAAGCTAGAGGGCGCCACATCAACATGCTGCACCTTTTCCAAATACATGCCCACATATGGTCTACATTACCAGAGACCAAGAATAATATCTAGGAAACAGACCTCACTTGATTTCTACTTTTGCCCTTAGCCATTCAAAATGGTTATTTATGGCTGATATTTCATACAAATAAATATATAGGATCTGACAGCTTGCCACCCTCTTAATTAAATGGCTCTTTAACAGTGGTGAGCACTTCTTGGAATTCCTGGGCCAGTCCCCAAACCATTGTGTCTCACTCCATCCTACCTACTGTACGTTTTCAGAATTGTAAAATAGTTTAATGAAAACCATAATGGTTGTGTCACTAAGGCTGAGCTCAGAACTGAAGTGCAAAGTGTAGCTGGCCAGCTAAGACCAGTCCTAGGTTATTAATATGGTTCACATATATGTGTATACCAAACCTGCCAATAACCTCAGTACAGTATATATGTGCATATGTTAAAGCCAAAAGCAGAATCATTGCTGTGATTTCTGTCTTTGATTGTTATATGACATTTCTATATTCATTGTGTTAGCAGAAGCAGAAAAGGAAAATATGCCTTTAAGAGTTAGTATAAGGTGAGCCAATCACAGACAGCCTCACACTGTACAGAGCCTTAACCAATCCCAGCCAGTTTCACATTTATGCCTGTGTAAAACTCCCTGCTAGGATTTTCTAGAGACACATGCTCACCAGACAGAAGAGGAAACAGACAAGTTCCAGTCAGAGAAGCTTTATGGAAACAGAGAAGGCCAAATAGGTATTTAATGCACTTGTGTGTTCCTCTATTGTTTAACAGTGCAGGTAGATCTGTGTCTAAAAACTGTTGTATGTGTTTACTTGTAGTTCCACCGAACTTACGAATCAAGTCACTGTAGAGTAATCATAATCGAACAAATTCTAATGAATCTATTGAGATAAGCTATCGAATCAACCCAATGTAATACGAATTAAACCATTGTAATATGAAAGAAATAAGCCATTGTAAGCAGTGTTATATGAAGAAGATTGAAGTTATTAAAGAAGTTAACTAAAGTATTCGGTGTGCTCTTTAAACCTACTGCATCCATAGAGCGGCATTGGAGGAATTACCGAGTAAAGTCAGTTTAATCAAACAAAGAAACAGCAATTGCATAATTTTTCTAATGCCACAGCGCACTAGGCACCAAAGGGTGCTGCGCCTGCCACAGTGGAACTATTACCCTCAGAGGTCAAGCAACAGCGCTCCTCAACTTGCACAGTAAAGAGTACACTAGAGAAACAGAGCGCCAGCATATACCGCCACGCGGAGACACCTCAGTGGAACAACAGTACAGGCCATAGCACGTGCGCATTAGTCAGACTGCAGACGACTCTTAAAGTGGCATAACGGCAAAGGCAAGACAGAGAAAGAGCGCCAAACCTCCTGCACCCCTAGAGAGAGAAAGATGCATTGGGGGAGGGCCAGAGTCCAGAGCTAGAGTGCCCGCACCGCTATCCATCAAGAGACCACGTGTTGCAACCAGAGAGTTCACGCAGAGCATCGCAAAGTCACCGCAGAGCATCGCAAGTCACCGCAGAGCATCGCAAGTCACCGCAGAGCATCGCAAAGTCACCGCAGAGCATCGCAAGTTACCGCATCAAGAAAAGAAAAGAAAGATTTCAATTAAGGTCAGAGCTTTCCTTTATTACTCACTTACGCACATAGGTTTCTGCAAGAGACATTTTTGTGCTCAAGAGAATACAGACTTTTAATAAATGAGAGACAGTTCTAGTATATGACTCTGAAGTATTTAAAGTGAAAGTCATTTTCATGCCTGCATTTTGGTGCTATTACATGTAAAGTGAAAGTAATTTATTCTTGCATTTGTTAGTATTGCATTTAAAGTGACAGGTCCTTATTATTCATATTAATTGTTATAGCATTCAGAAATGGCTGAGCCTAGCATTGCCACCCCACTGTTAGCGGATGCAATGATAGATATGGTAGAAGGTGAAGAGCAAGAGAACCTGTCTGAATCTGAAAGGTGCAATGTAACGGTAGTCTCGCCCCAAACAAATATAGCTGAAACAGGTGAACTAAGACGTTCATCACGGGACAGAAAACCGACCCAAAAGGTGCTAGAAAATTTGGAGCAAGAGGCAGCACTGAGAGAAAACAAGTTCGCCCGAATGTATACATCAAAGACATTCGCAGAAAGCTAAAACAAGAAAGCATAAAGGAGAATTTGAGTGAACTAATAGAGACGGTAGAAGATTCTGAGTCAGAGCTTATGACAGCATATGTCAACTTGCGGTCGTCCTTGACACCCTCCCAGGATATTGTAAGGAACATGGATACATGTACCGCAGTCACTAGGGATTTGTTGAAGCTTATGAGAGAACTATCATCTGCAGAAAATTATGATGAAGTCAAGGTACGAAAGGGAATGAATGAGCTCTTCATGAAAGACTATGCTAGGTCCTTAGGAGGAACCACAATCTCAAGTGTGACTTCCATCACTAGCAGAAGCGCCAGCCACATAACAGAGTTCTCAAGTACCTCAGCCAAAAGAAAGGAATTAGCTGAACAACTCGCTGCCAAAAGAGCAGAAGTAGAGATGGAATCTGCCATTGAGGCTCAGCACCAGGAAATGGAAGCTCAGCGCCAGGAAATGGAAGCTCAGCACCATAACATGGAAGCTGAAATGAAAAGTCTGGAAAGGCAGAAGGAAGTTAAGATTATAGAAGCCAGACTCAGAGTGCACGAAGAGGATACGAATCAGGGTAGTCATAGAACCAAATCAGTACTAAGTGGAGAAGCTGACTGCTACGATCTTCCTTACGCCCAGGAAAATGGAAGGAAATCTCCAGCATGTAGTGAAGAAATAAGTCACAGTCCTTACATCCCTGCTCAGAGAGAAAAGAAGAGAGACTCACCTGATTCAGAACAAAGTGGAAAAAGAGAACCAGATAATTCAACTCCCATATGTCATGGCAGTGGTCACGAGGATGTTACAACTGTTGACTTGGCGAAACCTCAGAGAATATTTCTCACTAGACTTCCTGTTTCGGAACCTACTGTATTCTCCGGAGACGTACTGAAGTTTATAGAGTGGAAGGCAAGTTTTGAAATGATCATTGAACATCATTGCTCCCGTCCAGTGGACAAGTTATTCTACCTCCAGCGGTATACTGGCGGAGAAGCAAAAGGGGTTCTTGAAGGTAACTTCTATAGGAAAGATGAAGAAGCCTACAAGCAAGCTTGGGAAAAATTAAATGCAAGATATGGTCATCCTTTCTTAGTGCAAAGAGCTTTCAGAAAGAAGTTGATAAACTGGCCCAAAATAGGTCCTAAAGAACACTTCAAGCTCCAAGAGTATGGTGACTTCCTGCAAGCATGCAGCAACGCTATCCCACATGTTCAAGGACTAGAAGTATTGAACGACTATCTAGAAAACCACAGGATGCTAGCCAAGCTACCAGAACAAGTGGCTTCTGGATGGAATCACTATGTGACTAAACAGTTAGATCAAGGCAAAAACTTCCCAAGTTTCAAAGAGTTCTCTGAATTTGTCAATAAGGAAGCACGAATAGCGTGTAATCCAGTAACAGCATCTTATGTCTTAAAACCCTTAGAAGAAAGGCCTACAAGAGAGATAAGACGCTCAAGAGCAACTAGCTTTGCAACCAACACAGCTACTAAAGGTCCAGATGCCCATGAGAGCAAGTTCAACATCACTACTGGGATCAGTAAAGAGTCAGAACCGACAAGTCTTCAGACTACCTTCAAGTGTATGTTCTGTGAAGAGAATCACTCCATACATAAGTGCCAACGATCGAAGGAAAGGTCTCCAGACGAAAATAAGAAGTTTGTGTTGGATAATCAGCTGTGTTTTGGATGTTTAAGAAAAGGCCATATTACTAAAGAATGCAAGAAAAAGGATACTTGCAGCGTTTGTAAAGGACGTCATCCTACACCACTACATGAAGAACGTCCAAAGAAAGAGAAACCCTTAATGCCCAAGGACACTGAGGAAGAAAATAAAGCAACAGTATTCTCTTGCAGAGTGAGAGAAAGAGAAATCAATGGCACGTCAATGGTTGTACCAGTGTGTATTTCAAATCCTAAAAGGAAGAACAAGAAGGTATACGCCTATGCGCTAATAGATGCCCAGAGTGACATCACCTTCATTGATCAAGAAATCTGCAAGAAATTACAAGTGGCCACAGAACCAGTGAAACTCAAACTCACCACAATGACAGGAAGAGACACATTGGTGAACAGTCAAAGAGTCAAAGGACTGAGAGTTAGAGGACTCCACTCAAACTGCATATTAGATCTACCTCCAGCTTATACAAAAGATGACATACCTCTGGATCGAGATCGCATACCTACCTGTGAAACAGCCAACAAATGGGAACACCTATCTGTCATATCTCATGAAATGTCCCCGCTGAAGGAATTTGGTGTTGGACTGTTGATAGGCTACGACTGTCCCGAGGCATTGTTGCCACGAAAGATAATTGCAGGAGGAAAGGGTGAACCCTATGCAGTCCAAACTGATCTAGGATGGGGTGTTGTTGGAGGAAAACGACAGATTGCAGATTCAGGACAGGTGACAGGATTGTGTCATAGAATATCTGTCCAAGAGTTACCAACTGTAAGTCCAGCGAAAGTACTCAAAATCCTTGAGTCCGACTTTGCAGACGTAAGTTGTAATGAAAAGAGTGTATCCCAAGAGGACATAAAGTTTGTACAAGTTCTAGAAGATAATATTCAGCAAAATCAACAAGGTTATCTTGAAATGCCCCTACCTTTTAGAGAACGACCTCATCTGCCAAATAACAGAGATCTTGCCCTGGCAAGATTGAAAAGCTTAAAGAAAAGGATGGGAAGAGATCCCAAACTGAAAGAAGATTATTTGAAATTCATGAAAGAAATCCTCAAAGAAGGGCACGCAGAGAAAGTTGATGGTCAGCCTAAAAATGGAGAAGTGTGGTACATCCCACATCAAGGTGTCTATCACCCAAAGAAACCGGATAAGATCAGAGTAGTTTTTGATTGCTCAGCAAGGTACAATGATGTTGCATTGAACGATCATCTACTTAAGGGACCAGATCTTACAAACAAGTACTCTGTAGATTCAGAAAGTATCCCATAGCAGTCATGTGCGACATTGAAAAGATGTTCCACCAATTTCATGTGAAGGAAGAAGATAGAGACTTCCTGAGGTTCCTATGGTGGGAAGACGGAGATACAGATACAGAGCCAGCGGAATACAGGATGAAAGTACACTTGTTTGGAGCAGCATCATCCCCAGGTTGTGCTAATTATGGTATGAAGTATCTGGCCAATCAGAATGAAAAGGATTGTCCATCAGCAGCAAATTTCTTGAAGAAAAACTTTTATGTCGATGATGGTCTTATAAGCCTAGAATCCTCAGAATCGGCAATTCAATTGGTGAGAGAGAGCCAAGAGTTATGCGCAAAGGCAAACCTGCGTCTTCACAAATTCATCTCAAATGACAGAGAGGTACTAGAATCCATCAGTGATTCCGAACCTGCATCAACAATGAAGAATGTGAATCTTAACTATGATCCTCTTCCAGTTCAGAATGTACTCGGATTGGGATGGAATGTAGAAAACGACAATTTTTTCTTTGAAATATCCATGGAAGAGAAAGTTCCAACTAGACGTACCATTCTTTCCACAGTAGCCTCAATATATGATCCGTTGGGATTCTTGGCACCAATAATCCTCAGAGCAAAAGAAGTACTGCAAGAATTATGCAGACAGAAGTTGGGATGGGACGAACCCATACCTGCAGGCTTGAGGCCAAGGTGGGAGAATTGGATAAGAGACTTGCAAAATTTGAAAGAAATTCGGATACCCAGATGTTTTGTACCTCCTGATTTCGGAAAGTACAAGAAAATAGAACTTCATCACTTTTCAGATGCCAGTAGTCATGGTTATGGTCAGTGCTCCTACATCAGAGTAATAGGAGAAGAAAAGATACACTGTGCCCTAGTTATGGGAAAGGCCAGAGTCGCACCCAACAATATTCAGACAATACCAAGACTCGAACTAACGGCAGCCGTCGTTTCAGCCTCAGTAAGTCAGTTTCTGAGAGAAGAATTGGAATTGAAAATAGATGAAGAGCATTTTTGGACAGACTCACAAGTTGTCCTAGGTTACATAAACAATGAAGCTCGAAGATTCCATACTTTTGTCGCTAACAGAGTTAAAAAAATTCAGAAAACAACGAATCCAGAACATTGGCACTATGTTGACACAAAGCAAAACCCGGCAGATCATGCTTCAAGAGGCCTAAATGTAACAGAATTGAAGAATTCAAACTGGTTCACCGGTCCAGAGTTCATTTGGGAAAGGGAAATCATACCCAGTGAAGGTTATACAGAACTGTCTATGGGTGATCCAGAAGTAAAGGTAGTTCAAACATTGAGCACTGCCGCCAAGTGTCAAGATGACATACTTGAACGACTAGCCAGATGTTCAAAGTGGAATACAGTCATAAACATTGTAGCTCGAATTCAACGCTTAGCAAAAGGAATCAGAAAGAAAGAATCGTTGAATGTAGAGGAAAGAGTGAAAGCTGAAGAAACGGTTATAGGACTCATTCATCAAAGATTCTACAGTGAAGAATTGAAGAGACTTAGTCAAGAACCTAAGAGACTACCAAACAACCACCCATTGTACAAGCTTAATCTTATTCTGCAGGATGGTATACTGAAGGTGGGAGGGAGGCTGGAAAATGCGTCGCTACCTAACAGAGTTAAGCATCCAGCAATTCTACCCAAAAATTCTACCTTCACAAGATTGATTATCAATCACTACCACAACAAATCCTTGCATCAAGGAAGAAGCTTTACTCAAAGCTGTTTGAGAGAAGGTGGTTATTGGATAGTGAAAGGGAGCAAAGTTATAGCGAAGTACATAAGCAAATGTGTAATCTGTAGAAAGACACGTAGACCTACAGAAGAACAAAGAATGGCTGATCTACCACCTGATCGTGTAAACCCATCACCACCATTTCTTTATAGCGGAATGGATTGCTTCGGCCCATTTATCACCAAACAAAACCGCAAGGAGTACAAGAGATACGGACTGATATTTACGTGTCTAAGCTCCAGAGCAATTCACCTGGAAATGTTGGAAGATATGTCAACCGACGCCTTTATCAACGCCTTAAGATGTTTCATAGCCATTAGAGGTACTGTCAGAGAACTTAGATCTGACCAAGGATCTAATTTTGTTGGAGCAAAGAACGAATTGAACAAGGCTCTAAAAGAGATTGATAAAGAAAAAGTAACTGAGTACTTGTTAGAGAAACAGTGTGATTTTCACATGAATGCTCCACATGCAAGCCATACAGGCGGAGTCTGGGAGAGGCAAATCAGAACTGTAAGAAACGTACTAAGTTCAGTGTTGAAGAAGAACGCCGGAAGATTAGATGATGCTTCACTTAGGACACTATTCTATGAAGTAATGTCTATTGTTAACAGTCGTCTACTTACAGTCAACAACATCAACGACCCAACAAGTTTGGAACCTCTAATTGCCAACCATCTACTTCACCTTAAAGCTGATTACATACAGCCACCGCCTGGCAACTTCACCAAAGAGGATTTATACGCAAGGAAAAGATGGCGAAGAGTTCAATATCTATCAGAGCAGTTTTGGAATAGATGGAGCAAGGAGTACTTAGCTCATCTCATACTAAGAAGTAAATGGCAAACGCCTAGAAGAAATGTTCATGTTGATGACATAGTGTTAGTAAAGGAAGACGACTTACCTAGAAGTCAATGGAAAGTGGCCAAAGTCCTAGAAGCTCGAAAGGATGAAGAAGGACTAGTGAGAAGAGTTTTGTTACAAATGGGAGACTCAAAACTGGATAAAGGGGAAAACGTCTCACAACTCCACTCAAGTTGGAACGTCCAATACAAAAGTTAGTTGTTCTGCTTGAGAGTAACAAAGACACTTGAGAGTTGAGAAACTGATGGAAAATTCCTCAAATTCATGTTCGAATCCTATTACTGAGAACATAGAATTATAGGTAATTTTGGTGGGAGTGTAGCTTGCCAGCTAAGACCAGTCCTAGGTTGTTAATATGGTTCACATATATGTGTATACCAAACCTGCCAATAACCTCAGTACAGTATATATGTGCATATGTTAAAGCCAAAAGCAAAATCATTGCTGTGATTTATGTCTTTGATTGTTATATGACATTTTTATATTAATTGTGTTAGCAGAAGCAGAAAATGAAAATATGCCTTTAAGAGTTAGTATAAGGTGAGCCAATCACAGACAGCCTCACACTGTACAGAGCCTTAACCAATCCCAGCCAGTTTCACATTTATGCCTGTGTAAAACTCCCTGCTAGGATTTTCTAGAGACACATGCTCACCAGACAGAAGAGGAAACAGACAAGTTCCAGTCAGAGAAGCTTTATGGAAACAGAGAAGGCCAAATAGGTATTTAATGCACTTGTGTGTTCCTCTATTGTTTAACAGTGCAGGTAGATCTGTGTCTAAAAACTGTTGTATGTGTTTACTTGTAGTTCCACCGAACTTACGAATCAAGTCACTGTAGAGTAATCATAATCGAACAAATTCTAATGAATCTATTGAGATAAGCTATCGAATCAACCCAATGTAATACGAATTAAACCATTGTAATATGAAAGAAATAAGCCATTGTAAGCAGTGTTATATGAAGAAGATTGAAGTTATTAAAGAAGTTAACTACAGTATTCGGTGTGCTCTTTAAACCTACTGCATCCATAGAGCGGCATTAGAGGAATTACAGAGTAAAGTCAGTCTAATCAAACAAAGAAACAGCAATTGCATAATTTTTCTAATGCCACAGCGCACTAGGCACCAAAGGGTGCTGCGCCTGCCACAGTGGAACTATTACCCTCAGAGGTCAAGCAACAGCGCTCCTCAACTTGCACAGTAAAGAGTACACTAGAGAAACAGAGCGCCAGCATATACCGCCACGCGGAGACACCTCAGTGGAACAACAGTACAGGCCATAGCACGTGCGCATTAGTCAGACTGCAGACGACTCTTAAAGTGGCATAACGGCAAAGGCAAGACAGAGAAAGAGCGCCAAACCGCCTGCACCCCTAGAGAGAGAAAGAGATGCATTGGGGGAGGGCCACACAAAGACCTAGGAATCGTAGTTACCGAGTGCAGAGAAAAGCAGATCAACCCAACAGATCAAATGCTGTTGATCAACCCAACAGCATTTACTCACCACAGAGGTTTGGGTGAACTGACCCTTTCATATATTGTTTCATATTAGTTCTTCAATACTGGTCTTTTAATAAGTCTAGCTTCCTTTATTGTGCTTATTGCACGGTTCAAATGTTAATTCAGCAATAAGTATGTTTTAGGAAGCAGTTAATTCACTCGCATAATAACAGCGTGTGAGCCTAATCCATTCACCATCATCAGGGAGAGAACTGTAAACTTTGGACTTGTGCCCGGAACAGGAGCCATGTAATTACTGTAAAAATAGAACATAACTCCTGTTGTATAGATCATGACTTGCATCTACATTAACAGAATAGCTTAATACTGCTTGCTATTCTTACCAGGAGCTGATTGCTGCAAGCTACCTAGAGAACGTTGGCAAACGGCCCAAAAATGGATGTAAGACAAACACGTGGAATAATTAGAAAAAGATAGGACAACAATCCTATATTTCATGAGGCATAAACCTAAACTGCCCACAAATGTATGAGAGCATTTGATCATGAGTGCACAATCCCACCATCTTCACATCATGCTTGCACAAAGGCACTGCAGAGTGATCTGTTACAGCGGTAGTAAACCTTTACAGCAAAGGATTCTGACATCTTAGCTTCTGTTTGATCTGCATGGTCCCATGGGGCTGCCACCTCACCAGGGGCAGACTGACCATTTGGAAACTCAGGCACTGCCCGAGGGCCCAGGGTCAGTAGGGGGCCCAAGAGATGCCCCTGGTACCTTTTTCATAGGCTTTTTTGAGTTTGGGCAAGGACACAGGGGCCCTATGATCCCCTATTGCCCGGGGGCCCCATGAGTTGTCAGTCTGCCCCTGCTCCTCACCATCTGTCAAACACCCTCTGATCCAGAGTGAATGACTCTTCAGAGAGCTACTGTAGGTGTAAATTAGCCCTAAGGCTTCACGCCTAGTTGAACTGGTAGTTGTTTCCATAAGTTGAGAAAGTCAACAGTTACCATACGGTGTTCCTGCTTTTTTTTGCCTTGCTCAATCCTATCTAGCAATTCACACTTTTTTCCCCTGCGCGCGTTGCAATGTAGTGTTGAAAAATGAAAAGGTCTCCTACAGTAAAACTCTTTCACTTTGAGCTTTACCTGTCTGCTTAGTTACATAAAAGTCGCACTAAAGTGATATCATTTGTATCATCAGACTATGGAGTTGATTTACAAAAGGCAATTAGACTGTGCACTTTGCAAAGTGCAATTGCACTCTGCAAGTGCAGTTGCTCCAGAGCTTCATAAATGAGCAGAAGCTCTGCTGACTTTCATCATCCAATCAGGTGCAAGCAAAACTGTGTTTTTTTTTTTTAATTTTCCTTGCATGTGATTGGGCAATCTTGGCAAAGGGAAGTTTGACCTCATTTACTAAGTTTTGGCACAACTGTACTTGCAGAGCAATTGCACTTTGAAAAGTGCACAGTCTAATTGCCTTCAGTAAATCAACCCCTCTGATTATTACATTTTGAGCAAATTATGTAAGTGTCAAGATGGGAAAATGGCATTTTTTCATATTTTTACTATACATGCTACCAAATTAAAACCCCTATCTGTCCTGAAAATTGTATATTAGGTTAAGGTAGACTGCAAATGAATAATTTACCAAAAAGGCTCTTCTGTGACAAAACTGCTATTAAATTCAGAAGTTTCTATTACAGTCCCTCTCTTATGGTTCTGTCACGTTAGGAAATTAGTTTTAGTCTATATAAGATGAACTGCCCAGGGAATGCCACTTATACTTCCTACCAACTTTTTTGAAACCATCCAAGCCATATGACCAGGTTTTTGTTGTACTAGAAGGACCAAAACAGGATGGAGAATAATTTCACTTTTTGCAAAACACCTACTGTATGTATTCTTGTAAGTTGCAAAAGATCTCAAGTGTATCTGTTGTGACCTGAACAATTCTTATTTATTTATTACAGGTACTCACTGTATTTAGTGTCGACACTTTACGCAGCGCTTTACATCTATATTGTACATTCACATCAGTCCCTGCACATAAGGACCCTAACCCACATTCATACATACACATACTAGGGCCAATATAGACAGGAGCCAATTAACCTACCAACATGTCTTTGGAGTGCTGGAAGAAACTGGAATACCCAGAGGAAACCCACATGTGCACAAGGAGAATATGGAAACTCCAAGCAGGTAGTTCTTATGTATAATCAAAGAATAAATGGTGAGTGCAAGGCAAAAAAGGAAAAAGTAAAACAGCTAGCACAATGTGGCAAACCCTCTGTCTCCACCAAAACAAAACACTATAATATTAATGTGCAGTGCTAATAAAAATGTGTGTTATAATCAATGATGATCAGTGTGATTATAGAAAAGAAAGGAAACATCATAAAAAAGAAGTAAGGAATTGTGAATACTCCAATGAAATAACAAACTGGACAGTATAACAAATAACAAATGAAAGTATATAAGTCCTCTAAATGTCATAATAGTCCCAAAAATAGTGATGTGATAAAACCAACAAAATGTAATGACTTCTGTGACTTCCGCACTGCAACTCCACCATAATGCGCTCACCAGAAGTAAGTAGCAAGCAAGCCAAGAGTGGAATGACACTAAGGGGTGTTTCTGCTTGTTCTTCCTGCCAGAGACTCGGTTGAAGGTGGGATCTGTCCAGAAGCCAGTGATACACCAAATGAACAATCAAAAGTAGAGTAGTCAAGTCTCCATCTCCAGCCCACGGTGAACCAAGGAAAGGGATTACTCCTAGAGGGAAAGCCCATAGACCAAGTTCTCATGGCTAACAGTGTGCTTTAAACCTTTTTGCAAAGTTGGACCAATGTAAATGTGCATACCATATGCCATACCTGGCCAATCCCTGTGCAAACAAAGAATCACTGTGTAGGCAGTTGGAGACTGTACACACCACTGTAGGTGGTGCTTAACCAAAGTGGCAGTACAGAAGAGGAAGAAAGTCCTGAGGAACTTAGTTCCTCTATGAGGGTGGCACAGTGGCTTAGTGGTTAGCACGTCTGCCTTGCAGTAAATGGGTCATGGGTTCGATTCCCGACCATGGTGCCTCCTGCATGGAGTTTGCATGTTCTCCCTGTGCTTGTGTTTCCTCTGGGTACTCCAGTTTCCTCCCACACTCCAAAGACATGCTGGTAGGTTAATTGGATCCTGTCTAAATTGTCCCTAGTATGTGTATGTATGAATGTGAGTTAGGGAGCTTAGATTGTATGCCCCTTGAGGGTTAGGGACTGATGTGAATGTACAACATATATGTAAAGTGCTGTGTAAATGGACAGCACTATATAAGAATACAGAGAAAGGGCCAGATAGGAACAACATTTAAGACAGGTGTTAGGAGAGAACATGAGCTTACTCTTTATTTTTCTGATGATTTATTACACTTAAGGTTTCCTATATTGTGGGCAAAATCTAGCTATATCAAATGGGAATTTACCATTTGTGTTTGGTAATTACTGGACATAAAAATGAATGGTAACAACCACATTTGAAGTGCTGTTCACAGTGCCGACAGTATCTTTGTATTTTTCTATTTTTTTTTAAAACAAATTTAAGGATTATGACCTCCTCTGCAAACAATCCAGCAAGGAAAGACAGATTTTTAGTTTGATGCCTCATAGCCAGAGAACCAGCAGCCACACAGCCCTGTACTACTGCAACTAGGTCTATGAATTAGCTGCTTTACACCAAATGAAATACATCTTTATTGAACTAGCACAAAACACACTGAGAGTCCCCACCTATTGGCCTCCCCGTTGACATATTTCACCCATGCAGGCTTTGTCGTAGCCATAAAGACAAAGCCCGAAGGGGCAGTTTCTCAGGTTGAGGAGAAACTGTACGAGTTTGGATGATTATCATCACCAATCATTGGTGCTTAGAAAGAGGTTTACAGAAAAAGGGTATGATCCTGATATTCTTGATCAAACCATTCAGGAAGTTGCCTCCTCCGATAGGACTGTACTACTTACTGGGGGTGGGAGAATTAGACCAAGTAAATTTTGTCCATTTATCACAAATTTTTCCATACAACATAGGGAGGTCACTAGGATAATTAAGAAAAACTGGGCCATCCTTAGAGGGGATCCTATTTTGGGTGAAGCATTACCTGACTATCCTGAGATTACCTTTAGAAGGGCACCTCCCCTTAGGCTTACAGTGGCCCCCAATGTGGTGGATCCACCTATGAGGTTGTCATCTGCTTTTAGACTTAAAGGGTTTTATCCGTGTAACAGGTGTATTGCCTGTAGATACAATGGTATACGTAAAACTAGGGTGGAGGATTTTGTATCTAATGTTACAGGTAAATGTTATGTTATTAATCCTATGATTACTTGTAATACCACCCATGTAGTGTACCTTCTTCAATGTTCTTGTAACCTTCAGTATGTGGGTAGGACCACAAGGCGCCTCAGAGATCGCTTAAGGGAACATTTTAATAATATTAAAAAAGGTTTTAAATTCCACTCACTATCCAAACATTTTAGAGATCATCATGCTAGGGACCCTTCATCATTAAGATTCACTGCTATTGATGTGATTACCCAGCAGTGGAGGGGGGGGACATAAAAGGAGAGCAGTGTCCCAGCTCGAAACTAAGTGGATAGTGGAGCTTAAATCTTTACAACCTCAAGGTTTGAATGTTGATTTGGATATTAATTCTTTTATTGATAACAGTTGATTTCCTGCTATTTTTGCCCTTTGCTTACTTAGAATTTTAATAGATATCCAGTTTCTACCATTATCATCTTATTGTATTTACCTGATGTCAATTTTTTCATTCATTTATACTATCTGTGCCCTACTTACATGAGCAAGGGGGTTAACAAATGGTTTTATTTCATTTTATAGTATTTTATCATTTTTATGTGTCCACTAACGGATAGTATAGGATGTTTTTCATATACTAATATTTATTTATTGGATTACACCACTATGCACTCCAATTGATCGTTAATGTACGGGGTCACAAGTCATGTGATTGCACGATCATATGGTTGTAGTGACATGTATTGCATTATATTATGATGTTATGTATATTTACGGTATAGACTCCTGTTGGGGGGCTCTGTATCCATCGGGCACCCCATTGTGCTTTTATCTGATGGAGTGTCCCTGGTTTGCAGTATAATGGTTGTTCCCATGTAGCAACTATTTATTTGTTTAAGATCTGTGGTCCCTTTAAGAATACTATAGTATTTGCTTTTAGGGTTTCTTATTTATATTTATGCTTTGGAATTTCATGGGGGCGCTGTGGTTGCTAGGTAAACTGGGCTTCCTTATTTACCTCCCTGTGCTTATATGCCCGCCCATTAGGGTTGGGAGACTTGAGATTTTAATTTTCGTCTTTAATGACGTCGGCGCATGCGCCTGCGCATGCGCAGTGTGGCTTTCCCTTCGGATTTTTGCCCGCTCACTTGCGGGCGGATGGCTGTGAGAGGGGGATTCATCATGAGTTCTGCGCATGCGCCTACGCATGCGCAATGGGGTTCGGCGGCGGCTGGTGAGTGACGTCACCCGCGCATGCGCCATTCATTTCAGCGGCGCGAGGTGCTCACTGCGCAGGCGCGACCGCGGTATTTTTAAATGCTGGCGTCCTTGGGATAGGATTCACCCCTTTGACAACGAGCGTGGCTCGAAACATGTTAGGGGATCCACCCAACAGACGCCATTAGATTACCAGGGAACCACAGACCACCAGGGAAAATTCTTCGTTTGACCTGGGCTGTGTTTTTCCCACTATGTGAGTTATATACTTTATATTTTACTGTTCACCAATTAAAACATACTTCACTATCATTGCCCATTTTGCTCTGGCTCATTATTTATGAGCGTTACCAAGGTGGTGTGATCCAGATGAACAGTGCGTGGAGAGGACTTCGTTGGACCTGCTGGTAAAACCGGAGATGACCGTGGGGGGTTTCCACCATTCCTGGAAGTCTCATATGGTGACCGGATGCTGTTCTAGTTGCTGACCAGGCCCTGATGTCCATCATATACATACAACGCTTTGTTTGTATGTTTTTGTGGTAAGCGCAATCATTTACTGGATTTTTCCACAAGCCGGATTGGATTTTAACATTTATTTATGTTTTATCTATATGGAACTATTCATGTTTTGACTTCATATTTTGACTGTTTATTCACTGTCTCATCCATCTTTTTATTGATGGTTGATATACCATTTAGCGCTGCATACCATTTGTATATTGTGGGGGTTATTTACCTAAACTGGTGCGTGCAAAACCTGGTGCAGCTCTGCATAGAAACCAATCAGCTTACAGGTTTTATTATCAAAACTTAATTGAACAAGCTGACGTTATAAGCTCATTGACTACCATGCACAACTGCACCAGATTCTGAGTGATCTAGTTTTAGTAACCCCCCCCCCCCCCCCCATTTGTCTCTAAACAGAACACAATGCATAAACAGGCTCCCTTCAACCGACAACTGATATGCCTACTGTGACGGACTGCCTGGCACCCCCACTGGGTGTCAGAGAACTGCTTCCTCATGGCTGGGACACAGGAACAAGGTAATAAAGCTGGGTATTGCACCCAAGAACTAGACGACACTAGCTTAGGCGCAACTGGAACTCCTTTACTGAACAGAAATACAGGTTTTTATACACTTCAAATACAGGGGCAGTCCCCACATGAACAATTGAAAAAATATTACACATTAGGATAACCATCCCAAACTAATTAGATAACGATCTAAAGTTGACACAAAACTAATCCCATCATGTAGGAACCTCCAGGAGGACTAGCCAATAGACAGAAATAATAGGTGAGTCAATTAACAATGGGACAAAGACACAACAGTAAACATGTAACATCTTAATAAACAGATTAGAGCAAGAGACCTCAGCATCAGGTTGTTTTGAACTGATTATATTACCATCTGCTCTGAGTCTCAGAGTCCAGGAGGGGGTTAGAAGCAGTCAATGCTGGTTCGGGAACAGAGACCTGAGTATAACTGAATAAATTGGTGATAATGCATAGGCGATTCTCAGAAAGCATGGCATAATATTTCAAATTACTGTACCATACAACCCAGAACAAAACAGGGATGCAGAAAGAATTAACCGTACTCTAAGTGAAAGTGAAAGAGTCATGCTGTTTGAAGCAGATGTGCCAATACTGGGAGGAGGCAGTTATGACCACATGATATCTCCAAAATAAACTACCAAGAAAATCAACTGAGAAAACTCCATATGAACTGTGGAATGGAGAAGCCCCAAATTTGAACCATCTAAAAATTTTTGGAAGCAAAGCCTATGTGCACATCCAAAAAAAAAACGTACAAAATAGGATGCTTCTGCAAAGGAAGGTCTACTTGTGGGGTACAGTGAATCTCAAAAGGGATATAGAAATTTACACAAAGACACAAACAAAGTAACCATCAGCAGAATTGTAATTGTCAATGAAACTTCAGTGTGTTGAAAATTTCATGAACACAAACGCTTCAAACTGAGGGAAATACAACATCAGTGTCACATGAAGATTAGCAACAAAGTGACACAGAAATAGAAATTAACGCAAAGTCTAAATACTGTAAAGGAAGAAACAAGGCCACAAGTGCCTTCAATCAGGAAATCTACTAGAAGCAATAAAGACATCCCAGCCATCTAATCTGTGATTAGACGAGGTGGGCATTGTGCCATCACCTCCCTGCCTCCTCACCTATCCAATCAGAGAACACTTTGCACTAATTGAGAATAATGCAAAGCATCAACAAATGCAATCATCCCTTTCTGTGTGGCAATATAGCTGTTGCTTTAATCCTCCCAATACCAAAACGTTGCAACAATATATACTCTAGTCTACAGAAATGTTTTATTTAGTATCTCTAGTTAATAGCTGAACTCTGGGAAGATATAAAAGACATAAAGTATTGTAGCTTATTCTTTTTTTTGTTAGAAATGTTATATATAGCCCTACAGAATAGACAGTGCACAGTCTAGGAAGGAAACAGGAAACATTATTCATAGAAAAGACAAAGAGTATACCATAGATGCAGCAAACCTATAAACACTGCCATCTACTGGTTGAAGAATATATCTCTACTGAATACTGATGTTGCACAAAATACATGAACACTGTATTTCAACACCCCCACTCAAAAACTACTCCTTATATTAGTCCCATTTCGGATCTCAGTTCTATAAATCTGCTTCTTGTAAGCAGCTTTGTCAAACCATCTGCAGTTATTTTATTAGTTTCACAATATGTAAGCACAATTACATTATTCAACCAGATCATGCATGCATTGGTGTCTGACATCAAAATGATTTGTTCTTGCATTGATCATCTCATTGGTGGCAAGTTTGGTACATTATTGATTGTCCTCATATAAGATTGTAAGCTGGGTCATTGGCTCTCCAAAATCTTCAAGCAATTGACGTAACCACACAGCTTCTTGACTAACATAGGCAGCAGCAATGTATTCTGTCTCTGTAAAAGACAAAGCTATTGAAATCTGCTTCTTGCTGGAGCAAGATATAGGACTGTTTCCTTATTTGAACATTTGAAGTGGTCTGGAAGTACTTTGTTTTGCAACAGGAGCAAAAGTAGCATCGTAATCCTCACCTCATTTTTTTGCCACAAACCATGCTTTGAACCTACAGACCTTGCATTCGGAATCACATTTGATCCATTTGCAGCTGATTGCACACTTACCAGGTAGCTCTGAAAGTGTCCATGTATGCAGTTCACTAAGAGATGTCATCTCTTCATCAGCAGCTCTTGTCCACTTTTGTTTCTCATGGGATGGAAGTCTTTGCATCTCATCCCATGAACCTGGCTCTGGTTTTAATGTTACATGAGCAACATAGGACAGATATTTGGCTGGGATATCCTTATTTCTTCTAGTAGATTTCCTGATTGAAGGCACTTGTGGCCTGGTTTCTTCCTTTCCAGTATTTAGACTTTGCGTTCATTTCTATTTCTGTGTCACTTTGTTGCTAATCTTCATGTGACACTGATGTGGAAATTCCCTGAGTTTGAAGCGTTTGTGTTCATAAAATTTTGAACACACTGAAGTTTCATTGACAATTACAATTCTGCTGATGGTTACCTTGTTTGTGTCTTGGTGTAGAATTCTATATCCCTTTTGAGATTCACTGTACCCCACAACTATACCTTCCTTTGAAGAAGCATCCCATTTTGTATGGTTTTTTTTAGGATGTGCACATAGGCTTTGCTTCCAAAAAGTTTTAGTTGGTTCAAATTTGGGGCTTCTCCATTCCACAGTTCATATGGAGTTTTCTCAGTTGATTTTCTTGGTAGTTTATTTTGGAGATATCATGTGGTCATAACTGCCTCCTCCCAGTATTGGCACATCTGCTTCAAACAGCATGACTCTTCCACTTTCACTTAGAGTACGGTTAATTCTTTCTGAAACCCCGTTTTGTTCTGGGTTGTATGGTACAGTAATTTGAAATATTATGCCATGCTTTCTGAGAATCGCCTATGCATTATCACCAATTTATTCAGTTATACTCAGGTCTCTGTTCCCGAACCAGCATTGACTGCTTCTAACCCCCTCCTGGACTCTGAGACTCAGAGCAGATGGTAATATAATCAGTTCAAAACAACCTGATGCTGAGGTCTCTTGCTCTAATCTGTTTATTAAGATGTTACATGTTTACTGTTGTGTCTTTGTCCCATTGTTAATTGACTCACCTATTATTTCTGTCTATTGGCTAGTCCTCCTGGAGGTTCCTACATGATGGGATTAGTTTTGTGTCAACTTTAGATCGTTATCTAATTAGTTTGGGATGGTTATCCTAATGTGTAATATTTTTTCAATTGTTCATGTGGGGACTGCCCCTGTTTTTGAAGTGTATAAAAACCTGTATTTCTGTTCAATAAAGGAGTTCCAGTTGCGCCTAAGCTAGTGTCGTCTAGTTCTTGGGTGCAATATTATATTACCTTGTTCCTGTGTCCCAGCCATGAGGAAGCAGTTCTCTGACAAAAGCACCCGGGAGGGGTGCCAGGCAGTCTGTCACAGTAGGAATATCAGTTGTCGGTTGAAGGGAGCCTGTTTATGCATTGTGTTCTGTTTAGAGACAAATGGGGGGGGGGGGGTTACTAAAACTAGATCACTCAGAATCTGGTGCAGTTGTGCATGGTAGTCAATGAGCTTATAACGTCAGCTTGTTCAATTAAGTTTTGATAATAAAACCTGTAAGCTGATTGGTTTCTATGCAGAGCTGCACCAGGTTTTGCACTCACCAGTTTAGGTAAATAACCCCCACAATGTCTTTATGGCTACGACAAAGCCTGCATGGGTGAAATATGTCAACGGGGAGGCCAATAGGTGGGGACTCTCAGTGTGTTTTGTGCTAGTTCAATAAAGATGTATTTCATTTGGTGTAAAGCAGCTAATTCATAGACCTAGTTGCAGTAGTACAGGGCTGTGTGGCTGCTGGTTCTCTGGCTAGGAGGCATCAAACTAAAAATCTGTCTTTCCTTGCTGGATTGTTTGCAGAGGAGGTCATAATCCTTAAATTTGTTTAAAAAAAAAAATAGAAAAATACAAAGATACTGTCGGCACTGTGAACAGCACTTCAAATGTGGTTGTTACCATTCATTTTTATGTCCAGTAATTACCAAACACAAATGGTAAATTCCCATTTGATATAGCTAGATTTTGCCCACAATATAGGAAACCTTAAGAGTAATAAATCATCAGAAAAATAAAGAGCAAGCTCATGTTCTCTCCTAACACCTGTCTTAAATGTTGTTCCTATCTGGCCCTTTCTCTGTATTCTGATGCTCGTACTATCATTTTGTACACAAAGGTAAATGTCAATGCGTAGGCTTGGTGATGTATCTTTCTTGTGACAGAAGCACTGTACCAGGTGTTGACGCATTTTTCAAAATGATTCCCTAAAACGTCTTATTAAAAAAAAATAAAACAAAGAGCAATGAGAACTGTAAGTAAAGTGCAACCAATCGCATATCAACTTATACCCGATACAATCGAATAAGGTAAATTAGTAAACTGAAATCTTATTGGCCACTATATTTTTCTGTACTTTTCACATCCTCATTGTAGTTGCTGTTTGTCTACTACATGGGGTCTTGCAGTTTCCCTTTACCTCGTCTAAAGTGTTTGTAGAACAACATCAAGTTTTCACATTTTTTGGATAATTTGGATTCAGATAATGAATAGATCCAAATTTTGTTCCATTCGTTATTTGGATACACGTCGCCAGTCTTTATTGTCCAATCAGCTCATGCCATTTCTCTTGATGGGTTGGACTGGCATCTGAAAATATCGAATCCTTCTGATTCAACTCTTATTTCATCATATATTGAATATATTGCAATCTTCCAGAAAAACTGCTAAATTTTTCGAATCCACCTTGACCAATGAATATAAGAAAGAAATGCTGATGATACAAAATGAATTCCGAAAACGAATCGGGCCAGCATAACGAATATGGGAAGACAAAATTCTTCAATGAACTAATGCATCTGAAATGAAATATTCTGACGTGCACACGTCTAGTGCCCAGGAGCGGACTGACAACTCATGGGGCCCCTGGGCAATAGGGGATCATGGGGCCCCTGTGTCCTTGCCCAAACTCAAAAAAGCCTATGAAAACGGTACCAGGGGCATCTCATGGGGCCCCCTACTGACCCCGGGCCCTCGGGCAGTGCTCGAGTTTCCAAATGGCCAGTCCACCCCTGCTAGTGCCTATGCCTTCGCCCATGTGAAAATGCTGGAATCCCATGCACAGTGGCTAAACTCTCAGTGTGCATAAGGCCTAAAGTGTAAATTTGTTTTCCTTGGGAAGTAGTGTGGATGGTCTCACTTGATTTCTGGCAGGATCAACATGTTTTTTTTCCGAAAATATAGAACAAAATTGTTTTTAATGGTATATGTAACAGACCAAAAGGGAACAAATAAGAGAGGTTTATTGTTTAGGTTTACATACATACATACATTTTAATTGGTGTTTTATTCCTCCCTGTTGTGTTTTGGTGTACTTTTTAATTTTAGATGTACAGTATTTAGTAACATGATCAAGACAACATACTTTCAGAAAAAACACCTAAAAATTGCACATTGGTGAAACAAATGTACTAACACATATTAAATGCATGTAAAACGCATGCATTTTCAGATGAACAAGTGTGAGTGTAAAGGGCAGACGGTGGCAGTCACAGTATGGAAATGAGTCTAGTGTACACTGGGAGAGGGTCAGTAATTACTTAGTTGTATTTAATCAGCTGTTGTGTACATATGGAGAAGGCTTGTTTGTTCAGAAGCCAATGTTTAACCCTTTTGTTAGCGCAATCGATAGGCGCCTGGCTCAGCGTCAATAATGGAGTGAAGTCTCAGCTGTTTAACTGATGCCTACAAGTGTATAGACAGTGCGTCGTTTGTCCAGAAGTCAGTGAACCATCAAAGATTGCGTTTATGTTCCAGGGAGAGCACGAAACCATCCATCTTTTTTTTAATCAATTGAACTGAGTGTAGACAAAGCTGTTAGGAGGAGATGGCTTGTTCCATTTACAGTATGGTCAGGTCAATCATTTTAGACAATGATGACACCAGAAAGCAAGTGCGATGGGCATGTACGGATGTGCTTGTGTCAGTGCGTATGTGATTGAATAGCTCTTTCAGTGTATTTAGGCAATATTAGAGGACACCTTGGGAAAAGAACGATCTCCAGTACTATAATGTCAACATTTGCTTTGATGCTAATATAGAGAAATCCTCAGCAGAGTGAACAAATGTGTTATTTTTTTGTAATTGGTAAATGATCTGCTTTACTCCCAAACAGCTAAAAGTGTAAAGAACATATAGAGTATGTCAAGGGAAAAAAAAAAATTCATTTTTGCAATACATACAGAAAACGCCTGCAATACGTACAGAAAAATGCCTGTTGATGTGCCAGAAATGCACTCAGCCCCAGCATCCTTTTAAAAGGTTCTAAAAAACCGGTTGACAGGGAGGATCGGCGATCAGGAGACCACTGGGATTAGCTGTCACAGTGGTCACATGATTGGAACCCGGTCCAACAGCTACAGATCATTAATGGCAGGTAAGAGCTGTCTTTGAGAGCTCAGTCTTTGTGCTGGGAGCATGCAGTGAGCACATTCTCAGCACAGAAACACCAGCTGCCCAGTGATGCATATGTGCAGGTTAACATGTAATTATAGTGTAGCACTTACCTTTGAAGGAGCTACTGATGTTTGGCTCCCCTGATTCTATATATCAATGACCTGTCCAGCAATGCCCCACCCGATATTCCCAACAGACAACAAAGCAGAACAGCAATACCAAAAAACAATAACAGTAAACTTGTACAATACCACAGATGACGGGAATAAGAGGAGCCAAAAACAAGAAGAACTGGGGCCATACCTGTAACAGGGGTTTGGTTAAGTTTTTTTTTATGAACTTACAATTACAGATAAGTTAAAGGGGTGGGAAAGGATAGGTCTTTTTGGAGGCAACTCAGATATAATTTGTAAATATATATATATATATAGAGAGAGAGAGAGAGAGACATAATTTGGATGGTGTGTCAAAAAAATTTAAAGCTCAAACTCTCTGCTGCTTTTTATTGGGAAATCCAAAATATGCCATTAGAAAAAAAGGTGAGGGTATTTTTTTATGAAAAAATTGTCCAAGAGGGGAGTTCCCCTTACTTTGTATAGCTTTTATTTCTCTGCATGCTGCATCATTGGAACAGAGCAAAAAAACAGACTGACAGGATTTACCACTTTTTTGCTCAAAAACAAGAGCAGTATAAGGTGGTGCAGGACTTTTTAAATAATTAAATTGAAAAATGGGAAAGAGCATGCTTCAAAAGCTTTAGAAATAATGCATATGATCCCCTTTAAAGAATGGTGTTTTGATACATTACATATTACAGCTTTTAATTAACTTTGCCATAGGTTGATAAATTCACCTCATTTCATTGCTATTGGGGGGATTTCTTCTTTATCTTCAACTGAAAATTAATTTTCATTATCGGTATTTTTCTGAAAGGTTACAGTAAATTTCTCTAAAATGGTTTTAATCTATAATGCCAGTGAACTGTAAACCGTAGAAAATATTAAATTCCCATACAGAACTTTCATTTGGTTGCTTATTAATTGTATGTCAAGAAGAGTTATGACCTTCATTTTACGATATTATTCTTTTCTTCAGTTGGTAATAGCCTATGAGTCTATGTTTCTTGTTTCTTAGATTATATTTGATGCTAATATTTAATTTCATTTTTGAAGAGGTTGTTTTTCATTGACAAGAATTTTTGGTCTTGGAAATTGTATATCCACTAAGGCAGTTTCTTTGGTTAAAATGTTTGTAAACCCTAAAGCTAGTTTTCAGAAAGTTTGGCATCAGGCCTTACTGTAGACAGTTTTCTTAGGCCTCTTTCACATGAGTGGAGCCCGCTCTGATCAGCAAAGAATCTTTAAGCAGATCCCCTGCTGATTGGAGCAGAACAGGACAGATGTCAGATCTTTGCCCGCTCCATTAATGTAGAGCAGACAAGGGCAGACCCCGATGAGTTCTATGGGCAGCTGGGTGTAAACATCAGGCTATGTCAGATCTGTTGTGCCAAAATAGAAAAGGACACTGTTCCTTTCCATCTCTTTTACCAGACCTGATCAGACCTGAAGGCAGGTTGGATGTAGATGGATACAAGTCTGTTTACATCCACCTGTCTATAGGACTATATGGACTTTCTGATCAGGTCTGCCTGAAATCTGACAGACAGACCTTTTCAGAATGGCCATGTAAAAGGGGCCTTAAGCAAATGATCTTTTGTAAATGCATTGCTAAGTTTATTACTTGGAGATCCTGCAAGTAACAGCACAATATATTGTATCTCTGTGCTTTATTTTATATACTCCACGCTACTCTTCTCCCCAGTTTTCACTATACATAAGTTTAAGACAGACTTTTCTTATATATACTGTATATAGTCCCTGTTTAAATTAATCACTCTTTTTGGGGTTTTATGTTTATTGTATTTGAATATTAGATCGAAGTTGATTTAATTTTTTTTTTTTTTAAATCAACAGAAATATACCTGTTAATGTTGAAGTGAAAATAGATCTCTGCAAAGTGATTTAAATTAATTACAATGAAAACAAATGTCAAAATAACAAACTGCATAAATATACACTCGCTCTAATATGAAAGAATATAAAGGCTCTTGCACACAGTCATACATTAGACCAGTGGTCTCCAAACTATGGCCCGGAGGCCAAATTTTGCCCTTTGTTTACCTTTATCTGGCCCTTGGGGCACTGTTCCTCTTATTGATAATGCACACTATTCCTACCACTAACACCAACAATGGGGCATTATTCCTCCCACTAACACCAACAACAGGGCATTATTCCTCCCACTGACACCAACAATGGGGCACTATTCCTACCACTGACACCAACAATGGGGCACTATTCCTCCCACTGACACTAACAATGGGGCACTATTCCTCCCACTGACACTAACAATGGGGCACTATTCCTCCCACTGACACTAACAACGGGGCACTATTCCTCCCACTGACACCAACAATGGGGCACTATTCCTCCCACCACCAATGATAGGGCACTATTCCTCCCACTTACACCAATATCCGACTCACCCTAAAGTCCAAAAGACAGTAAACTGGCCCTTTGTTTAAAAAGTTTGGAGACCCCTGCATTATTCGAATGGGCATACAGAATAAAAAACACTTGTTGTAGTACCTGGGAGCCACAGCTGCAGTGAACTTTTGCGCACACAAAATGCTGTACAACGCTCATATGCTCAAACACATGGATGGGTAAGCTCAAGTGTCAGTGATTATGCACATATAGACGCACACAGCATTTTTTACTATGCTTCTCAATGGACAAAAATACACTGCACTTGTGGCCCCTGGGCACCACAACAAGCACATTTTACTCTGTATAGCTGTATTCCTCATGTCACAGTTACATGGAGATCACCTGTGAGTAGTTAAATGGTTTCAAGTGATTGTAGTACACATGCTGTACACGTATATCTGGAAGGTCCAGCTTCTGGTGGCTCAGTATTGTAACAAAACCTGCACCAAGAAGACAAAAGGACACTTCAAGCAACTCCATGATGGGTAAGTAGAAAACACAAGGGGTTGAATATAGCAAAATTTCATATGTACTGAGTGTCCCTTAAATTACAGTTAAATCAGTTATTAAAAATGAGTATGTACCAGCTATAAATCTCTTAAAAACAGGCCATCCACCAAAAAAGAGTGACTGTTCAAGCAGAAGATTAATGAGAGAGGCCACTAAAACACCTATGACAACTCTGAAGGGTTACAGGCCACAGTGGCTAAAACTGGAGAGACTATGGATACAACAACTATTGCCTGAGTACAGGGCCGCTGATAAGGTAGTACACCCTGCCCTCTTATACCTGGCATCTGCTGAGCAGGAGGGCCGGCTTTACTGCCTTATTGCAGATATAGATCCTCTTATTCCTCCCCCTGCAGTGATAATGGCTTCTACTCCTCCTTCTCCCTCTGGCTGTGCTGCAGTAAAATCAGTTCTAGGATCTGCTCTGCTATCCATGCCCCCCCCCCCCGTGTGCCCCTTTTGTCTGCAGCACTGCCGGCTTCTTTTCTCTTCTTCCCCTCTGGCAGCTGCTGCAGGCACACAGGGATACAGGGGGATGTTTCAGAACAAAGAGCAGGGAATAGAGACTGTAGATATGTCGGTACCGATTGCTCCTGTGTCCATTCATCGCTAAAGCATAGTAAACTGTACTTACTATGCTTCAGTTTGTAAATGAACAGGAAGCTGCTCAGCACAGAGCACTTCCCATTCATTCACTGCCCAGTGCAGTTGAGGCTGCAGAGAATGGGACTGATGAATCTACAGGTGAAACTCAAAAAATTTGAATATCGTGCAAAAGTTCATTTATTTAAAAAATGCAACTTAAAAGGTGAAACTAATATATGATAGACTCATTACATGCAAAGCAAGATAGTTCAAGCCGTGTTTTGTCATCAGTGTGATGATTATGGCTTACAGTTCATGAGAACCCCAAATCCACAATCTCAGAAAATTAGAATATTGTGAAAAGGTGAAATATTCTCGGCTCAAAGTGTCCCACTCTAATCAGCTAATTAAGCCATAACACCTGCAAAGGGTTCCTGAGCCTTTAAATGGTTTCTCTGTCTGGTTCAGTAGGAATCACAATCATGGGAAGGACTGCTCACCTGACAGTTGTGCAGAAAACCATCACTGACTCCCTCCATAAGGAGGGAAAGCCTCAAAACGTAATTGCAAAAGAAGTTGGATGTTCCCAAAGTGCTGTATCAAAGCACATTAATAGAAAGTTATGTGGAAGGGAAAAGTGTGGAAGAAAAAGGTGCACAAGCAGCAGAGATGACCGCAGCCTGGAGAGGATTGTCAGGAAAAGGCCATTCAAAGGTGTTGGGGACTTTCACAAGGAGTGAACTGAGGCTGGAGTCAGTGCATCAAGAGCCACCACACACAGACGGATCCTGGACATGGGCTTCAAATGTCGTATTCCTCCTGAACAACAAACAACGTCAGAAGCGTCTTACCTGGGCTAAAGAAAAACAGACCTGGTCTGTTGCTCAGTGGTCCAAAGTCCTCTTTTCTGATGAGAGCAACGTTTGCATCTCATTTGGAAACCAAGGATCCAGAGTATGGAGGAAGAATGGAGAGGCACGCACTGCAAGATGCATGAAATCCAGTGTGAAGTTTGCACAGTCTGTGTTGATTTGGGGAGCCATGTCATCTGCTGGTGTTGGTCCACTGTGCTTCATTAAGTCCAGGGTCAACGTAGCCGTCTACCAGAAGATTTTGGGGCACTTCATGCTTCCTTCCGCAGACTAGCTTTATGGGGATGCTGACTTCATTTTCCAGCAGGACTTGGCACCTGACCACACTGCCAAAAGCACCAAAACCTAGTTCAATGACCATGGGATTACTGTGCTTGATTGGCCAGCAAACTCGCCTGAGCTGAACCCCATAGAGAATCTATGGGGCATTGCCAAGAGAAAGATGAGAGATATGAGACTGAACAATGCAGAAGAGCTGAAGGCCGCTATTGAAGCCATGGCTGTAGCATGTGTACACCCTTAGTCACTGCCTCTGTTGCTAAAAGGGGTAGCAGCTGATGGGTGGTAAAAGCACAGCTCAACCATGGGGTTTTTACCCCCCCCCCTCTCATGTGTGAATGAGCTCTCAGGCCGTGTGAATTAATGGATTGTTTATGTGGCCGGACCCACCTGTTATTCCAGTATGAACACAGCCGCAGGTCAAAATTTGACATGTGCAAATGTGGGCAAGTGGCTCTGAATGCACAATTTCTTTGTTTGGATGCCATACATCTGCATCCCTGTCAAATTTGGACCTGCGGCTGTGTTTTTATAGCTTGTGTGACCCGTAGCATAAAATAGGCTGGCTGCACACAGCTCCAGGCGGCTCTAATCACATAAACACATCGCTGATTCACACTGTACAGGTCACAGCATCCATGTGAATGAGTCCCAGTACTCACACAGAGTTTTATCAGGAATTTTGATGTGTTTGTGTCCACTAATACGGATTTTTATTATTTTCAGTGATGGCAGTATGGGGCCCCATGATTTCTAACAGCCATGGGTGTTTCCCATGAAGCATGGTGGTGGCAGCATAAATTTGTGAGGATGCTTTTTGTTTGCAGGTCTGAGAAGACTTGTGAGGTTAGAATGAATGCAACAAAATAGAGAACAATCCTGGTGAGAAACCTAATGTAGTCTGCAAAGGCAGAGGGAGCCTAAGGAGAAGATCTGTTTTACAGCAAGACAGTGACTCCAATCCTATAGACATCACTATTCACAGATGGATAGTGTATTCAGGTGGCTCCATTGCCTTACAGGGTCCTAGGAAGACACCCGTATGTCCCAGATGAAAGACTTCAAACCGATGCTATGAAGCTACATATGCCAACAAGCACAGGCAGCCAGGTAGGAATGGATGGGATGCTCATGCGCAGTGGCAGTGGAACTATGGAACATGTAGTCCCTCTGAGGAGAAAAAGGGGGACTTTCTATGTACTGGTGAGTACAGGAACCCAGAGGCTGCAGTGGTAAAGAAATGTTTCTAGATGTTTCTAAAAGACAGAATTTATTTTCCTCTGCTCACTTGATTTATATAAATGTAATAAAGGAAACAACTGCAAGACTTTAGTACTACTGTAAATCGTACTACTTAAAAACAAAAATGTCAATGTACTGAGATGGCCAAGGACACTGCAGATCTCAATCAAATAAATCATTTTTGTCAGGACTTGATCCCTATGTAGCCTGACAAAGCTGGAGCAGTTTTGAAATTGGGAAAATGTACAGAGCACAAATATGCAAACCTGGCATACAATTACAAGACATTCACAGAAGCTCAGGTCTCTAATTGCTTCCAAAGGTGATTCTACTAAATAGCAACGTAAGGGGTGTGTATACCTATGCTGTCAGCTATTATGTGGTTTTCACTGTGAGTAGTTTAACCACTTGCCCTCCAGATGATTTACCCCCCTTCCTGACTAGGCCATTTTTTGAAATATAGCACTACATTAATTTAACTGACAATTATGCGGTCATGCAAAATGAAATATTTTTATTTTTTGCACTATAAACAATGCTATTAAACATGTCCGGTAAAAAAAAATTAAAAAATCTAATTTCGTCATAAACTTACGCTAAAATGTATTCTACTACATGTCTTTGCTAAAAAAAAATCCCAATACCTGTAAATTAATTGGTTTATGTGAAAGTTATATAGTTTACAAATGGCAATATATATACTGGAATTTTTATTTTTATTTTTTTTATTTTGCGAATGGCAGCAATCAGCAATTTATATCGGGACTGCGGTACTGCAGCGGGCATTCTGACACTGGGTGGGTACTGACTAACTGCCACTGACATCCCCAGTGACACTAATACAGTGATCAGTGCTAATAAAAAGCACTGACACTGTACTAATGACACTGGGCAGGAAGGGATTAACATCTGGGGCGATCAAAGGGTTAACTGTGTGCTGTCTGCTGTATCACATTATGTGCTGTGTGTGTTTTACTACAGAGACATGCTGCTTTGTATGTCTCTGCTGTGCTTAAATCATGCTTCTCTAGAAGTGGAACCTCACTGAGCTATCAAAAAGTAAAGATCAGCAACTACAAGTGCAACAAAACATACTAACTAGCTCACAAAATCCAGCACTGTCTTTCTCACACCCAAAGTCTTTGCAGCTTTTTTTTCTTGTGCTGCCATCTTAAGTCATTTAGCTGTTCTCCCTACCACGTGCATGCGTAAAATTGGGATGTGTATCCCAGGGGCTACATCATCTTCAGCTAGGATAAATAATGAGGAACAAGTGCTTGCAGATGATGTGATTGTATTACAGGTATGGTGGAGAATTGTAATGATGCTTCATTGATGTGTGAAGGTCGACTTCAAAATTACATTGTTTTGCAGTATATTAAAAAAAACACATTACAAATTTACTTTTAAAATACATTACAAAAAAGTATAAATAATGTTCTGTGACAACAAAAAACATGGAAACTTTTAAGGGGGTGAATACATTTTGCTGGCACTTACTATACAACCTAAAACCTAAATGTATTTTATTGGGATTTTATGTGACAGACCAACACAAAGTGGCACATAATTGTGACGTGGAAGGAAAATGATAAATGGTTTTCAACATTTTTTACAAATAAATATCTGAAGAGTGTGGCATGCATTTGTATTCAGCCCCCTTTACTCTGATACCCCTAACTAAAATCTAGTGGAACCAATTGTCTTCAGAAGTCACCTAATTAGTAAATAGAGTCCACCTGTGTGTAATGTAATCTCAGTATAAATACAGCTGTTCTGTGAAGCCCTCAGAGGTTTGTTAGAGAACTTTAATGAACAAACAGCATCATGAAGGCCAAGAACACACCAGACAGGTCAGGGATAAAATTGTGGGGAAGTTTAAAGCAGCTTTGAACATCTCATAGAGCACTGTTCAATCCATCATCTGAAAATGGAGAGTATGGCACAACTGCAAACCTACCAAGACATGGCCGTCCACCTAAACTGACAGGCCGGGCTAGGAGAGCATTAATCAGAGAAGCAGCCAACAGGCCCATGGTAACTCTGGAGGAGCTGCAGAGATCCACAGCTTAGGTGGGAGAATCTGTCCACAGGACAACTATAAGTAGTGCACTCCACAAATCTGACCTTTATGGAAGATTGGCAAGAAGAAAGCCATTGTTGAAAGAAAGCCATAAGCAGTCCTGTTTGTGAGAAGCCATGTGGGGGACACAGCAAACATGTGGAAGCAGGTGCTCTGGTCAGATGAGACCAAAATTGAACTTTGTGGCCTAAAAACTAACACTGCACATCACCCTGAACACACCATCCCCACCGTGAAACATGGTGGTGGCAGTATCATGTTGAGGGGATGCCCTCAGCAGGGACAGGGAGTTAATGGGAAGATGGATGGAGCCAAATACAGGGCAATCTTAGAAGAAAACCTGTTACAGTCTGCAAAAGACTTGAGACTGAGGTGGTGGTTCACCTTCCAGCAGGACAACGACCCTAAACATACAGCCAGAGCTACAATGGAGTGGTTTAGATCAAAAAATATTCAGGTGTTAGACTGGCCCAGTCAAAGTTTAGACTTTCATCCAATTGAGAATCTGTGCCAAGACTTGAAAATTGCTGTTCACAGATGTTCTCCATCTAATCTGACAGCTTGAGTTATTTTGCAAAGAAGAATGGGTAAAAATGTCACTCTCTAGATGTGCAAAGCTGGTAGAGACATCCCCAAAAAGACTTGCAGCTGTAATTGCAGTGAAAGGTGGTTCTACAAAGTATTGATTCAAGGGGGCTGAATACAAATACACTTTTCACATATTTATTTGTAAAAAATTTTGAAAACCATTTCTCATTTTCCTTCCACTTCACAATTATGTGCCACTTTGTGTTGGTCTATCGCATAAAATCCCAATAAAATACAATTACGTCTTTGGTTGTAACATGACAAAATGTGGAAATTTCAAGGGGTATGAATACTTTTTCAAGGCACTGTATATAAATAATATATATATACACACACACAGTGTATATGAAAATAAATTGTGTTGTGTGAATTCAATACACTCTGAAGGAGGATACTAAGCAACATTTTCCTATTGCCTGTTATATATATTTTTAGAACTTCTCGGTTACTTTATAAACATCTGACTACAGGACATCCATTGTCACCTAATGTATTGATGACACAAACATTTCACCCACTATAAGTCTAGTGAAACTCTACACTCACACTTGCACAAATACCCAAACAATGCATGGCCACACACATCACTCACTGTAGTAACTTAGAATGACGTCTAAGGCTGAGCCCACACACCATCCCTACACAAAACCATCACTAACCACACATCTGTTTCTCCTATAACAAATCAAATCAGACTCGTTATCGCTCGGGAAGAGTCCAGGTCACTAACAGTATTGTCTTTTTGAGAATATTGTTGTTGTATGTGATCTGTTCATCCCCAGTTGCATAATGTAGCAAAAAAACTTCTACCAATACAAATACATTCAACAAAATTTGTATTTGTCTGACTGATAATATAATTAAGTTGTGAATACATTCAGAGCACAGTTGTGGATTTTGGTTGGTGTTAACGACACTCTTCCTCTTGCCCCTGCTCTGAACCTGTGTCAAGCAACCTATACTGAGAAAGTATACAGTGCTCACCATAAATGAGTACACCCCAACAGACTTGTCAGAAAAACTTTACTTTACTTTCAGAATCAACATTTTCTGTGGGACACTATATTCCCGAGTGTAGCTCGGGGTAAAGTTTCAGTACCAAAAGCGGTAACCCCAAGCTACACTCGGGCTTACCATGTGGCTTTGCACAGGGATTCCCTACAGCGCTTACCTTGTCCTTCGCTTCTGCGATGCGTCCCCTGCTGCTTCCCCGGCCATCTCCTCCGGGCGATGCCGGCATCTGGCTTCCGTGTTCCGGTCCCTGTGACGTCAGGACGTACGGGCGCCGGAAACGGCGGCAAATTTGAAAATGTTAAAAAAATGACATTTTTTTTAAAACGATTATTTCATAGCAAAACATTCCTGTATCAAAGCATTTCACATACATTTTGTCCCTACTGCTTTGTCCTGTGCCCTGCCTGCATTTTGACTGTTCTTTCTGCCTGGAAACTTAGAAAAGTCCAAAAAGCGTCCCTTTAGGTCAAAATCGGTTTTAGACCGGCTAGAGAACAGCAATAGTAAATCAGAACTACTTGCAGAATTGAGTGATAATAATTCATGGGGGAAATTCGTCATCAGACACTGAAAACGATTTTGCGACTTTGCTCAGTGATGTGTGAACTTGGCGCTATATTTCAAATTTCAGTGTTTTTGGTTTGATTATATTATTGAATTTAATTTATTATTATTATATTATTATTTTTTATGAGTATTTAATAAATTATAATTTATGATTTTGTGTTTCAAGTTTTATCATATCCGGAATGTTTACTAGACTCTTGTTCGGACAGCTTTCAGGGAGTTATTCCTAAATTACAGGCCTACAATAAAAAAAATACATATTTCCAAGCAAAAAAATGCATGGAAAAGTGTTAAAAAAATTTAACAAAGATGGAACTGCAACCAGCTCACAGAGACGTCAAGGCTGTCCACGGAAGTTAACACCTCAACAGGAGCATTTCCTGATGAGAAGGGTTGAAGAACATCGCCATGCAAGTTCACTGAAGTTAGCTAAAGAAGCAGAAAGCCAAACTGGGGTGATTGTATCCCATGACACAATATGGCGTAGACTGCAGAAGAATGGTATGCATGGGTTTCGTCCATGAAGGAAGCCCCTCCTAAAACCCATGCACAAAAAGGCTTGCCTAGAATTTGCCAGGGCCCATGCTGAAAAAGAAGACTACTGGGACTCTGTACTCTGGAGTGATGAGACCAAGATAAATGTTTTTGGAACTGATGGCTTCAAAACTGTATGGTGTTGCAAAGGTGAGGACTACAAAGAAAAATGCATGGTGCCTACAGTGATACATGGTGGCTGTGTCCTTCTGTGGGCCTGCATACGTGCTGGTGTCAGGGAGCTGCATTTCATTGATGTTATCATGAATTCACAGATGTACTGCTCTATATTGAAAGAGAAGGTGCTACCATCACTCCGTGCTATTGGTGATTATGCACTTTTCCAACATGAAAATGTTCCAAAATGAAAATGTTCCAAAACACATATCTAAGGTCACTGTTGCATTTCTGAAGAAGAACAGAGTGAAAGTGATTCAGTGGCCAAGTATGTCTCCTGATCTGAACCCAATTGAACACCTATGGGGAATTCCGAAGAGACAAACTGAGCATCATTCTCCATCCAGCATCCAGGCTCTAATAGAGGTCATTCTTGAAGAATGGAAAAAAATAGGTGTTGCAGTATGTTGCCAACTTGTTCATTCCATGCCTAGAAGACTTGGTGCTATCCTTACAAATCATGGAGGTCATACAAAATACTAGATGGAGTAGTTTTTCTGGGGTGTATTCATTTTTGCATCAACTAATTTGAGTAAAACTGAAGATTTTGAAATCTAAGTTACCGTATTTTTCGCTCCATAAGATGCACCTGACCATAAGACGCACCTAGGTTTTAGAGGTGAAAAACAAGAAAAAAAAATATTCTGAACCAATGGACTGCAGACACAGTACAGGAGATGACCAGAGACTGCGGACACAGTACAGGAGATGACCAGAGACTGCGGACACAGTACAGGAGATGACCAGAGACTGCGGACACAGTACAGGAGATGACCAGAGACTGCGGACACAGTACAGGAGATGACCAGAGACTGCGGACACAGTGCAGGAGATGACCAGAGACTGCGGACACAGTGCAGGAGATGACCAGAGACTGCGGACACAGTACAGGAGATGACCAGAGACTGCGGACACAGTGCAGGAGATGACCAGAGACTGCAGACAGTGCAGGGAATGACCAGAGACTGCAGACAGTGCAGGGAATGACCAGAGACTGCAGACAGTGCAGGGAATGACCAGAGACTGCAGACAGTGCAGGGAATGACCAGAGACTGCAGACAGTGCAGGGAATGACCAGAGACTGCAGACAGTGCAGGGAATGACCAGAGACTGCAGATAGTGAAGGGAATTACCAGAGACTGCTGACCTTTGGGGAGGGAGGGGGAGCGGGTACCTGAATTTGACAGGTACCCGCTCCCACTTCCGCGGAGTTGTCCTTCCCTCTTCTTCCCGGGCCGGCTTCTGTGACAGCCGGGTGCCCACTGCGCATGTGCGAGAAGCGCTGCGCTTTGTGAATGGCCCGGCGCCTTCTGGGACCTGCCATGTGTCCCAGAAGACACCGGATCATTCACAAAGCGCAGCACATGCGCAGTGGGCACCCGGCTGTCACAGAAGCCGGGAAGACTGTGCAGCGCTGGAGCGAGGAACAGGTAAGGCCCTGCAGGAGACAACAGCTGAGCGGCCGGCCCGGTATTCTGACATGGTGGCCGCAAAAATACCGGACTGCCGCTTTATATTCGCTCCATAAGACGCACTGACATTTTCCCTTCTTTTTTGGGGGGAAAAAAGTGCGTCTTATGGAGCGAAAAATACGGTATATTATCAACCTTACTTTCATGTAATGAGCTAAACAAATGTTCTATAAAACTCAGTGTTCTAAAAATTTGGGAAATTGTTCTTGTGTTCATTGAGATATTGATTAAAATCTTACTTTTCAAAAAGGGTGTACTCTTCTATGCTGAGCAACGTAAATACAGATACACATACATACAAGGGTTCAGACAAAAAAAGAAAATGGAAACACTACTTCTTCACAGGAGTAGGAGGGTTCCAGGACAGTATAAAGATCCCGTCAGACATTAAAACAATGTGAAAATGTTGTAAACCTCGCGTCAAAAACCCAGGGCCAGATTTACCATTAAACACAATAGACATGTGCCTAAAGGTAGTAATCATCATCATCACCATCATTATCATCATCAGGAATGGTCATGTCATATATAGGGCAGCACAGTGGCTAATTGGTTAGCACTTCCACCTGGCAGTACTAGAGTCGCTGGTTTGAATCCCAGCCCCGACACCACCTGCCTGGAGTTTGCATGTTCTCCCTGTGACTGCGTTGGTTTCCTCCGGGTACTTTGGTTTCCTCCCACACTCCAAAGACATGCTGGTAGGTTAATTGGCCCCTGTCTAAATTGGCCCTAGTATGTATATGTATGAATGTGAGCTAGGGAGCTTAGATTGTAAAGCCCTTGAGGGTTAGGGACTGATGTGAATATACAATATATATATGTAAAGCGCTGCATAAAGTGATGGTGCTATATAAGTACCTGAAATAAATAAACCCAGACACCTTATCACAATGCTTTAAGCCAAGTAAGAACCATGAAAACTGGGAAAAAGAAGAGAGTTACTTACGGCAACAAATGTTGTGTACCTACCAGGGGTGGACTGACAACTCATGGGGCCCCTGGGCAATAGGGGATTATGGGGCCCCTGTGTCCTCACTCAAACCACACCCAAAAAAGCCTATGAAAGGTGCAAGGGGCAGCTCATGGGGCCCCCTACTGACCCTGGGCCCACAGGCAGTGCCTGAGTGCCCAAATGGTTAGTCCACCCCTGGTACCTACATACTCAAGTGATTTCAATTCAGCCATGTAAATCTACATCTTGAAACAATCTTCCTTATTCAGTTGAGTCTTTAACCTGAGCAAAAGCCTAATTCAAGCCAGTTAGCAATTCACTAGAAAAATCTTGAAATGCATTTTAATGTACAATCTACATTGCACCTGAATCTGTCCTGAAATCAGCCTCTTGTAATATCATGTGCAGCAGCACACATACTGGGAGAGGAAACAACAGCATTTCTGAATCAATCAGGGCTGGCCCACACCTTCATATTCCTATTGGTCAGTGAGTCAGCCTTTTAAAGTGATAAAAGAATGTGTTCCCAACTGTCCTTTTTTTGGAGATTGTCCCTCTTTTGTGACCAAATCCCTCTGTTCCTCGTGTTGTATGTCTTTTTTGCCTGATATGTATGTACTTGTACAGGAACAATTGAGTACTGTCCGTGATACTTTTTTTATTTGCACTAACATACAATTTTGAGGACAAGCTTTTGGGGAATGTCCCCTTTTCAGGTCTAAGCAGTACTGAAACAAAGATTTAGCAGAATGTTGGAAGAGATGTAGGGGATGGGAAAAAAAAACAAAAAAACAGATAAGATACAGCTAAAGCAAAGTCGAGGGGGGGGAGACAACACTAGCAGAGGCAGAAAATGTACCTGTACTAAATGTATTATTTTTCTGCCCAAACTGTTATGCCGCACTAAACTTGTGTGGTTTAGCCATCTTTTTCTGCATATCAGATCATTGTGGTTCATGTACCTGGCAGGATCGTGTCCTTTTCCTATATAATGTGTGCTAAAAGATATCTCTCTCTGGTATAGCTAGAGGGATCATAAAGTGATGAATCAATTTAAATGGGTTTCTGGAAAAAGAAAGGTGCCTTTAAGAATCTGACCATGTGGTATTAGGTTTATAGCATTTTTCTTCCAGCAAGTTGTATGTATTGATGTTTTTGTGTCTTCAGTAATGTTGGAAAACATCCTGTATTTTCATTGTTATTACTTTGTTGTGACCACTATACTTTGTTTACTAAAAATGTATATACATTATAACAAGGATTTACCACTGTCCATCTACTGAACTTTAGACAAACAGCTAAATTGATGAAATACATATAAGGGAGCTGTTTTCTCTGACAAAAGATTTGCATTTCTGCCCATCAAGACCTGAGATTTATACAACCACATTGCACAGCTTTGACCTATTGGGCTCGTTCACAAGAGTAGTGCCCTCTGAAGAGCAATCCACAGTGGCACAGCAATCCAATGCCTTTTCAGAGGGCATTTGACAGGTGGTGAAGAAGACATATGTCCCCTCCGCACTTCCTGATTTAACCCTATAAATGCCATACTACTGCACCACAATCGCATGCATTGCACGCAGTTGCAGCACAGCCCCATAAACCCACAATAGTTGCATTCAGTGGCAGCAAGAGCTGCCAAAAACAACATGCTGTTTAACTTTTGCTGCAGCCATGAGTGGCTGCATTTCAGTATTCAGGCTTGAGGTTGGGGGCAGTAAAACCGTGGCTCAACCATCTGGTTTTATTGCCCCATGGCTGCACATGTGAACAATGATTATCACCTATTGTGAAAGGAGAAGCAGTGGACTATTAAGCCCATCTCTCTCAACCTGCTCTCTTCTCCGATCAGCATGTTTATTTCCCTGCAGACAATTGATTGGCTCCCTGTACTGCTCTTCCCTTCCCCAATTTTGTACATGGACTGCAAGAGGCTGATACAAAGTCAAATTCAGCTGCCTTCACTCTTTACGTAAAAAAAGGATGTATAAATGATTACAGAGCTGCATTCATTTTTGTCTTTTATACCTGTCTGGAGTTGAGCTTTAAAGCTGAATTTCAGTTATGGTTTTAATTGCATAGCTACATTGGTCTGGGTTGAACCAATGCAAATATACATATTCCATATCTGTGGGACTTCTGTGGAAGCACAGAATCACTGTAGTAGGTTGTGCTACTACACTGATTGCTGCGGTCCTCTGGGTCCTGGGCCACGGCTGTCATTTACAGTATTTTTTCAATGAATACAATATGTTCTCTGATTAAACCAGATGGAGATTTTGAAGTTACTCCCTCAACTCTCCACCTCTTCCAATCAGAGAAGATGTTATATTAATTGAAAAAAAATACAAAGGCATTCTATAAAGCAACTCAGTGAATGACTCCCTATGCAGCCTCTTGGTACAGGACCCGGAGGACAGCAATGATTACTGTAGTAGCACCAACTACAACAGTGATTCTCTGTTTCCACAGCAGTCCCACAGCTCTGCAATATGTCCATGCAATAAAAAACCTTATCTAGAGTTCAGCTTTAATTAACATGAGATATGAAAGAGATTAAACTGAGTACTTTTTCTAGGTAAAAAGTAAGAGGTAAAATAAATAAAGACTACAGAAAGAGATAGGGGCATAATGGGTGCACCATACTATCCCATTTACTATACCCTATCTCCAAAGTGTGGCCCGGGAGCCATATTTGGCCCTTTGCTTGCTTGTATCCAGCCCTTGGGGCATTAGTCCCCCCACTGACAGTAACAGTGGGGCATTGTCCTGTCACTGACAACGGGACACTATTCCTCCTACTGACACCAACAATGGGGCACTATTCCTTACACTGGCAGCTACAATGGGGCTCTATTCCTCCCACTGACACCAACAATGGGGCACTATTCCTCCAACTGACACCCACGATGTGGCACTATTTCCCTCACTGACACCAACAATGGGACACTATTCCTCTCACTAACACCAATGATGGAGCATTATTCCTTCTACTGACACCAATGATGGTGCACTGTTCTTCCCCCTAATACCAAAGATGGGGCATTATTTCTCCCAGTGACACCAACAATGGGACACTATTCCTCCCACTAAAACCAATTGTGGGGCACTATGCTTTCCCCTATTACAAAAGATGGGGCACCATTCTTTCCCTTAACACCAAAGATGGGACACTATTCCTCCCACTGACACCAACAATGGGGCACTATTTACTCCTATTTACTATTTCCAAGTACCAAAATGGGGACACTATTTACTCCCACTGATGCCAGGACATTTTCTACTCCTGCTGGTTACATTCCAGCCCCCCTAAAGCCTGAAGGACAGTAAACTGGCCCTTTGTTTAGAAAGTTTGGAGACCCCTGCCCTATCTAATAGATTTAGACTCATGGTTCAAAGATGTATATGCACCTCTACTACATCCCTGTAATTAGACTACAGAAAGAGATAGGGGCATGATGGGAGCACCATACTACCCTATTTACTATACTCTATCTCTTAGAGGTGTCGAAACTATGTTTCTCCAGATGTTGAAGTACTTTAACTCCCATCATGCCTCTGCCTCTGGGAGCCTTGCCTTTGGCTGTCAGAGTCTTGCAAGGCCTCATGGGACTTGCAGTTCCTCAATACCTGGATGGCCATAGTTTGTAGACCCCTGAACTAGACTATTGGTTCAAAGGTATATTTTCACCTCTACTACATCTCTGTAAAAGACTTGTAAGTCTTAAAACAGAAATAAAGTCTGCTATACATTTTTTTTAAATGACCCCCCAGGAGAATTATGTCATAATGTGCTAGTTTCACATATTAGCACATTATGACAGAATTATCTCTCAAACAAAGCCCTCCAGTGCTGCGATGCCAGTGCTCCAGCTGTTCCCCGACTCTTCCATCGTCTCCCGGTCTTCCTTTCAGGTTCACTCTGTTTGGCAGCTTGAATGGCTAGGTCACTCCCAAGCATGTGCACGGGAGTCACTTCATCATGGCACAGTGCGAGTGCTGTAAACTTACTTTGATCTGCACATGCATAGCTCAGTGTACACTACCTATGACAAGCAGGGAGAAGCATTTATGACAGAAGAGACAATAAGGGTCTCTTCTATCATAAAAAGCCCTACTTGTCAGTGGTTTAAATTTTTTGTCTTTAACCCCTTGACACCGAGTACACACAAATATACGGCCTCTTGGCATCTGGGCATTGACGCCGAGCGGCTGCATATTTGAGTGCATTAGAAAATACATATGTGCTGAGAGCGCATGCCCTGCACACTCCCATCACATATGTCCTTGACTCACGGAAAGCTCCCGATCTCCCCTTGTGATCAAGACAATTTCCGATCATGTGGCCGCCGTGATGGCGAATCACGGCGGTCACTTGACCCTAAAACTTTGCCCGCCTCCCGGCTTCTGAAACTCTTAAAGGGCCGGTTAATTGCACTTGAAGCTTACCCCTTGTTACAATCTGATTGCACAAGCTTCTTTATATCTCTTCAGGGCTTGCCTAATTACACACATTTTGATTGGTTAGATACCCATATTACATCATTTTGGCAAATCTAAAGTTTATTGTACAAATATTGCATGGCCAGACTGAAACATGTATGTGACACTATGGTTTTCCTTTACATGACCACTGGATCATTCCTAGCCTTCATCCATAAAAACTCCTCTGCGTGTGCACCAGTTTGGTGTGGTCCAGCAGTATTCATTGTCAGAGCTCTAAGTTTGCATAGAACTACTGGCCCTGCATGAGCTATAAATACTTTACTTTTCATTTAAATTATTGTGCTCATCAGATAGTGTTGATGCCATCCCTGCATGGCTGATGGGTCATTTCCCCATCCTCAGATGTTTATTTATTACAGGTACTTGTATAGTGCTGTCAATTTACGCAGTGCTTTACATATATATTGTACATTCACATCAGTCCCTAACCCTCAAGGGGCATACAACCTAAAGTCCCTAACTCACATTCATACACATTTTTTTTTTAAGTCCGCGAACGTGCGAAAAACGAAAAACCCGTAAGAGTTCACAAAAAACGTGCGAGTGCAAAACACCACACAAAAAAGTGCACTTGGGGTGTGCATTGTCCTTCCCCCGAAGGGGATGGACCTCTACCCTGATCCCCCGGGGCACAAAGCTCCTGACAGGGACAAGGTTCCCATGTGGTCCGCCTAGCCAAAAGGCCTGGCAGACCCCGTTCCTTGTGGCCAGCCAAAGCCAACCACCAAGTACTTGGTAAGGGGGCTCTCCCAAAGAGAAAAACCCCCTAGGGACAGGGGAGGAAGGAACCAAAATGCCACACATCCTCCCCCTAGACTTCAGGGTAGGCCCGAGGACCCACACCCTACCATCCTGTGAGAAAGAAAACACACACAAAAGTAAAAGTATATAAATCATAAGATGCAGCGCTACAGAGCCAAAATGTTAAAATAGAAGCGAATAAATGCATCAAATAAATAAATCAATACTAGATGACTGGACAGATGCAACAGTTCATAGAATAAGGTGACTTTTAGTGCTCTCCTCTATTTCATATCCTCCTGATGCTCAGGCGTTGTGCAAAATAGTGCTGAAGAAATGCACACTCACCAGAACGCACAGGAAAATGAGCGTTTGTCAGTATAGATTCCCCTTAGAATCATCAGCTGGTCAGGATGTGGTAGTATGATAGCCTCCTTCCAGAGCTCCTGAATATTCCTGTGCAGTCCCTTGATAGGTGGCCTGTGGACTTCTCCTTAAGGCTTACATGCGTTTCTTACCCGGCAGAGAGATGAGTGACTGAAATGGATACTCCCCAAGGGAGTCAAAACAAAAACGTATCCATAGTGTAGTAATTAAAAGAGGATTTATTTGAACAACAAATGTCCGTGATACACAGCAGTGTATATGAAAATGTGGACTGACCGTCCAATGGTAAAGATGGCTGCCGGAGCTCCACGTGACGTCACGCCGCTGGAGCATCGTGGAGCTCCGGCGGCCATCTTTACCATTGGACGGTCAGTCCACATTTTCATATACACTGCTGTGTATCACGGACATTTGTTGTTCAAATAAATCCTCTTTTAATTACTACACTATGGATACGTTTTTGTTTTGACTCCCTTGGGGAGTATCCATTTCAGTCACTCATCTCTCTGCCGGGTAAGAAACGCATGTAAGCCTTAAGGAGAAGTCCACAGGCCACCTATCAAGGGACTGCACAGGAATATTCAGGAGCTCTGGAAGGAGGCTATCATACTACCACATCCTGACCAGCTGATGATTCTAAGGGGAATCTATACTGACAAACGCTCATTTTCCTGTGCGTTTTGGTGAGTGTGCATTTCTTCAGCACTATTTTGCACAACGCCTGAGCATCAGGAGGATATGAAATAGAGGAGAGCACTAAAAGTCACCTTATTCTATGAACTGTTGCATCTGTCCAGTCATCTAGTATTGATTTATTTATTTGATGCATTTATTCGCTTCTATTTTAACATTTTGGCTCTGTAGCGCTGCATCTTATGATTTATATTGTTTTTAGGGTGTATGGTACCTAATGTTCAGCTGCTATTTTATAGATGCGCTCGTACATACATTTTCTTTTCACAAAAGTAAAAGTGACAAACGTGGGAGAGAAAATAAATTAAATAAATAAGTGGCCGTGCAATCGTGTACTGGCCAGGCCCTGAGGCCCATAGCAAAAATTGCCCAGGACTTAGCCAAAAGGCCTAGCCCTAAAAGGTGCAGTGCAGGAAAAGTGTTGAAACAGTGACCATGTGCCTTTTCACACGTTGGGGTCCCACACCCAAGTGTTACTAAGAGCACCCCTGAGGCGACCACTCTCAGGGGGCACTGGTTTGCAGATTTTCTGCCTCCCCGACCCCTGGCCAGACAAGGTAGATCCGTTCAAATCAGGAGGAACTGGGCCCCTCTGGTTTTCCAGGGGGAATTACTCCCGGGCCCCAGCAGCCTGTGGGCGCCTCGGTTTCTGTTCCAGCCTGTACTAACCATCAGGGCCCCCATCCTAAAAGCAGGGGTACTATACAACCAATCATCCCCGCAAGCAGGAATCATGGTGGAGAACCCCTACTGGACACTGATAAGAACAGATACTACACTTGATCTTAGCCAAAAGGCCAACACATTCATATACATACTAGGGCCAATTTAGACAGGATCCAATTAACCTACCTGTATGTTTTTGCAGTATGAAAGGAAACTGGAGTACCCAGGGGAAACCCACGCAGTCACAGGGAGAATATGCAAACTCCAGGCAGGTGATGCCATTACTGGGATTTGAACCAATGATCCTAATACTGCCAGGTGGAAGTGCTAACCATTTAGCCACTGTGCTGCCTAGAAGTTATCCACCCCAGTTTCCATTGCACAGGAAAATTTAGAAAGTCATAAGGTCATGGTTTCATCTGTTTGTACTAAGCTACTGGTTTTTACAATGCAGGAAACATTCACCTCTTAAAAGGACATGCAGACAACATACATAAATTATTGCTGAAAAAGGGTCAACACTCCGACATAAATCCATGCTGAAGACTGGCAGGTTTCTAGTGCGGTGTTGTACAATGGAAATCAAGTAATAAGAAAACAGCAATAAACTTAGCTGCAGGCAGCTGTAACCTCTGGTGGTAGTTTGAGGTCATGAGGAAGATTTGTTTCGTAAATGACATTTGACTTTGTCAACAGCTACCGTAGCTGTTTGTTTGCATGGCAATTCAAACATTATTGCATATGGGAAAACAACAATCAAATGTACAGTATACTGAAAATAAAAAATTAATAAAAAAAAACCAAAAGGTATATTAAAAAAGACACGAAAAAAATGGGCACACTCGATGTACCACTCTGTCTATTTTCTAACGTCACTTTTCTGTTTCTAAAAACTAATTCTACAGTAAACTGAATGAGCTGTAGATTTGTAAAAATAATAATTATAAAAATATTATATATTCTACATTTATTCTACATGTTTCCAACCAACAGTCTCCAATTTACACTATAGACTGGTGAGTCTAAATGGCTATTTAAGTTTATGGATTACAACATCATGTTAAATTTATAACTTCCAACCAGAATAAAAAGCAATACTTTGAACATGGTAAGTGAAGGTGAATTGACCTATTTAAAGTCAGTTTCTGAAGCAAGTGTCTCCTTGGTGATGGGTACTTTCATAAAGATTATTAATTGCAGAGTCAAAATGAGTAGCTGATATTAAACAACGTTCCCCAGCCACTACCTATGTCCCTTGAACAATGAGTAGAAAGGGTTATTATTCTATTAAAATAATTAACCTTCATAATTTGAGAGGCAGATAGATAATTGGAGCTGACATGCTTTTATTCTTCTGTTCATGTTCAGCCCCATATGGAGATGACATTCGCCATCTTACATATTCAAACTCAGAAATTTTGAATAGAGACAACTGAATCCTTTAACGTGTATCTCTAGCCATAACAATTTATTCAGCTTTGAATAGAGTAAGCGGTGGTTAAAACCCGACAGTTTGTGTCCCATTGAATTGAAATACCTTCAGAAACACAACTGTTTCAATAACATGCTTCGATATCAATTAATAAATGAAAATAAAAGGTGATGATCCTTTTCACATTGTTTTGTGATCAGCAGAATTAGTGAAAGGCCAGCATGGATCTTGCAATAATTGGTTGACTAAGCTCCTTCTATCAGCTTCTCTGGAAATCCCATGATATTTTTGAATTCCTAAACTGTAACTAAAGGCAAAACATTTTTTTATTAGTTTTGGATAGTGGAGAGAGATTAGAATACCTGTTAGTTTTTTTATTGATGTCTGTGTCCCGTTATGCTCCCTATTTGTCCAATTTAACATTATAATTGAAAGTGAAAGAACAAGAAAATTCCAAATTTTGGGTTGACATTAGAACAGTAATACAATGCAATGCGGACACTAGTTCTGGTGATCCTGGTGATGACCTGTGATTCTCTCACTTTGGAGGGGTTTCTTCTCACTTACTGTTTTGGCTATGGGAGAGGAAGTGAAGGGAAATCTCCCCTACAGGACATCAATGGCAACAAAAACTGATATGGGTTATACCACTCCCTTATTCTATCCAAAATAAAAAAAAAGTGTTGCCTTTAGATACATTTTAACCCCTAGACGCCGAGCGCACGCTAGTATGCGGCCTCTCGGCGTCTGGGCCTTTGCGTGCCATTAGAAAATACATGTGCCATGCGCGCTCCCAGCACATATATCCGTGACTCAAGGAAAGGTCCCGATCTCCCCTTGCGATCAGAACCTTTTCCGATCATGTGATCGCCATGACGGCGAATCACGGTGGTCACATGACCCTAAAACACCGCCCGTCTCCTGGCTTCTGAAACTCTTAAAGGGTGGGAGGTGCCGGTGCAAAGGGGTTAATGTATAGGGCCAAGCTTCAACAGAAAAAGTATGATTAATTTCTTCAGTAATAGCTTGCTGACCAGATAGTGGACAGGCTCTAATGAGGCCTTGGAGGAGTGGAAAGTAAGATCTTTTTGTATTATTAGTACTTTCTCCTGGGCGACAACAGAAGTTTTATGGAGGATGATGTCACTGCTGAGCCAAGACAGTGCGAAGGGCTGAAAACACTAGAGATTTAGCACCAGGACTGTGGTGTTACTAGCCTGACACAGGAAATAAGGCCACAGTAGGAAGACTGGCAGGATCAACAAGTAAATACTTGAAAAAAAAGGAAACAATAACCACTTCCCGATAGCAGAACTAATTCTATAGGGAGGCAGGGCTGAGCAAAATCACATATATATATATATATATATATATAATTTTTTTTTTCCGGGTAAGGGGTGCGTGGGACATCCTATTCGTGCTGCCATTGGTGGCTTCAACTGTCGATCATCGAGTCCCGGCCAGAGATTCCCAGCACCTGGTGATCACCGAGGAACACTGACAGGAAAGAGGTCTGTATGTAAACAATACAGATCTCTCCCCTGTCAGCTCCAGCACGCTGCTTTGTATTGCTGTGCATAGCAAAGTAATACAAAGCAGCGTGCTTACACAGTAAAGCATGCACAGACAACACAGTAAAACAGCACACAGTTAACCCTTTGATCGCCCCAGATGTTAACCCCTTCCTGCCCAGTCTCATTACTACAGTGTCAGTGCTTTTTATTAACACTGATTACTGTATTAGTGTCAGTGGGGATGTCAGTGGCAGTAAGTCAGTCCCCCCCCCCCAGTGTCAGAATGCCCGCCGCAGTCCCATAGCCACTCTATAAGTCGCTGATCGCTGCCATTACTAGTTTAAAAACAAATTTTAAAAAATTCCAGTATATATACTGCCATTTGTAGACACTATAACTTTCACGTAAACCAATTAATTTACAGGTATTGGGTTTTTTTTTTAGCAAAGACATATAACAGAATACATTTTGGTCTAAGTTTATGACGAAATTAGATTTTTTTTTATTTTTTTACTGGATGTTTTATATCAAAAAGAAAAAAAAATATTGCTTTTTTTTCAAAATTGTCTTTTTTTGTTTATAGCACATTAATAAAAAATGCACAGGCGATCAAATACCACCGTAAGAAAGCTCTATTTGTGGGAAAAAGGACATAAATTTAAATTGGGTGCAGCGTTGCAAGACCGCGCAATTGTCAGTTAAAGTAACACAGTGCCGTATCGCAAAAAATGGCCTGGTCAGGAAGGTGGATAAATCCTCTGGAGGGCAAGTAGTTAAGGATATCAAATTTTGGAAAGTCAGAAGGAAAGAAAATTCTTTAAGGAAATTTTGTATTTAGCCTGTAGTTCCACTTTAAGTGTATATTGGAGGGAAGGTTGGGCAGTTATGGGTCAAGGGGAGATCATACATGGGCAACCAAAGGTATGGCAGTACAATGTGGCTTTCATCAATTTTGGCATGACTATCTAAAGAGAATTCTGCAAAATTATAATTTATATACACTAGCACAGCTATTCTTAACCAGGGCTTTGTGGAACCCTAGGGTGCATTCCAAGGTTGCTAGGGGTTTGGGGTTCCTTGAGCAGTGTATAGTAGAGTCATTTCTAAACTGGCCAGTAATGTTAGAGGACAGCACAATTTTCACGGTGTGCATTTTTTTCATTATATCATTATTCATTTAATTTCAAGATTATTTGTGAAAATTATTTTTTCATTTACAGGAAGTGGTATTAAAAAAAGTGGGTGTCAAATATTCTAGGTCCAACACATCTTTTATATTCTTATTTAAATCGTTTATTAAAGATAAGGAGCATAGCCTGGGGTTTTAATACTATAACTAAGATAGAGCAGTGTAAAACATTCCAGTAACAGGAAATTCTTATCAGAAATAATAGGCCTAAATGGAGCATGCCTAACTTCTATTTTATACATAGGGATAAGGGTGTGTATTTATGGGGAGTACTAGGTGGCAGGGGACAATGCAGTTTCCAGGAACTGTCCATCAATTAGCTTGAAGGGGGGAAAGTGTCTTGTCATCGGTCTGTGTGTTTGTATGAATGCAAATAGGACATAACACATAGCTCACATCTGCCTCTATCCCAGTCTGGAATGTGCTGGCTGATACCATGGTTTATCTGCCCCCCTTTTTAATGTGAGGAGGCTAGCTTATCCAAAAGCCCCTTTATTTGCCTTTCCAAGTCTGATCATCATAGTTCAAAGTCCATCATGGCTTAAATAAACATCATTGAGACCATAAAGCTTTAAAACGTAGAATTTGCTACAAACCAATGGCAATGGCAAACCTGAACCTCATCCCTAGTATACAGCCTAAAAATAGACAATAAACTGGAGTCAACACAAAACTTCATACAAGCTTTCTTGCTGATTAAGTAGAGGTGGTTAAATGAAGTTACATTTGTGCCTGCCAGATGTTCAGCGATCTTGATGGTTAATTTGATTTTTTCAACCTCCCTACTATTCTTTTACCCAGACCAAGCTGCATTCACAATTCTGAGGGTGTGTGGCTAATATATGATTATGCAGTATGCTTTACCCCCCCAACACTGCCCCTTGTTTTCCTGCCAGCTGCAACAGGAGTCCACAAATTGGGCACTTTCGCCAGCTCCAGATGGACTTCCTGCTGCTGCCATGCTGCACATCTACCACTAGACAGGCTCTAAGTCAGACTACAGCAAATGTAAGTATTATAAGTATTACTGGATGGGTGCTACATTGTTGATTGTCTGTGAGGAAGGAGGCAGCAGGGGGAGTTTTGTGCTCTGTGAGTAATACTGAATGATGCTATCATTAAAAAAATCCAAAGCAAGTGTATACTGTTAAAAGGAGAAAATGAATACCTGACTTTTTCCACTGCCCATGCTGGGCCTGTCAAGACAAATCCTCAGAAAACTGGAAAACTGACACTTCCAGGAGTGTCAATTAGAGATGAGCGAATCGAACCTGGCGAAGTGGAATTCGTTTCGAATATTAGGAAAAATTCGATTCGCGCCGAATCCGAATATTAGCAAACTTCGGATGCACGAATCGAATTTTCCCCGATCGGCCAATTTTCATCCCTTCTACAGCCGGCAAAAAGTGTCCCTGCAGAGAGCTCCGCTATTTCTGACAGTTCTCTGACAGTTCCTTCACATTTACAGCGGTTGAAACATTGTATCTATTTGTTTCCATTTAGGATACAGATGTTTTTATTCGGAAACAAATAGATACAATGTTTCAACCGCTGTAAATGTGAAGGAACTGTCAGAGAACTGTCAGAAATAGCGGAGCTCTCTGCAGATACACATTTGCTGGAATGGAATTCTTCTTATTTTCATCCTACTTCTTCTTCTTCTTCTTCTTCTTCATCCTCATCCTCTTCTTCTTCTTCTTCTTCATCCTCATCCTCTTCCTCTTCTTCTTCTTCTTCTTCATCCTCATCCTCTTCTTCATCCTCATTCTCTTCTTCTTCATCCTCATCCTCTTCTTCTTCATCATCCTCATCCTCTTCTTCTTCTTCTTCATCCTCATCCTCTTCTTCTTCATCATCCTCATCCTCCTCTTCTTCTTCTTCTTCTTCATCATCCTCATCTTCTTCTTCTTCCTCACCATCATCCTCTTCTTCTTCTTCATCCTCATCCTCTTCTTCTTCTTCTTCTTCTTCATCCTCATCCTCTTCTTCTTCTTCTTCTTCCTCATCCTCATCCTCTTCTTCTTCTTCTTCTTCATCCTCATCCTCTTCTTCTTCTTCTTCCTCATCCTCATCCTCCTCCTCTTCTTCTTCTTCTTCTGCTTCTTCTTCTTCATCCTCTTCTTCTTCTTCTTCTTCTTCTTCTTCCTCATCCTCTTCTTCTTCTTCTTCTTCTTCCTCATCCTCATCCTCTTCTTCTTCTTCTTCTTCATCCTCATCCTCTTCTTCTGCTTCTTCTTCTTCATCCTCATCTTCTTATTCTTCATCATCCTCTTCTTCTTCTTCTTCTTCATCCTCATCCTCTTCTTCTTCATCCTCATCCTCTTCTTCTTCTTCTTCTTCCTCGTCCTCATCCTCTTCTTCTTCATCCTCATCCTCTTCTTCTTCTTCTTTTTCTTCTTCTTCATCCTCATCCTCTTCTTCTTCTTCTTCATCCTCATCTTCTTCTTCATCCTCATCCTCTTCTTCTTCATCATCCTCATCCTCTTTTTCTTCTTCCTCATCCTCATCCTCTTCTTCTTCCTCCTCATCCTCTTCTTCTTCTTCTTCTTCATCCTCTTCTTCTTCTTCTTCATCCTCATCCTCTTCTTCTTCTTCTTCTTCTTCTTCCTCATCCTCTTCTTCTTCTTCTTCTTCTTCTGCATCCTCATCCTCTTCTTCTTCTTCTTCTTCATCCTCATCTTCTTCTTCCTCATCCTCATCCTCTTCTTCTTCTTCTTCTTCTTCTTCTTCTTTCTCATCCTCTTCTTCTTCTTCTTCTTCTTCCTCATCCTCATCCTCTTCTTCTTCATCATCCTCATCCTCTTCTTCTTCTTCATCCTCATCCTCTTCTTCTTCTTCATCCTCATCTTCTTCTTCTTCATCATCCTCATCCTCTTCTTCTTCTTCTTCTTCATCCTCATCCTCATCCTCTTCTTCTTCTTCATCATCCTCATCCTCTTCTTCTTCATCCTCATCTTCTTCTTCTTCATCCTCATCCTCTTCTTCTTCATCATCCTCATCCTCTTCTTCTTCCTCCTCATCCTCATCCTCTTCTTCTTCTTCTTCTTCTTTTTCTTCATCCCCATCCTCATCCTCTTCTTCTTCTTCTTCTTCTTCATCCTCATCTTCTTCTTCTTCATCCTCATCCTCTTCTTCTTCTTCTTCTTCCTCATCCTCTTCTTCTTCAATTGAAGCTGCTTCTGCTCTGCCACTCTGCCATTGGACTCTTGATAGTCGTCTCCCCACACTGCTGCTGGGGGGACTTTTTAACATAGGCCTCTGTATGGCCTTCAATTTAAGCTGCTTACGCTTCGCCACTCTGCCATGGGCCCCTGTACCGCCTCCTCATGCTGCTGCCAGGTCCAGAGTGTGTCATGGGTCCCTGTACGGCCTCCCATTGCTGCTGTCTCCATCGCCACACTCTGCCATGTGCCACTTTCAGGTCTCCTCACACTGCTGGTGGGTTCCATTTTGTCATAGGGTGCTGTATGGCCTCCCATTGCTGCTGCCTCCACCGCCACACTGTGGCTCCACACTCTGGTTTTGGCCCCGTGACTGCCCAAATGAGTGAAGTGTGCGGTGATTCTAAGATCGACGGCACTCATCTGCATGTCATACTGACTGTCAGTATTATTTCTCTTCCCCAGCAGACTCCAAGGGCATTTAAATTAAAGGTACAGTGTTCTGCACTAATATAAAGGCTCTCTGAAGCCTAGAAACCCTTTTTATAAGTTAAATTCGCAGCGAATAAATTCGCATCAAATCGAATTTATTCCACAAATTCGGCGAATCAGCCGAATCGAATTTTTGAATAATTCGCTCATCTCTAGTGTCAATCTCTTGGGTTCCCCAGCAGCATAGGGTTCCTCCCACCAGCCCCTACATCACTACTTTATCTTCTAATGACATGGAAGTTGATATCCATATGGAAGAAAAATATATTTGAAATAAATTTAAAAATATTCTTCCCAAATATATTGCCATATATTATTTGAAATGCTACAATTTTGGCCATATTCAATATATTTCAATAAATAAATATGTGTGTGTGTGTGTGTGTGTATATATATATATATATATATATATATATATATTGCATGTTGAAATGCGTTTTTATTACAAAATATAAAAAGTATTTTTAAAGATACATTTCAAATATACTGCATGTCTTTAAAAATACAAAAATATACATTTTTGGAATGCATTTACAAATATATGTAAAAATATATGTTAAAATGACTTTTTTTATATGTTAAAAAAAATCTGAAGGATATATTTAAAAAATATATTTTTTTAAAAATGTGGGTAGGAATCAGTGAAAAACTACAAAAATAGGAAGCACAGACAATAGTACAAGCAAGTAGCTTTAGCAGTACAAAGATTAAAATGAAAAAACAACTGTCTGTATAGCTAAAAAAAAGTGGAGGGTTCTTCTAAATTTTTTTTTTTTTTAGCCAGAATGTACTGAAAACACAATTTGTAAGAACTCACAAGGGGGAGTAAAGTAATTCTCAAAGTTACCAGCTCACTTTTCCTTCAGGTGGGCTCCACCAACCACATAGTTTGCTGGATCTTGTGGCATTAAAAAGTCCCTGAAGCTTGCTTCAGCTTTGATTTTCTATTTTCCTTATCAAAGGAAGGTTTCTGTCCCTGACTGGGATCATTACAGGGTGATTCCCGCCTCTGTTTATTTGACTGTGAAATCTTTTAAGAGCCTTGTTTCCTTGAGGAAACAGGCCAAATGACACCCTCCAAGGTGCCAGCAGGCCTAAAATGGAAATCTCCCTCTGGTAGGGCCACAAACACAGCTGTTGCCATCTGCATCTCCATATGGGCACAGGGAGAACAGCTGTCTTGTAATGTGCCCACAACTTTCATGCATTTGAAAGATGCAGTCCTCAGCATCTACCAAAAATAATCAGTAAACTTAGATGGCATGAGGCTCAGAGTGCTTAACCCTTTGAGGACCATAAGACAAATATGTCCCTTGGTCCTCAAAGGGTTAATGCAGGAAACAACTTGTTCAATAGTATGATACTGTGAGATGATAGTTTCTGAAGAGATATGAATGTCTATTTAGGTTTGATTCGAGAGGAACAGTAGGATGTATATACTGTTCTTCTGATTGGTCCATCTCCACAACAGCGACTGCTTGAGGAGAGGCTCTGTGAGAAGCAAAAGAAGGTTTTGATGCAGTTTTGTAGCCAGCTTCTAATTTTTAACATTATATACTGTGTGACAGAAACTATCGGTTGTGTCCTGGACAGGAGATATATTTGTCCCATATTCATGCAGTATACAAACTATTTTCCTTTTTTTGCTGGGTAGTCAGCTTGCTTGCCTCACTGAGGAGTTAATGAGCTCAGTTGAAACAGCCCATATGGAAGAAAAATATATTTGAAATATATTTTAAAAATATTTATCCCAAATATATTGCCATATATTTGAAATGCTACAATATTGGCCATATTCAATATATTTCAAAATATATTTCAATATATATACTGCATGTTGAAATGCATTTTTATTACAAAACATATACAAACATTCCCCATTTCACATCCCTAACCCACAGTACTGTCCTCTGCCCCTTCACACCCCACCACCACAACACTGCCCCCCTTTACATCTCCCCTTCCACAGCAATGCCCCCCTCCTTGCATCACAAATCCCCCCAACAATAGTGTTCTCTGCCTTCCTCAAATTAACCCCCCCCCCCCACAACACTGCCCCTCCCTTTACATCTCCCCTTCACAGCACTGCTCCATTTACATCACCCCCCACCACCACCATATGCACACAGCACTGCCCCTCTTCACATTTTGCTCCCTAGCCCTTTACATCACACACATAGCCAGAGTAGTGTCCCTGGCCCCACCTTCACTCTCCTACTCCAGAACGGAAATCGGGAGGGGGGCATTTCTGGATCATTTGTGGGAAGCACATTATTGAACAGAGACGCTTCTTTCCCCCATCCTCTGCTACTGTTATAACAGCAGAGCAGACAGCAGGAGACAGAACATTTCTGGAGTGTCAAGCATCAGTAAATGGCGGACCACGGTCCGGATGCGGACCTGGCCACTGTTTCATCCGGACCAGATCACGCCATTTAGGAGCCATCCTCCATTGCTATTATAACACAGCACAGCATTGAATAGAGTGAGGGAGCTGCCGGGGGTTAACTTTTTGTATTAACCAGCAGGTGATTGGCTGCTAGGACCGCCCTGCTTCCAATCACCTACTGGTTAACTTACAAAGATAACTCTGACAGCTCTCACGCTCTATTCAATGCTGTGCTTCCCACATCCAATCCAAAAATGTTATGATAGCTCCCGCTCCCGCGATCTGTTCAGTTCTGTGCTGTTATTCCACACTCACTCCACAAATGTTCTGCCTCCTGCTGTCCGCTCTGCTGTTATAACAGCGATGGAGGATGGGGGGAAAGAAGCGGCTCCTAAATGGTGTGATCGGGTCCGGATGAAACAGTGGCTAGGTCTGCATCCAGACCGTGGTTCGCCATTTAGTGATGCTTGACATATCCTGTACCTGGTTCAAATGTAATATTGTTCAATACAACTCCTGACCAAAGTATTCATTATCTAAATAGTTGCTGCTTGCTAAGACTGATTATTTTAATTCAGTTCATATTTAAGTGTTAGTTTATATTCTGTGCCCACAAAAGGATATATAATGGAAGAATTGCTTTTATTAAGAATGATTTGCTGTGTTTTATGTGTGTATCACTTATGACACAGTGATTAAAGCATATATTGGAAAAAATGACTGTGGAATATGTGTACCATGTAGACAGGGAGTAGGCTCAGGTCGTATTTAAGCATGCCCTTTTAGGACCCTTCTATTGTTAGCACAATGTGGCAATGCCTTCCATTTGCCATGGCAGGCTAAGCTCTTCACAAGGTGCCCGTTGCCCAGTGGTGCCCCAAGCCTTCACAAACAATTGCTGAGCAAGACAAAGTGCATTATGCTTGGCTAGTTTAATATGCTGCATTAGCTGAACATTTGCAGCATCTCAAGAAAGGATAGGTGGTATTAAATGGAGTAATAAACAGAAAGCTGCTGATCAAATATTCATTCTTGAGTTTAGCTGCCATTAAAATAACTAACCTAGTAATTTTCAGCTCTAATGTTGGTATTATAGTGGGATAATTTGTTTGCTTCTTTGGATTTGTCCATATAATGGTTTGAAAAAGCTGGTGCGGTTTCCATAATCTCAAACGCTAAATTGGTTTGAAGTCAATTGTGATAAGGGTAAGCAAATCTCCAACATATGATTTTAAGGTAATAACATCTTCCATGTGTAAAACAAAGTGTTTAGAAACATTTCTACATTCATCTTTCATAAACAGTCGCTATACCCAGGGGCGGACTGACAATTCATGTGGCCCCCGGGCAATAGGGGATCATGGGGCCCCTGTGTCCTTGCCCAAACTCAAAAAAGCCTATGAAAAAGGTACCAAGGGCATCTCATGGGGCCACCTACTGACCCTGGGCCCTCGGGCAGTGCCCGAGTTTCGAAATGATCAGTCCGCCTCTGGCTATACCTAATACTGTAGCTAGGTGATCTGTTTTGCATGCCCTCATTTTTTAACATGACCCTGTCATTCTAATAAAAATGGAAAACAAAGTTCCCACTGTGACAACACTCTGAGATCCCACCCTGTGCAGATATTTCCCACCTCATGGGAAATCTAAGAACTAGAAAACTGAGAGCGATTGTCACTTGGGCAAGTTCATTTTACAGTTAACCCATTACGCACACACACACACACAGTAGCCATCACCCCAATGCCTTTTGTATACATGCACCATTCACAGCATCCACTGTTGCAATTTTGACCTTCTAAAAGAAATGTCTGTATCATTCGCTGCCATGCCTCTACAGGAAAGTAACAGAGTTAAGTAGCTTCTTCAAAGAGGCATAGATTCCTTAAATTCTAATTAGCACGTTAAGAAATTCAGCCTAACAAATTTTTAAAAATCAGTATCGTTTTAATGAAAAGAAGAAAAACATGGCACAACAAACAGACATAAGCAATAGCTAAATAATTGGGATTGAAAGTAAAAAAACACTTAAAGCAGAACTTAACTGTATCTGCAAACTGGTGTTGTGTAATTAATTTTTAATAGTAAAAGTAAACTCATCCACAGGGCCGTAGCTAGACTATTTTGCACCCTAGGCATGACCAGCAACTCCCCCCCCCCCCCCAAAAAAAAATCACCTCCTTCCCAACATTAGCTCTGTGTGGAGATTGACTGGGGAGCTGGGAGGAAGTGATGTTGCGTGCAGCACAGATTTCGTGACACCTCATTGGCTGGATACCTCTTCTTCACGGATTGGCTGAAGTTTGCAGGAGACGGCGTCATCTTCAGCTAACATCATCCAATCCTGTCTAAGGACAGTGAGACCAGGACACAGAAGTGACATTTTACATGTTGCTTCCAGGTCATTAGCAAGAAGGGGAGAAGTGTTCACTGATCTCCCTCCTTTCTACCAGTGGTACTTACCATGCAGGTCCCAGGTTAGCTGATGGGAGCGTGGAGCCTAGGAAGCATGGCAGGGCACGTGGGAGGTGTGGAAGCGATCTGGAAGCTGCACAGCTATCATTTCCTCCTAACAGTCAGCCTGTCATTTTACACACACTCAAAAAGATGCTTCCTATTAGTTCCTATTTACACATGTGTTTGAAGGACATTAAAAATGTGCGTCTGGGCCAAACTTTTATCATTGCCTCTGCTTTGTACCAGGTTCCCATTGCTGCCTGTGCCCTCGGTCACCTCTCTGTTGAATCACCTCCTGCCGAGCCTCACCTTCTGCACCTATAAGCGGAGGAAAGGATAATCACTCCGCCAGTGAAAAGCTGTGAGCAGCCGCAGCCGGCCACCACTGAGCAGCATAGCAAAACGCACTGCAGCTTTAGCCGTTAAAAAAAAGAGTCCCTCTCTGCTCCTCGCCTCATGAGCCCTACTGATGAACTGATAGGGCCCAGGAAAATATAATTAATGTTAATTCAGAGCAGGCTGTACTGCTCTATTGGTGGCCCTGGCCATGGGCAAAAATATTTAGACAGTATAAAGGTGAATAAAGCACCTGGACTGGATGGCATACACCCACGGGTCCTTAAAGAATTGAGCTCTGTCATTTCAAAGCCATTGTTTCTAATGTTTAGGGACTCTTTAATGACTGGCATAGTACCACTAGCTTGGCGTAAGGCCAATGTGGGGCCAATATTTAAAAAGGGGTCAAAATCTTTGCCAAGAAATTATAGACCTGTTAGTTTAACCCCTTGGCGCTGGCACCTCCCGGCCCTTTAAGGGTTTCAGTAGCCGGGAGACGGGGCGGGGTTTTAGGGACATGTGACTGCCGTGATTAGCCGTCACTGTGGTCACATGATCGGGAAAGGTCCCGAATGAAAGAGGAGATCAGGACCTTTCCGTGAATACCAGACATGTGTGCTGGGAGCATGCAGGGTGCGTGCTGTCATCACATATGTTTTTCTTAATTGAACAAAAATGTGCAGCTGCTCGGCATCTAGGTCCAGACGCTGAAAGGCCACACATTTGCATGTGGCCGGCGTAAAGAGGTTAACATCTCTAGTTAATATGTGTATGTATGAATGTAAGTTAGGGACCTTAGATTGTATGCCCCTTGAGGGTTAGGGACTGATGTGAATGTACAATATATATGTAAAGCACTGCGTAAATTGAAGGCGCTATATAAGTACCTGAAATAAATAAAAAAATAGTTGGGAAGATACTGGAGAGTTTAATAAAAGATCACATAGATGAGTTCTTGCTGGAAAAAATATTTTAAGCAACAGACAGCATGGATTCATGAAAGACAGAAGTTGTCAAACAAATCTGATTTCTTTTTATGAGGAGGTGAGCAAAATCTTGGACAGAGGGGTGGCGGTGGACGTGGTATACTTGGACAGAGGGGTGGCGGTGGACGTGGTATACTTGGACAGAGGGGTGGCGGTGGACGTGGTATACTTGGACAGAGGGGTGGCGGTGGACGTAGTATACTTGGACAGAGGGGTGGCGGTGGACGTGGTATACTTGGACAGAGGGGTGGCGGTGGACGTGGTATACCTGGATTTTGCAAAAGCGTTTGACACAGTTCCCCACACATGGCTAATGTGTAAGGTAAAGTCTACAGGCTTGGAAAAATCCGTATGTAAATGGATAGAAAACTGTCTAAAAGATCGTATTCAGAGAATAGTGGTTAATGATTCATACTCTGAATGGTCTAGGGTTGTCAGTGGTGTACCCCAAGGTTCAGTGTTGGGACCCTAACTTTTTAATATATTTATAAACAATATAGGGTCTGAGATTACAAATCCCATTTCAGTCTTTGCAGATGACACCAAGCTGTGCAGTGGAATAACGTCCTTACAGGATGTCTCCAATTTACAAGCCGACCTCAATGCACTGTTTAATTGGGCAACTATGTGGCAAATGAGGTTTAATGTTGATAAATGTAAGGTTATGCACTTGGGGGGCTAAGAATATGCATGTATCATACATACTGGGGGGGGTACAACTGGGGGAATCAATGGTGGAGAACGATCTGGGAGTTCTGGTAGATCACAAGGTTAATGCCATGCCAAGCTGCGGTTTCTAAAGCAAGCAAAATGCTCTTGTATTAAAAGAGGTATAGACTCCAGAGAGAGAGATATCATATTACCCCTGTACAAATCATTAGTAAGACCTCATCTGGAATATGCAGTTCAGTTTTTGGGCACCAATTCACAAAAAGAACATTGGGGAACTGGAGAAAGTACAGGGAAGGGCAACCAAACTGATATGAGGCATGGAGGAGCTCAGCTATGAGGGAAGATTAGAGGAACTGAATTTATTCTCTCTTGAGAAGAGGAGATTAAGGGGGGATATGATCAACATGTATAAATACATCAGTGATTTATAAAGTGAACTCGGTGTAGAGTTATTCACCCTGAGGTCATCACAGAGGACAAGGGGGCAGTGCTCCCTAGGCGGCTGCCTAGTTGGTCTAGTGATAGCACCAGCCCTGCTCACCAATCTATTCATGTCTCCATGCTTTGTTTTGTTGAGAAATCACTTTGAAAATACATCTTATAGCATTTCTAGCTGTCTTGAATAAGAGCAGATGATTCATGTAGCATTTATTTTCTGGAATCCATCTGCGCTTAGCTCGGGGTATGCAGGCAAGAGGGTGTGCTTAGCTAAGAAAGACCCTCCTCTGCTCCTCCAGATGAAAGAAAAAATTGCCCATGAAGACTTAAGATGTATGGCAACATTTTGGTCAATGCCAGGAACCAGAAAGCAAATGAAGAAATGTAAAAAAAAAAAGTTTAAAACAAGTAAATATAATATACAGTTTAGTAAGACTAGTAGCATAAGAATTCAAAATAGCTAATTTTCTGGAGAGAGTTAATGTCTCTTTAAGTAATGCTCACTTGGTCTTAATTTCCAGGTAGATTTTGATTTGCTTGCAGAATAAGTGAAAACTGATATAACAAAGTCACTGTTCTTATAAATGACTTCCATAGTTTTTATAATAAACAAGCTACAGCAACAGCATTTTGTTGTCCATGGAGAGTGTGTCACAGATTTAATTATACCCAATCAAAGGATCTACGGGGTGTTTCAATAGGTGTGCTGGCGTTGTTTATTATGTTCAGCAGAAACACCCTTAATGCCCATTCTTCTAAATATCTCTATATTTCCATTTGACAAGGTTTTACAATCCAAGAGCCAACAGATTATTTAACAGATTTAAATTATAAATTGTTAGAGACCAAATATTATATGGATCTCATGTAGATCTCACATAGAAGATCTCATGTTTTTCTTTAGCCTTCTGTACTTTGTACTATACAGTAGGTGTGTTTGGTGTCTAATTGATTCGCATCCTCCTCATACATCAACATAACCACCTTTTTATGAAGGTACTTCCAACACCACCGGAGTTCTTGAACATGAACCAGAGTTAAGATCTTTAAATGAATGGAAGTTCAGTTTCAGTTGAAAACCAAGACTTGCAGATGTGTATTGCTTGCTAGAAGATTTTTGACAGGCTATATACAACATGATTTTATTAAGAGTTTTTTGAAGATTCTGCTAAAATAGGTATTATAACACCTCTGCATTTCATCTTTTTCTTTTTTTTTGTCATAATGTGTCTTAAAGTGTTACTAAACCCAGGACCCCTCATTCACTATATCTGGTCTCCCACAGTACACAGAACATGGAAACGCAATTATTTTAGTAAACATAAACTGCTAAATACCTTTTCTCATCAGCAGTTAGAGCAGTCTTGTGACTTCAGCAGAGCACTGGTTAAAGCTTGTAGGAGGAGTTTTCTTTCTGCTCTAGGAGGATGCAAAACCCCTAACCTCTGTCTGGAAAGTGCTGATTGGTCCTGTGCTGATCACATGCACTCTCCCAAGAAAAAAACCTCTCTAGCAATACACATTAAACTGAGCATGTGCATGTGGCTATGAGTTCAGCCTGTCTTATCAGGTGGACATCTGATCAAGAGGAGGGGCAGAAAAAACAGGATGAAATTGCCTTTTTACACAATGCAGAGGATTAACCCCTTAGATTCCACAGTGAGTATGACAAGCATGCTTTCTGCATATACAGACTGATTTTACTGTTGTGGGTTTAGTAACACTTTAAAGTGAAGTCAGTCTGTATATGCAGTAAAGCATATTCACTGTGGAACCTGAGGGTTAATCCTCCGCATTGTGTAAAAAGGCTGTTTGATCCTATCCTCTCTGATCCTCACCTTCTTCTGTCCCCAATCCATCTGCTGATAGTACAGAGCTATAGGAGTCACTCTGCGCATGCTCAATTTAGTGTGTATTGCTAGAGATTTTTTTTTTTCTTTGGGAGAGTGCATGTGATCAGCACAGGGCTGATCACTACTGTACAGATAGAGGGTCACTGGTTATGCAACCTCATAGGACAGTCGGGGAGAATGAAAACTCCTCCTACAAGCTTTGACCAGTGCTTTGCTGGACACTGATAGAAGTCACAAGACTGCTATATGCTGCTGATGAGAAAAGGTATTTAGCAGTTTATATTTACTACAATAAATGCATTTCAATGTAGTTTGTACTGTGGGAGACCACAAATAGTGAATGCAGGGTCCTGGGTTTAGTAACACTTTAGCCTTGTTGTGTTCTGCAAAAAGGCTTTATTAACTGTGTCACTTTCACTAGCTGCCCACCACAGACATGACATTTAAATCTGATAATCTTTATTACCAACTTGTAAATGTTGGAGAAATTAGGACAGCACGGTGTTCAGTATTACTCCTCCATTATTCCATTCTCCCCACACAGTTTTGGGGTTTGTCAGACCTCATTATGTCACACCACCTGCAAAGAATTTATACTTACCTTTTGCACTGCTGATCTATTCTGTATTGTAAACATACAGTTGTCTGAAGAATCTTCAGTAAGCAACAAAATTCCAGGTGTATCAGATGCTTGGTTCTCCCACTGGGATCAGCAGTTTGATCCACTAGCCCCTACATCACTACTGTGTACTGAGGCACTGGGAAGAACCACAATATGCAGTGAAGGAAAAGAAATCTGACATTCCATTTTGGATTCTGAATTTTCTTAGAGCAGAGATTTACTGAATATCATTTTTTTTTTGCCCTGATATACACTTTAAATGCAGTAGAGGAAAGTTAGGGCACCAGCCTGGCTGTACTATGTGGCAGCACTGTACAAATCTCAGGACTGGAGGAACATAAATACAACTCCTTTGGCAAGTGAAGCAGCACCCATAATTGTACTTCAACTTTGTATTTATCTGTTTGACTGGAGTTCAGCGTTAATTGGCTGTTCATGGACACTGTCACACATTTTTGCTTGCTATGAGTCTCTCTGTGCATACAGGCCACAATTAAATAAGTATTCTAAAAACATACGCATTGATTGCCAAGACATGGCTTATTTTTATCCTATGAGTGGGAACAAAATAGAACCTGAACGAAAAACAGCTGGCACAGGCACAATCAGTTAAATCAAGTTGTCCATTCTTGTCTTTTCTCCTTTAATTATCAAATATGTCATTAATTTAAAAGGAGCTCTCATCCTCTCATTATTTAGCGCACACTTTAATGTCATTAAAATCTTCCAAAGGACACAATTTCTCTAAGAGCCTTATCTCTGCATCACTAATGGATAGCTTTTGGCTTGGCTCCCTGTGAAGGGAAAGCAAGCAGTTGTTTACCGGGAATCTAGGAGTACATTACAAAGGGAATTAGCTCTGAGCTGTTAGTCTGATTAATGCACTTAACTATTCTTGACCATCCCCTCCTTCTCTTGGTAGATAATGCATGGGGATCAGCTGTGAATGGAAAGGATGTGGGGTCAGACTCAGGAGGCAATGGATACAAGCCTTGCTGGGTAGACTGACCTGTGTGCAGGCTTCATGATTTGCAAGGAAAATAACGAATTTGAAACCATTTCCTGGACTTGAGCTATCGCTGGCAATTATGACACATTCCATTTGGAAGCCTGCTGAGTTTTAGACAGATTTCTCTTTAAAAAATAAGTAAAGTTAAACACACATATATAAGAAGGGAAGATAAAAGCAGTATGGGATAAATTTGGTTTTGAAGAAAATAACAGCTGTGTTATTCACATCAATGATAATAAAATATTCAGCTGTAACAAATAAACACACTAAACCCTGGCACTGAATATTACAGTTATTATTCCAATGTGAAAATTGGAAAGATGTCCCCAAACTGCAATATTACTTGGCGGAGCAATATACTTCTATATATACAGTCAGGTCCATAAATATTGGGACATGGACACAATTCTAACATTTTTGGCTCTATACACCACCACAATGGATTTGAAATGAAACGAACAAGATGTGCTTTAACTGCAGACTGTCAGCTTTAATTTGAGGGTATATACATCCAAATCAGGTGAACGGTGTAGGAATTACAACACTTTGCATATGTGCCTCCCACTTGTTAAGGGACAAAAAGTAATGGGACAGAATAATAATCATAAATCAAACTTTCACTTTTTAATACTTGGTTGCAAATCCTTTGAAGTCAATTACAGCCTGAAGTCTGGAACGCATAGACATCACCAGACGCTGGGTTTCATCCCTGGTGATGCTCTTCCAGGCCTCTACTGCAACGGTCTTCAGTTCCTGATTGTTCTTGGGGCATTTTCCCTTCAGTTTTGTCTTCAGCAAGTGAAATGCATGCTCAATCGGATTCAGGTCAGGTGATTAACTTGGTCATTGCATAACATTCCACTTCTTTTCCTTAAAAAACTCTTTGGTTGCTTTTGCAGTATGCTTTGGGTCATTGTCCATCTGCACTGTGAAGCGGCGTCCAATGAGTTGTGAAGCATTTGGCTGAATATGAGCAGATAATATTGCCCGAAACACTTCAGAATTCATCCTGCTGCTTTTGTCAGCAGTCACATCATCAATAAATACAAGAGAACCAGTTCCATTGGCAGCCATACATGCCCACGCCATGACACTACCACCACCATGCTTCACTGATGAGGTGGTATGCTTAGGATCATGAGCAGTTCCTTTCCTTCTCCATACTCTTCTCTTCCCATCACTCTGGTACAAGTTGATCTTGGTCTCATCTGTCCATAGGATGTTGTTCCAGAACTGTGAAGGCTTTTTTAGATGTCGTTTGGCAAACTCTAATCTGGCCTTCCTGTTTTTGAGGCTCACCAATGGTTTACATCTTGTGGTGAACCCTCTGTATTCATTCTGGTGAAGTCTTCTCTTGATTGTTGACTTTGACACACATACACCTACCTCCTGGAGAGTGTTCTTGATCTGGCCAACTGTTGTGAAGGGTGTTTTCTTCACCAGGGAAAGAATTTTTCGGTCATCCACCACAGTTGTTTTCCGTGGTCTTTCGGGTCTTTTGGTGTTGCTGAGCTCACCGGTGCGTTCCTTCTTTTTAAGAATGTTCCAAACAGTTGTTTTGGCCACGCCTAATGTTTTTGCTATCTCTCTGATGGGTTTGTTTTGTTTTTTCAGCCTAATGATGGCTTGCTTCACTGATAGTGACAGCTCTTTGGATCTCATCTTGAGAGTTGAAAGCAACAGATTCCAAATGCAAATAGCACACTGGAAATGAACTCTGGACCTTTTATCTGCTCATTGTAATTGGAATAATGAGGGAATAAAACACAACTGGCCATGGAACAGCTGAGAAACCAATTGTCCCATTACTTTTGGTCCCTTAACAAGCAGGAGGCACATATGCAAACTGTTGTAATTCCTACACCGTTCACCTGATTTGGATGTAAATACCCTCAAATTAAAGCTGACAGTCGACAGTTAAATCACATCTTGTTAGTTTCATTTCAATTCCATTGTGGTGGTGTATAGAGCCAAAAATGTTAGAATTGTGTCGATGTCCCAATATTTATGGACCTGACTGTATATTTGTTTGTAGTTCTACAAATGTCAAATTGAAAACACATGATGATAGTATTAAGAATATTGCTGTGTTTCTCATACTCTGGAGTGACTCATGAAAACTGTAGGCTGGGAAACTGGAAGAAAAAAAATGTGCTGCTACTCTCAGCAGCCTGTGAAAATGGGAAAACAAAATATTGGTTGATGTGGATACTAGTTTAATTTCCTTTGCCTTTTTCATAACTACCCAACCTAGGGCTTACAGGCTCCCAAAGATGGGGCAGCTTGATCTTCAACAGTGATGCCACAAATTGACAAGTTTGTGGAATCTTGACAAATTCCAGCAGTCCAGATTGTGCAGGATACAGTAAAAATACATCATTCAAAGGCCACATACACTCACCAAACAACTGTGTTCCAGTCTTACATGCCTTTTGACATTCAGATCTGTGGCACCCAAAGGCGGACTGACCATTTGGAAACTCGGGCACTGCCCGAGGGCCCGGGGTCAGTAGGGGGCCCCATGAGATGCCCCTGGTACCTTTTTCATAGGCTTTTTTAAGTTTGGGCAAGGACACAGAGGCCCCATGATCCCCTATTGCCCGGGGGCCCCATGAGTTGTCAGTCTGCCCCTGGTACCACCATTAGGGGGAAAAGGCTATATATTGCTTTAAAACTGGTCTCCAGGCAGATACAAAAAATTAAAATTAAGACAATTGTGTAATTATTACAAAATAATAAAGTGTATCTTTAAATGCACTAGTGTGAGTACTGTTCTGTGATGACAAAATCTGGTAGGTATAGGGAATCTTGGCAGTTATCAGCAGTGCATATAGTGTAGGGTACAAAAGGAACTTAAAATGTATACGTCTACTATGATTGTGCTGTTTTATACCTGGATTGCCCTATTTTGTGTTCAACTGTAATTAATGCTGATGCACCTCTGCCTGCTTGCTCCACAAATCAATAAATAAAAAAAATAAAAAAAAATGTTTTAAAAATTAAAAGTCACATACACTCACCAATGCAGCCCTCACATATATTCCTTTCTATCAAAACATAAGCTGAGTGGGTACCTTTTAAGCTGCTCACACGTTATCACTTGAATGTGCAATTTCCTTTAGGTTTTACAGCAAATATGTAGCAAGAGAGCATACTTTATTGGATATTAATTGAATGCTTTATTTAGAAAGGTCCTTCTCTACAAACGTAGTGGTAAATCTAGAGACAACACAACCAGACTGTATCATGTTTTAGGCAGGAAGGTTAGAAGCCCAAATAGTTTTCAGTTGTCATACTAGGTAAAGAAATCTGAACTAGTTTTTGTAAACTGTATTTTGACAGACTTCCTTCTTTGCTAAATGGAGAACCAAGAAGAGCAAGAGTACATCAGCTGTTAGAGCAAATGATACCCATGTTCTTGCTCTGAGCCAGTGTCTGAATAAGTATTTAAACACATACAAATATCCCACAAATTGGAAGTGGCAGTTGCCATATTCCCATCTTGAGAGATTCCCTTTCACTAATATGTGTATGGGCATTCATGCTCTGGGTGCACACGTGTATCCATCTGCTGTGTCAATATTCCCATGTCTAGCACAGCATATGAAATGTCTGCTGGTGGGGAGTCTACTCATGGTAGCAGAAGGAAAAAACAAGATTGCAACTGCTATGCTGATCAAAACAACCATTTTACTAAGCCTATGGAGCATGAAGCAAGGCTAGCAGTTTGCTAAGCAGTCCTGTGCATGGAGGCATCAAGCACAATGCAGCTACTTTTATTGCACCAGGGATATCTTGGCAAGCCATGAATACATATGCCTGAAGCCCTAGAACATGGGGCATTTATAATTAGTTACCCCCATGAGCACAAAGTCACGGGAGCTGCCACAAGTCCCCACAATACAACTATAAATTGAACTGCTAAATACATTGTGGGGACAAATTCTGATTTTTGTGGGTTTGAGGCTTAAAGTATAACTAAAGCCACATTTTTTTTTCATTTTAGTTAGAGTATGGAAGGGTTATAACCCCTACTAGATTTAGTTTTGCTGTCTGTATCCTGTTGGGGAGATACCTTCACTTCCTGTCCTATAGCCACAACAGCACAAGATGGGAAATCCCTCCATACTAAAGAGTACAGTTGCCATCAGAGCTAGGGACCTCATTAGAAGATTTCTGTGTTTTCTCACTCTCAGTGATAATGTTCACTAGGACAAATAGAGAGGTAAAATCTCCTTAACCTTTTGCCCTCCAGAGGATTTACCCCCTTCCTGATCACGCCATTTTTTGCTATAGGGCGCTGCGTTATTTTAACTGACAACTGCACGGTCATGCAAGGTTGTACATAAATGAGATTTACGTCCTTTTTTTTCCCACAATTAGAGCTTTCTTTCAGTGGTATTTGATCACCTGTGCGTGTTTTATTTTTTGTGCTATAAACAAAAAAAGATGACAATTTTGAAAAATAACCCAATATTTTTTACTTTTTGCTATTACACATGTCCAATAAAAAAATTTTAAATATCATATTTCGTCATAAATTTAGGCCAAAATGTATTCTGCTACATGTCTTTGCTAAACAAAAATCCCAATACGTGTAGATTAATTGGTTTATGTGAAAGTTATAGCGTCTACAAATGATGGTATATATACTGGAATTAAATTTTTTTTTTTACTAGTAGGCAGCAATCAGCGACTTAATGCAGGACTGTGAGATTGTGGAGGGCATTCTGACATGGCGGAACTGACTAACTTCCACTGACATCCCCAGGGACACCAATACAGTGATCAGTGCTAATAAAAAGCACTGACACTGTACTAATGACACTGGGCAGGAAGGGGTTAACATGTGGGGCGATCAAAGGGTTAACTGTGTGTGTTTTACTGTATGTTGTGTGTGTGTTTTACTAGGGAAACATGCTGCTTGTATTGCTCTGCTGTGCGAAGCAATACAAAGCAGCCTGTTCCTGGTGACAGGGGAGAGATCTGTGTTGTTTACACACAGACCTCCCCCCTGTCAGCTCTGTCAATGATCACCTAGTCCCGGCCGATAATCGGCGGCCGGGACCCGGTGACTGACATGCCAAGGAGCCAATAGCAGCGCGGATAGGGAGCCCCCTACCCGGAAATACAAAATCGTGTACTGTATATATTTGTGATTTTGCACATCTCTGCCACCCTATAGTAGTACTTCTGCTATAGGGCGGTTGGGAAGTGGTTAATGGTGACAAAGACTGCTATAAAAATCTGAAAGATGTTTTAATCCCTAACCAATATATTCAAATCTAAACTAAAGTTTTGGCTTTAAATATACTTTGAGGCAACATTGGTTGGAACATTTGTTATGGCAAATTTGTTATAGTTTACAAGAAGATATCTAAAAACTGTTCCCACAGATTGCAAAAGCAACATTTCATACCAAACCTGTACGATGTCCAATGAATGTAAATTGTACCAATGCTACTAGTATCTCATTATATGCATTTTATCTTTACAAATTGATTAATCAGAGTCATGTATGCCAGTGTTTTTCAACCTTTTTTGTGCAAAGGCACACTTTTTTCATGAAAAAAATCACGAGGCACACCACCATTAGAAAATGTTAAAAAAATTTACCTCTGTGCCTATATTGACTATATATAAAGTAATTCTCTTGAATAGGAATCAAACACAAAGAAATTATTTTATAATTAATTTATTATGAAATAATAAAGTATTTTATAATTGGACCCGGGGGCCGGACCAAGAGTAGATGAATGATGTGTATGTGTCATCCATAGTAAGTATAGTAATATTCCCCCATAGTAAGCATAGTAATTAATCCCCCATATAGTAATTCATCCCCCATAGTAATTCATCCCCCATATAGTAATTCATCCCCCATAGTAATTCATCCCCCATAGTAATTAATCCCCCATATAGTAATTCATCCCCCATAGTAATTCATCCCCCATAGTAATTCATCCCCCATATAGTAATTCATCCCCCATAGTAATTCATCCCCCATATAGTAATTCATCCCCCATAGTAATTCATCCCCCATAGTAATTAATCCCCCATATAGTAATTCATCCCCCCATAGTAATTCATCCCCCATAGTAATTCATCCCCCATATAGTAATTCATCCCCCATAGTAATTAATCCCCCATATAGTAATTCATCCCCCATAGTAATTCATCCCCCATAGTAATTCATCCCCCATATAGTAATTCATCCCCCATAGTAATTCATCCCCCATAGTAATTCATCCCCCATATAGTAATTCATCCCCCATAGTAATTCATCCCCCATAGTAATTCATCCCCCATATTAAGTCCCCAAGCCCCCCGTGTCAATTCACTTACCTTTGCTCCGCGCGTTCCTCTCGCCGTCTTCCCGCGCCGTTCCGGTGCAGCATGAAAATCTGTCTCCTATGAGGATCTGTCCCCCTCGACGTATCTGCGCATGTGCCAGTTTCAGGCATTAGCAGCCGATCGGCGATCTCCGGCACATGCGCAGATACGTCGAGGGGGACAGTTCATCCTGACAGTATCACGCTCCGCGGGCCGGATTAAAAGGTCTATGTTACGGATGAAATTGCAATTTTTTCCACGGCACACCAGACAATATCTCACGGCACACTAGTGTGCCGCGGCACAGTGGTTGAAAAACGCTGATGTATGCAAACAAACACCATTGGAATAAGATTATCAGCTATTCTATAGTCAATTTTAAAAAACACTAACGGACCCAGGTAGTTGTATAGTTTTAACAGCTTAAACCTCTTGACTATGGGAATAATGTTTTACTTTAGAGAAAAAAATGATTTTCAGTGTAACTTGAATTAGCAATATATATTTATAAACTGTATACAATATCTATCTATGTAACAGTCTATCTACTGTTTTACAGTTAGATTTTTATCTACTGGTTTATATAGAATGCTTTACACTGTTGAAATTTGTTATCTGTTTTTAGCACTATGGCAATGTTTTTTCTTCATAACATATCTCCAAACACTGCTATAACTAAATATACATATTTTATTTAAGTTTCGGCAACTGAAAGCACAATATCATTTATACTGAAGAATAAGTGATTTTTTTTTTGCTTTTTGATTTGTTTTCATTTTACGCATATTGATATTACACATACATAATTTATATATACAATAGGTTATTGCACATATTACTTCCATATAATAAGAAGCAAATATTACCATATTTAACATGTACGTGTATTAAAACAGAAAGACTTCATAGGATAGGATTTGTGTGACAATAATCCAAACTAAACTATGCATTTTAGGAAATATAACAATTCCATGTAAAGTGAAGCAATTAAGGTGTTACAAAGCAGGCTGTATACAGATAACAGCAAGTAAAGTCAGTATCATATTGAAGCATGTTAGTCCAGAATAAGAATTCATTTATCACTTTGTTTTAGGTTAAAATTGTCTTTATAGTATTTTACTCAGAGTATCCTGTCCTTTCTTTAACTTTCACTTGCTAGCGCAGGTTTGAATTTGATTAGCTAATATAGAGTGAAATGCACTATATTGTCAAAAGTATTGGGACACCCCTCCAAATCATTGGATTCAGGTGATCCAATCACCTCCATGGCCACAGGTATATAAAATCAAGCACCTAGGCATGCAGACTGCTTCTACAAACATTTGTGAAAAAATGGGTCGCGCTCAGGAGCTCAGTGAATTCAAGCGTGGTACCATGATAGGTTGCCACCTGTGCAATAAGTCCATCCGTGAAATTTCCTTGCAACTAAATATTCCACGGTTAACCGGTAGTGGTATTATAACAAAGTGGAAGCAACTGGGAACAACATCAACTCGGCCACAAAGTGGAAGCCATGTAAAATGACAGAGCGGGGTTAGCGCATGCTGAAGCACACAGTGCGCAGAAGTCCCCTAATATCTGCAGAGTCAATAACTAAACTCCAAACTTCATGTGGCCTTCAGATTCTGGACTCTAGAGCAGTAGAGACGTGTTCTCTGGAGTGATGAATCACGCTTCTCTGTCTGGCAATCTAATGGACATGTCTGGGTTTGGCAGTTGCCAAGAGAACAATACTTACCTGACTGCATTGTGCCAAGTGTAAAGTTTGGTGGAGGGGGTATTATGGTGTGGGGTTGTTTTTCAGGGGTTGGGTTTGGCCCCTAAATTCCAGTGAAAGGAACTCTTAAGGCGTCAGCATACCAAGACATTTTGGACAATTTCATGCTCCCAACTTTGTAGGAACAGTTTGGGGATGGCCCCTTCCTGTTCCACCCACCAGTTCACAAAGCAAGGTCCATAAAGATGAGCGAGTTTTGGGGTGGAGGAACTTGCCTGGCCTGCACCTCAACCCGATAGAACACCTTTGGGATGAATTAGAGCGGAGACTGGAAGAGTGGTCAAACATTCCCATAGACACACTCCTAAACCTTGTGGACAGCCTTCCTAAAAGAGTTGAAACTGCTATAGCTGCAAAGGGTGGGCCAACTCAATATTGAACCCTACAGACTAAGATTGGGAAGCACTAAAGTTCATGTGCGTGTAAAGGCAGGCATCCCAATACTTTTGGCAATATAGTGTAGTTCTAATATTAAACACTCCAATAAATTAAGCAAACAGTTGTTTCCACTATGTTGTTTTCTGTAATATTTTAGCAATATAATCTTTTGGACAGTATTTAAACCAACCCTATGAATTTATTAGATGGATGGCAGTTAACATCATATAGAATAAATAATGCTGACAACATACCCACAAAATGAGCATTTTATGCAGATTAAAGTGTATGTAAACCCCAAATTTACATCCCACTGTATAAAGCTTTCATAAGCTATTTTTTCTTTGTAAATTTGACAATGCTGCTTATTGCAAGACAGTGGCTGAAGCTAACAATATACTAGTAGATTTTCATACGAAGACTTGTGAAAAAAACCTCTCAGAACATTCAATGATTTAACAAATGTCATTCAGAAGTACTTCAGAATTTTATTATCTTTTAACATTCGATTTAGGAACAAATGGACTTTACCACAAGAAAAAACTCATACACTGTTAGTAATTTGTTCGATCACCACTGTGATAAAAACTGAATGTTGTTTGACCCCCCCTAACTATTAGAACATTAAACTAAGGTTCTTAAAACTAAACAATTCAAAGGAAAATGGTGTATGGCCAGTTTTAGCAATGTCAGACTGCAAAATGAAGTATTGCTACTTGCAGGATGTCCAACTAAGAAACTGATTAACAAAAATGATTTGCTTAAGAAAACTGCATATCATGAGATATGATGCCAGGCATATTGAAAAATAGATTTAGGGTTTACATACACTTTAAAAGTAATCTGCCACAAAAACTGTAGGTATAAAATGCAGGAAAGTAGCAGTACCTGCAGAAGCCTGAAACAGCCTCTAATACCCTTCTTTCATGCCTGAAAGCTGGGCAATTTACCTGCAAACATATTGCATGTCTTAAACCTTTTTATTTGCCAGTAAGGCAACCCATCATAGTGATGGGCTAATAGACAGGGCCGGGACAAGGGGTGGGCAGGAGCGGCAGCTGCCCAGGGCACTGTGGTATCAGGTGAGATGGGGGGCTCCGTGAGAAGAATTAGTGTTGGGAGGGAGGATGGGGAAGAGATTTGTGCTAGTAGGGATAATATAAGTAGTTGTGCTAAAAGGGGAAATTTGGGGTTGCGGATTTGTGTGGGGGGGGGGCAGAGGGGTTTGAGTGGTGTACTTGGAGAGGGTATTTGAGGGGTAGGGACTTTTGTGAAATGAGGGGTAACTTTTTTTTTTTGGGGGGGGGGGGTTGAGGTGGGAGAGGGATGGGGGGGGCAAAGATTTGTGCTTGGAATGGGGATATCAGCAGGGAGGTGGATTTGTCCTGGAAGAAGATGGAATTTATGCTTGGGGGTAAGCATGGGGATTAGTGCTTAGTTTTTTTTGGGGGGGGGGGACAGGGGAGATTTTGGCTGACACATAATGCTCATACAAATTGGAGGGGCACAGTTTAGCATATTCGCCCTGGGCTCTGGATGACCTTGTCCCGGTACTGCTAATAGGAATGATTCACAGGTTTGCTTGTGAGAATGGCCTAGCATCCAGCAGCAAAATCAGGGTATTAGAGGGTGCTGCAGGTATGTGACAACAGTCATTTGTCTCTGTACCATCATTCACCCCCACAAACATACCTGAGTCAAGCATTGTCCAGGTATAAAGTGATCGGATAAGCAGAGGCATCCCTAGGGTAGGTGTCACCCGGTCCGACGATCCCCGCAGAATGGATTGGATCTGCGGATTGAGCATAATGGAGCAGACTCCGAGCCATGATGCTCAATCCACAGATACGATGCATCCTGCGGGGATCATTGGCTTTCTTTACAACTTACCTTTTCTTGGAGTGGGTCCGGTGTCACCCCTTGCGGTCGGTGTCACCCCCCGCACCTGCCTCGGGATGCCTCTGCGGATAGGTAAGATTTGTACAGCTGATTACTATTGTCCGAGATAAGTTTTCCTTCACAGATCAGACCTGCAAGTTTTCCCAATGTTTTTGGAATAAAAACAGTTTGTAGAAGAAAAATTGCTCAGTAGCGAGATCACACATGCACAGCCAGCTGTCATCTGTAGCCATATATAGTTTTAGGTTTCAGAACAGAAAATAAATATTACTGAAATGTATCTAAAGATCACTAACACTTGCCCATCTTGTGTCAGTTTCTCTGCCTGTGATAGAGAACCTTCGAGATAGGTGGTTGAGAGACGTTCCAGACATAGATAATGATGATTGGGACGATATTTGGGACTTTCTCTTCAGATCCCTGGTCTCACTATGAGATAGGCTGATACAATTTAATATTGCGCATATGGCATATTATACCCCGTCTAGGTTTCACAAAATCCACCCTTCTTGCAGGAGTGTTGGAGATGTAGTTATTCCCCGGAAGATTTCTCCCACACCTTTTGGCATTGCCCCTTGGTTCTGGTTTTTGGGTGGAGTTCCTCACCGTAATAAATAAATTGACGTCTGTTCCTCTGAGTTGCAACATAATAATCTGCCTGCTAAGCTTAGTTGAAAACATACTCCCAACTAGAGCTGAAAGGACCCCTGCTAGCCTTCTTCTTTTCTATGCCAGAAAGGCTATTACTTTACACTGGAAAAAGTCTATCCCCCCCTTCTACCTCCTTCTGGAAGCAGCTGGTGAATGCTAGTTTACCCCTTTACAAGGATACCTATGTACACAGGGGCTGTCCTGCGAAATATGACAAGGTTTGGTCTAAATGGCTTGTGGAACCCGCAACTGCATCCTCTGTTCCTTTTACTAGGCCTTAAGGAGTATTTGCACTTTATTTATGTTTCTCTGAGTATGTAGACATCCACCGACTGCAACATCCCATCCTGTGATTTATTCTGTATGTACTTTTGATTGAGCACAGAACCCTGGGCCACATGTGTTTGTGTTCTATGTTCAAGTGTATACTCCACACACGTCGTGCAGATGTCAACTGTTCCATGCTGCCCCTGAGTAGGTATATATTTGTTTGTTTTTTGTCTATTTGCAAATTCTAATAAACAGATTTCTTAAAAAAAAAAGAAAACTAACACTGTCTTGGACATATTTAGGCTCCGTTCACATTTGTGCAATGCAGGAACACACTCAAAATCACAAGCATTTTAATGCGAGATATTGCATGAAAAAACGTAAGGTAACAGGTATCATACGTTTTGGTGCGGAACAATTTAAAAGAAAGGGTCACGCACTTCCTTGGAGTGATTTAGATGAAGTAGGTAGCCCATTCAGATGAATGGGTTGTCCTAACACAATGCACGGTATTAGCATATGGCAACACACGTGTACTAGTGCACCGCACAGATGTGAACCTAACTTTAAGGTTCGCTTCATTTTTAGCCTTTTAGCATGATGTAGCAAAATTACACAGGTGTTTTTATCTCCGCTTTTACAATTAATAATTGTCTACATGTTATAAGAGTAATAATATTAGGAAGTACAGCCTGAAGTTACAAAAGCAGAACAAGATCCAGCTCTTTATTAGATTAACACAGTGTCCATAAAGTTTCTTGTTTCATTACCTTCCTTCTAGTAGAATTACCAGTCACAGTCTGAATGTAAAGCAAGCCGTCAGGTCCTAGCAATGTACTGGACACAGAACACAGTTAATATATGGTCACTCCACACCTTCCCTAGATGTCTTGCTTTTCACAAGTCTTTGTCCTGGGTGGCCTTTAGTTGTTGACACAAGCCAGTTGATCACCATGTCTTGAAAATCATCTACAGTCATTTAGTAAAAGGTTGAAAAACACAGCTCATATACTGATGAATTTTTCAGATGTTTCTTTCCAACCCAGATGAAGAGCCAAAACCAGCATGTCCGTAATGATTGTTCTGTAGCATTTTTCTGAGATGCAGTGTCTCTAAGCTCATATAGATAAAATCATTTTCAAAACGATAAACAATGTTGTACTCAGAAGTGCCAAAGCTGTATCCAGAGACGAACCCCCAGATGCTGGATTTGATGCCTCTTGTGTCTGGACAGGAAGGACTTGCTCGTTACGTACAACCTGCTGAATGGTACAAAACAAAGAAATATTATATCCTATTACCACAAGCATCACTGAAGTCATATGCAGTCATAGTCATATTGCATATAGCATATGCAATTTTTAAGCCCCCAGCAGCTTCCGGGACCTAAAAAATGTTCTGTTTTTTTCTGCCTATATAATAAAACAGCAAGTGTGTAAAAATGTGGCTAGCTAAAGGTTCAATCTAATGTACATATAAAAGATATTTCATAATGTTTTTGTATTAATGCAAATAATTGCCAGATAAAAAAAAAGCATTTAGCAAAATACAATTTGCTCTGCTACCTTTAAATGCAGTAAATTAACATGGGATTAAAGTACATCTAGAATCAAGAATATTATATATTGCAGCTTCAAGTTCTTAGATGTTGTGGCTGCATTTTTTTTCATTTTCTGCAATTACATAATTATTCCCATTGCCAGAAATCTCTTGTTACATTCTGTGCACTTAATTGAAATAACAAACTATCTTTCCAGCTTTCCAAGCTATCTTCTGTGAACTAGAGGATACCTTCTTCCTTTGTAACAGAGATGTGGAGATTTATGTAGTACACATAAGGAGAGAAGCCTATGGCGACAATGCTGCTACTCCATAGATACAGACCTTTGTCACCCTAGGACACTATGCTTGCTACTGGCAGGATCACCAGTATTAACTCAGAGGAAAAAAAGAAAAAAAAAGAAAAAATAAACAAGGCTTCTTTAAAGCGATATTAAAGGTTCAGCTTTTTTTTTAAACATGTCATACATCCCTGCTCTTTGCAGTGTTTTTGCACAGAGCAACCCCGATCCTCTTCTTCTCAGGTCCCCCACTTGCGCTCCTGGCTCATCCCCCTTGACCAGTGTCCCCATAGCAAGCTACTTGGTATGGGAACACTAGTGAGTGCTCCCTCCCGAGCCCTTCTCTATGTGTTCATACGACACATAGAATCACGTCTTGGCCCCACCCCCGCTCTTTCCTTATTGGCTCACTGGCTGTGATTTACAGCAGTGGGAGCCCTTGGGACAGCCGAGGCTCCTGTGCACATCGCTGGATCGGGGGGGGGGGCTCAGGTGAATATTGAGGGGTCTGTGGGGGGAGCAGCACACAGAAGTTTTTTTACCTTCATGAATAGAATGCATGAAGGTAAGAACCCTACAGCCTTTACAACCACTTCATTGTTACAACTGGATTATATGCTGTTACCTACCTTCAGGTGATTGGACACTGGCAAAAAAAAAAGCTGCTGGGACATCCCCCATATAATAGCTCACTCCCAGTTAGCCTCAGTTTTGTATCAAGAAATAGGGAGATCATAATAATAAAAGGATTGGCCCTGGGTCCTGTACTGTACTCCAGGAAACAGATTTTATTTTCCATGATTATACAGTACATGACACAGACTTCTTTAGCTTACAGTATAACTGGGACTCCAAAAAACAGACCAATTGAGAGGTAGACAACATAAAAATAATGCCAACAGGGCCACATGATGACTAGTGGATAAAGGCTAAAAAATTCAGAAAGCAACACCTTGTGCCCTGAAACTGGTGTCAGAAGAGGCTTAAATAACCTCTGGATAGAACTAGATAGAATAGAAGTCCAGATGGCAACATTGTAAATTTGAGAAACAAATGCCTGATGCAGAAATAAAGCAGTAACAGACAATGTAGAACATGCCTTAACCAGCAAGGGGGGAACTCTATCCTTTTAACTATAGGCTTTTATGGTAATTTGTCTAATTCACCTAGCAATGGAGGGACGAGATGCAGGGAGATCTTAGTAAGATCCCTCAGAAAGCACAAATAGGGAATCAGTAAGAGGGAAGCAATAGCAGGGAGATAATGTCTCACAGCACACACAACAACCAGGCAGTGCATAGAAATTTCCTTGGGATGTCTTGTGTAATTCTAAGATGCCTCCTTACAGGATAAGATTGCTACTTTAGAGACTCTTCTTGCAAATGTGATATTAGCAAGGTACAGTGCCTTGCATGAATGATCAGACATGGGAATATCCCCAATAGGTTCGAAGGGTGTTTTTTTGTAGAGCCAACAGAATCAGATTAAGATACCTAAGGAACACAAGAGATTGGACAGTAGGAGAGATGTGAGGTATGCCACGGTAAGGTCCTAACTAGAGAGGAAGAAGCCAGAGGTCGAGGGATCCTCGTCTTTATTATACATCTCTTTCTCAGAAACCACATCAGACTCTATGGCAAAGTTAAAAATTGAGTTAGGAGGGGGGGCTGGAGGGACTTTTTTTGTTATCCCCTACTGGCCATGGCCTTGACAAAGCAAGAAATTCTGCCCATGAACTTGGATGTTGTAGCAGAAATTTCCTCCCTGGAAAGAAATGAGGAGTCTGGCATGGCTGAAGGGCAAGGAGGAATACAGGGAGTTTGAATGAGGGTACCATCAGAGTATAAGGTACCTTGACCTGACCATGATCCGCTGTTCTTGCAGCCCCAAGGGGGCTAAAGGTTGAGCTTGACCTAATGAGGCTATTAGTTCCCTTGTTCCTGCGCTTGTGATCCACCATGCCTAGTATAAAGCTGTTTGCAAAGCGCTACTTACAATCCTCCACAGTAGTAGGCTTGCCTTTAAAGTGCACTTTATAAAGAGTTTTGAACAGATAAACCTTTTTGTTACTTTTTTTATGACCTCCAGAACGGATTGATTGGTTTTCAATGCATTTACGAATTAATTTTTAATCATGTCCCTGTACAGTATTTATGCCTTTAAAGTGCACTTTATAAAGAGTTTTTAACAGATAAAAGACTTTTTTATTTATTTTCTTCTGACCTCTGGAAAGGATTAATTGGTTTTCAGTGCATTCCTATGAGAAACTGCATTTCGGTTTATGAAATTTTCACAATACGAAAAGTTCCACAGAACGCAATCAATTCGTAAACTGAGGTACACCTGTACTGTAACTTTGTAATTGATATTTGATTACCAAAGTGCTCTTTTGTATTGAGATCTATCATTCATAACTGTACCTCTTTCAGCAATTGCTTTCATACACAGTCTGCTGTGCAGCATTCTGCTACATTCCCAATCATGGACAGGAAAAATCCTCTTCATATATGACAGGATATGCTAAAAAAAGATAAGACCTTCATAGTGCTCACTAACCTGGGCAATCATCTATCATACACAATAAAAAGACCCATGACATAGAAAGGCACCCTGACAACCCACCACAGAAAGATGAAAGTTCAAATCTAAAATGTATAACGCCACAGGTATAATCCCTTTATGATATTAAAAATTGGCCACATCTTATAAATAACACTCAAAAAGAAACTGTGTTATATGCAAAGATGATCTCTCACCTCATTAATTGATGGAAAAACTGGCAGACCGGAATTCTTGTCTGTGATAGGATTTGCCAGATCAGGATCGATATCTATTGCATTGCTGTTGTTAATCTCCATCTTAATTGCACTTTCTGAAAGAAGATGCAGAAACAAATATATCACTTTTGTTTAGATTTTTCACAAGTGTCACTCCTTTTGCTGGATATAGAGATATTTTTAAATTTAGATAATTAACATGTCTCAACTGCAGCATAATGTTTGACATGGAAAAGCTTCTGACGGTATAGCAACTGCATATAATTTCAGATAAGGATAATTATATTAGTACATCTACCATGCAAGCACATATCTATCAGCCCTGAGAAGAGCTTTGCAGCTTGACCAGGGAACTAAAGATGGCTTGATCTAGTCACACTGAACCAATACCTACCCCCCCATCCTTAACCTAAGTAACCACACTGACAACAAAATGGAGTTAATGGCCCAAAAACAGCCATTTATTACAACCATCAATAAATAACATTTAAATAACAGAAATACAGTATAAACATATGTTTTTTCAAGGTCCCACTAGGCATCAAGAAAACAAATACCTGCATCCTGCTTAACTAGGCCTCCAGCCGCAACACCACCGACTCGGAGACACCACCGCAGATACCTCCACCAGAACAACTGGAAGCCGTACCTCAGATGGGTTCCTACAAGGTGCCTTTTCTTGTGCCCACATTAACCAACAAGGACTTTGCACCCCGCCGGTCATCCCCCAGAACCAATATGGCACAACCACCACCAAGACAAACCATAAAACAACGGGCGTTGGGAGGGAAGTTTGCCTTGTGAAAACTCTTCAGACTGAAGACCCCCTGCCACACCCTGTCAGACCACCCCTTGTAGCTCCCCCCACTCCTTCCTTAAAATCATTTAAGCTCCCCCTTATGCTAATGGCACTCTCCTCTCCCAACCTCCTTTAACCCCTGTCATGCCAGCCCTTCGTTCAGGTCTTCTTTCTTTTTACTCCGGGCCTTCCTATACATGAACTGGTTATTAGCAGTCAAGACTAATGCTCAAGTCTACCCAACATGAAGGACAAATATCTGGTCTATATTTTGTAAAATAGGCATATACTTTAATTAAGAAAGCAATTGTATTGCTTCAATTTAAATAATAAAATATCTTTCTGGAGTGTTTTGCATTTTGAGATTCATTATTTTTTCTCCATGAATGAATTCTACAGGAAATCAGGTCTAATTATAATAAAGTATAGGTGTTTTAAGGCATACTGTAGGTGAACTCAAGTTGGTGCAGTGTAAGGCTGGCAACCTTAATCTGGCCAAACGTAGAGCTAATTTCGGTCAGTTACTGATGAACCAGACAGATTTCACTGTGGGTGACACGATCGGCACCTTCCCGAGGGAGCCAGGTAAAAACATTTCAGCCGAAACAGCACCTGCATCTGATCAGTTACAGTCAATGTTTGGGTAAATACAATAGTATAATACGTAGTCCTCCTGTGCTCAATGGAGTCCCTATACCAATCAAAAAGCCGCTAGCACTCAAACTGATACCCAACAGTAATAATACAATCACATCTAATCAATTAGTGCAGCGCTAGACATATAATGTGAATAACATATATATGAAAAACTAATCACAGTAACATGTCACACACCTATTCATGCAAAAAAGGTGACCAAACAATGTGATTATTTAGAGAAATAAATCTCAATGATAAACGTGTCCCCCAGTGCCACTCACTGAGGTGAATGTGAGTAAATTAGCTATCACAAAAAGTTCATAACACTATGCCATGGTGCTCAACTCCAAGCAATATGATGCAATGCAAGTGATCACACAATAGCTTCAGGTGATGGTAATGTTTGGGTTTTTTGGCAGTTGGCAGTGCTGTTGATCATGGATAGAGGAATATGATTTTTATTTTTTGCTCAGCCTACAGGGTGAATGAAAAATATTTATGTGTGTATGGCCAGCTTTAGACCTATGGAGCAGTCAGAGTTTTTTCAGTGTTTGGATAATCTTGTCTTTGTTTAAAGATTCACAGAAAATCATCTAGGTGAAGATTTTTCCACTTTCCTCCTTCCAGATATCTTTTAAAGCAGTGGTAGGCAACCTTTCAGAGGTTGAGCTCTACCTGGACAACGTGGAGTAAAGATGTCCCCCTTTACATCACCCCCCACTGTAGTGTCCTGTACCCCCCAATTCAGTGTCCTCTACTCCCTTTACATCACCCCCCCACTTTAGTGTCCTCTGCCCCTCTCCCCCACAGTAGTGTCCTGTACCCCCCCAAAGCAGTGTCCTCTGCCCCCCTTCACACCACATGTGTGTGTACAATTATGCATTAGAGAAGTTACACTTTTCCTTAGACTTCAAATGTGGGAATATATTATACTTAAAGTGATTCTAAAGGCTTAAATAAATAAACATGTCTATACTTACCTGCTCTGTGCAGTGGTTTTGCAGTCCGGATCGTCCTCTTCTCGGGTTCCTGCGCTCCTGGCCTCTCCCTCCTATTGGGTGTCCCCACAGCAAGCAACTTGCTATGGAGACACCCAAGCATGCGCACTCCTCAGCCGCTGCTCCATGTGTCCATTCACACACGCAGCCACAGCTTGACCCTGCCCCTCTCTCTTCTCATTGGCTGACTGGCTGTGTTTGACAGCAGCAGGAGCCAATGGCTCCTGCTGCTGTCTTAGCCAGTGAGGAGAGGGAGTCCCAGGAAAGCCGAAACTCCAGTGCACATCACTGGATCGAGAGGGGGCTTAGAGATGGATATTAGGGGCGGCTGGGGGATGCTGCACAGAAAAGGTTCTGTTCTTCCCTTATTTTCTTGTTTTTTCTTTTAACCTTTATTTATAATAGAGGCACCAAATGCCTTCAAGCACAGGAATGCATTAAAAACCCCAGATTTCCTTAGGGGAAACAACAGGGTCCTCATCCACCTGACTACAACTAATGTGACATTTATTTTGTTAATCAAATAGTCTTTAAAAAAATGCAATTACTATAATGTAAAACTCCCTACTATAGCTATTGGAGCAGCACTTGACCTTTTCACTTACTAAGACACTTGTTAGATGTGAACATTGAGAGAATATTTTTGCAGTCATCCTCCTGGTCTCCACTTCCTTCACAAGTGCACCACAGGGATGTCTCCATAGTCGAATTATTAATAAAGTTTGGAGTCATTACAGTACCTATGAAGAACATAAAACAAAGTCAGTAATGCTATTGTTTAAAGGTACTCGAACACTTAACCTCTTTATTTCAAACACTGCCACAGAACAGCAATATAGCATTTCTTCTCAGTCACAGGTCTGGCATTGGGTAGTCAGCGGCTAGAAGCTGAGTATCTGTTGCTGCTACAGGGTGAGCTTCTGCATTGTAAGAATGACTGTAATTGCTTGCAGCTCTGATCAATTTATTTAACTGGAACAGTCCCCAGTGTTTTCACTGCCAACCAATCATACAATGCCCACCCTACTTCCTGTCCACCACTACTTTTTCACCATCCCTACCATTCTAATAACTGGCACCCCCCCCCTCCCCCTTTCCCAATGTACCATTTCTCTTTTAATACCCAGCCCACGATACTAACTAGATTCTCCCACCTATTCTTTCTCCATTTCTACTATTGCTGCAGGATTGGAGAAATTTTTTTCTGTATTTGAGTGTAGAACCTACAAGTGCTCAGGACTGGAATTCCTAGAATTCATTTCCACACAAAAAAAACAAAATAAAAAGTATGATGTCCTCCTAAAAATCTATACCTGACCCTTAATCCTTCTTCATGCCAAGCCACATTCGATCAATGTGGGGGGTGCCTTGCCAGGTGGGACCCCCGGAAAAGCATTTTGTCCCCATGTGGGCGAGGAAAGGAGCCTCATAGCCACTACCTCCCCCAACATGAATAAGTATGGAGTACATAAAAATCCCCCAAAAAGTCTCTCATTGTAAATCTATTATCACTCAATCCTGACGGTACTCATAACTGAATGACAGCTCCTCAAGCTGTCATCAGCTATATAAGGGAAGGAGCGAGGATGGTTATGACATTATTGGCCAAATATTTGCTTAAGAGATGGGGATTCCTGGAGATGTCAGTGGTTTCTAGGGACACCATGGGTGCAAGCATCCATGGCTTCCTTAGAAAACAGTGATAGCAGAAGCTGTCATATACAGAAGTTGCAGAAATACAGCTTCTGCATATCATTTTTGGCTCCCGAGGAACAATCGTCTCATCCCTGAAAGTGAAAAGGGTTTGAATCTAGGTCTACCAAATGATCTATGTGGTCAATGACAGAACTTTTTGTAATGATCCCTATAAGACAGTTTTAAGTAAACAACCTAAGGAGCACATCCACACCCAATTTAAACTAGTCACTTATATTTTTACAGCAGCAAAAAGGGTAATCGCTCATTTGTGAAAACCAAGACTGTGCCTTTCGATGCATTGGGTCTCACAAGTCATGTTCTGCAAGAAACTAACTCAGACAAAAAAGATATGATGGCAAAATTTGGAAGGTGTAGGAACATAGATTGAGTTCTGTTTACTGAAGATCATGGCCTTCAAACCATTTAGGTTCCTTCCCCTTATATTCTAACCTCCTCATGGAAAAAATAGGACCATCCCTCACCTTTTTTTCATTCATTTTTTCCTCCCCTTTGTTTTTTTACTTTCGCCCTCTTACAGTGATTAGGAATACCCAGACTTCAACCGCTATCCCCTTCCTCCAACTGCCATACTTTATCCCTTTTTCCAAAAAAATGTGGTAGGAACCATTTAAACTAGATACTTCTTCTCTTTACAACAGACCATACATGGATTGAAATTTGACTGGTTCAGCAGAACTGTCCGAATTGCAATTCATATATGGGCAGGGAGGTTGTACAGAAGTCGATCTACTGATCAACTTCTATACAACCATTTCGACAGCAATGCAGGCTAGAGCTGGCAGTGGTGATCAGGGTATTCTGACAGTGGGGAAATCTCCCTGCTGTCAGAATACAATAGCTCAGCAAGAGTGATTCCCTTATCCACCTCATATGTGTGGATAGAGGAATCGGGTCAGTTTTTTTCATTTTAACGCTCTGGTTGAACAAAAAAAAATGGCTAATATATGGGATGCCTAAGACTATTCCATCTCTATAATTGTTACAGTATAAAATGTATTGTGTACAAGCTTTTTCTGCTTTGTACTGTGGTTTAACATGCTATATTGGATACCTTCAACTGCCATTATGCTTTTGCTGAGTTTCCAATGTGTCCCTGTGCCTTTAAGGAGGATTGAGCTACCTGCAGGCAAGCCTGCCCTCAATTTCTCCACTGCTATATGTGCTCCAACTTGGAGACTCTCAAAACCATAGAGTTAGGACTGCAGTATACAAGGTACTGTGGCTTTCACATATACTTGCATATGTGTGCAACTAAAACCTTTTTTAACATGACCTGATAGATGGGGCTAAGTTGGTTTAATTTGTGCTTTTACCTTTTTTTTTTTTTTTTTTTTTTTAAACAAAATGTCCTTTGATAAACAAATAAAAAGTTATTGAACGAACAAGATAAGGTCTAAAATGACAATGCTATATAATTTTTTGGTATTATTTTATTTATATATAAATATTATTTTTTACATTATTTTCAGTATTAAAAATAATAATGAAATGACAGTTATGAAATACAAAAAAAAGAAAAATAGTAAACAAATAAGAAAACTGCAAAAAGCAAAAATTAAACATAGGTAAAGTAAGTATTAGTAGACTTTACTTAAGACCCATCTTTTTATCATGCATCTTTTAAATGACAGAGTAAGCCATTTGACAAAGAGGAGTAATACCAGTTCTGACACTTGAAATAAAAAAAAATCTTTGCAAGTATAAAATTATTTCACCTATCATTCTGATGTAAGACTGTATGCAATGACTGTGATTTTCTTGAGGGCATATGTCCTTCTTTTTGTTAAAGAGCTGACAGTGCTTTTGGTAGTCAAGAAAACGTGATCTGAAAAAGAGGTAAGTGAAGACTATATAGAAATGTCATCTTCATCTTATATATCCAACAGAAAAGTTACTAGTACATTAGAATGTCTTGCAAGTTGGCACAAAAAATCTGAAGACAATTAATTCTGCTATGAGTGCCAAGCCTGGATAATTTAAGTGGAAATTGTGTAATTTCTGTGCACACATACAGCATGTTGAACTATTATTGCAGTGTTGTGTGAGATGTTTCCATTTATAAATGTAGATTAGGCCCCATTCATATGGTCATAAAAAAAATGGATTTACAACCATTTTTTAAGGAATTGAATGCGACTGCATTGTTTTCAATGGGGACATTCAAACAGATGTGTAAAAATGCACTGCATCCAGATCCGTAACACAGAATCCAAAAATGTGCATCTGAGGACATGTGTATACACGTATGCTACTGAAAAAAGAACAGGATCATTTTATGCATTCTGTTCACTGATCATTACGCAGTAAGTGCTGTCAGCCCTGTCTGAGTTTGCATTCCCTGGACTTCAGAACACCTCCCTCTCTCATCAGCTCCATAACAAAGGGAGGGCGGTGTTCTGCATTTCAAGAGAAAAACAGGGCAGGGCTATAACACTGGTTGGGATTTTCGTGCAGCAGAGACAGTGTGTTGGCTGTTTAAAAGTGTCAGGAGCACACCACTTTCTGACCGATGAACAGGTATTTTTTTTTTTTGTACTTATATTCATGTATTGCAAGTACTGAAGTTTTTTTAAATTCTGCCGTAACATACAGTACACTTTATTGCTCACTAATATATTTTATTAGCTACATAGCAAGTTCTTTGTTTCCACCGACTCGTAGATTTGCATTGGGAGAAGAAGCAGTAAGCCACATCCATTGTGTAGCACTGTGAAGATGCAGCAGTCTCTATACACATACACTATATTGCCAAAAGTATTGGCCTTTACATGCACATGAACTTTAATGGCATCCCAATCTTAGTCCGTAGGGTTCAATATTGAGTTGGCCCATCCTTTGTAGCTATAACAACTTCAGCTCTTCTGGGAAGGCTGTCCACAAGGTTTAGGAGTGTGTCTATATGGGAATGTTTGACCATTCTTCCAGAAGCATATTTGTGAGGTCAGGCACTGATGTCGGATGAGAAGACCTGGCTCGCAGTCTCCGCTCTAATTCATCCAAAATGTGTTCTATTGGGTTGAGGTCAGGACTCTGTAGAGGCAAGTCAAGTTCCTGCACCCCAAACTCACTCATCCATGTCTTTATGGACCTTGCTTTGTGCACTGGTGTGCAGCCATGTTGGAACAGGAAGGGGCCATCCCCAAACTGCTCCCACAAAGTTGGGAGTATGAAATAGTCCAAAATGTCTTGGTATGCTGACACCAAGAGTTCAATTCACTGGAACTAAGAGGCCAAGCCCAACCTCTGAAAAACAATCCCACACCATAATCCCCCTTCCACCAATCCTAACACTTGGCACAATGCAGTCAGGCAAGTACGGTTTGCACTTAGTGATGTAAGGCTTGGATGCAGCTGCTGGGCCATGGAAATCCATTCCATGAAGTTCTCTGGGCAATGTTGTTGTGCTAATCTGAAGGCCACACGAAGTTTGGAGGTCTTTAGCTATTGACTCTGTAGACAGTTGGCGACTTCTGAGCACTGTGCGCTTCATCATGCGCTGACCCCATGCGCTGACCCCATCTTGTCGTGGCCCAACACTTGGGTTGCTGTTGGTCCCAGTTGCTTCCACTTTGTTATAATACCACTAACAGCTGAGTGTGGAATATTTAGTAGCAAGTAAATTTCATAGATGGACTTATTACACAGGTGGCAACCTATCACGGTACCATGCTTGACTTCACTGAGCTCCTGAGAGCGACCCATTCTTTCACAAATGTTTGTAGGAGCATGTAGTCTGCATGCCTAGGTGCTTGGCCATTGAGGTGATTGGAACACCTGAATCCAATGATTTGGAGGGGTGTACCAATACTTTTGGCAATATAGTGTATATAATTAAAAATTATACATTGGAACTAGCTTTTTTTCCCCTTTTTTTTAAGGTAAATGCGATATTTCCTTTGTAAACCAATGCATGCCATATGATTTATTTGGCCAAATTCAGCTACATGGCAATAAACAGTACATCTACTGACATGTCCCTGGATAAATTCAGTTGGCCAGTCTGGTTTTATGAAGCCAATTACTATTTTTCCCCAAAGACAATAGTGGAACCTGGAGTGTCTGCATATCATATGGATGATGCACACTTGTGCTATATACAAATTTCTGTGTATATTGGTTTCATTATATTGGCTCATTTGATGGGGAAGAGTGACAGTCAGTTGTGTAGGAGCCCAAGTCTCCTACTCTCTTCAAGTTTGACCACAATGTTATCTGCTGCAAACTCACACAATGTTATTATTTCTTATTAATATAATTCTCAACTCACTTGCATAAAGTATTTCTCAGGCAGGTGTCACGAAGCTCCAGGCAGTTTTTCTTGAACTTTTCCTCAAAAGAACATTTAGGTACAATGTTCTTTCGCCTACGTTCTGCACAGTTTCTTTCCTGGTTACACTGGCAAAATAAAATTCTCTTTGTAAATTCCATTGGCACTTTTTTAAAGAATTCTCGGAGATAATGGTGACATTTTTGTTGGTCACAGGAGCCGTTGGGATGCATGCTTGCACAGTGCATTACATAATCACTCCTGTATCTGGAGCACCTGGGATTGGAACTGCAAATATTTGCTTCTTTCAAACAATCATTTGTCTCGCTGTATTTGTCAGACTCTGGAAAGAAAGAGGGAAAACTGCTATAGACCATTATGGATGAGTAGAAAATGCTAAAAGCACCAAAGCTGATTTAAAATGTTGTGCAAGAAATGAACAAAAATTCTACACCAAACATTATAAAGTGCATTAACTTTTCATTAACATACTGTAATATATTAATTTGTTTCAATATTGGTATTTGCATATGTACAGTATATCAGGGGGAGTGCAGATGCATCAGTAAGACCCTGGAATATTACAATTCTCTGTCTCATCCCTCTCTCTTTTGATCAGTTCTAACTGCCTAGTTCAGAGTTTGGGGGCTTTGTCTGTCCTCCTCTTTGAACAACATCCTGCTCTCTGCAAAAGGTGCAGGGCATGGTGCTGAATAAATTAATGTAGCTCCTCCCAGTCCTGCTCTGCATCTTTCCATTTGTGATATCACTTCCTCTGCTTTTATTCCCTCTCTCTAGCACAGGGGTCTCCAAACTATGGCTGCTACAAGATTTTATCTAGGCTACGGCAACTCCGGCTGGCTGCAGTGGATGCACCTGTTTGCTTATCATAACATAAGTATCTGCATCAACTGCCAGCTAGGCACTTCTGTAAGGGACTCTGCAGGACATTTCCAGATGTAATCTCAAACCATGCAGAGCTTATTACTAATGTTCATTAAAAAGAACATCTGGGTTGCATGACCAAACCATGATTTAATTTATTGATAGCTGTAAACAACAAGCATATACGGGAAAAATAAAAATGCTCAACTTTAAGAGAGCTCATTTTCCCAGCCTTCGAGCTGCTCTCCATGACTTAGACTGGATGGGATTATTGGCATCAATGAACACAACACAGAAATGGGAGTTCTCCAAAAAGACTGTATATGAACACACTGCAAAATATATTCCCCTGGGCAACAAATCAAAGCTATGTGGCTTATGGCCAAAGTTAAAAAAAGCTATAAATAATAAGAAAAGAGCTTTTATTAAATATAAAAATGAAGGAATGCTATCATCGTTTAAACATTACAAAGAATATATCAGAATATGTAAAAAGGAAATCAAGGTCGCACAAAATTGAAAATTAACAAAAGAGTGCAAAAGATAGCAGGACAAACCCCCAAAAACTCTTCAAATATATTAGTAGAAATAAGCTCAGGTTTGAGCATGTAGGCCCTTTACAAAATAATCTAGAGTGGGTGAATGGGGACAAAGAGAAGGCAAATTTATTAAATACCTTCTTCAGCTCTGTGTATACAAAGGAGCTCTTGTCCACAATGGGCATGGTATTGACACAGTCCCAGATGATCCACATTGGATCACAACTTATATGATCCAGAAATATTTAGACAGAATAAAGGTGAATAAAGCACCTGGAACGGATGGCATACATCCACAAGTCCTTAAAGAATTGAGCTCCGTCATTTCAAAGCTATTGTTCTTTATTTTTAAGGACTCTTTAATGACTGGCATAGTACCACTGGGTTGGTGTAAGACCAATGTGATGTCTATATTTAAAAAGGGGTCAAAATCTTTACCAAGTAATTATAGACCTGTTAGTTTAACATCTCTAGTTGGGAAGATACTGGAGAGTTTAATAAAAGACAACATAGATGAGTTCTTGCTGAAAAAAAATATTTTAAGCAACAGACAGTATGGATTCATAAAAGACAGAAGTTGGCAAACAAATCCGATTCTTTTTATGAGGAGGTGAGCAAAACCTTAGACAGTGGCTGTGGACGCGGCCTACTTGGATTTTGCAAAAGCGTTTGACACAGTTCCCCACACACGGCTAATGTGTAAGATAAAGTCTACGGCTTGGAAAAAATCAGTATTTAAATGGATAGAAAACTGGCTAAAAGATCGTATGGTGGAAGAAGGATCTGAGAGTTCTGGTAGATCACAAGCTTAATAATGGCATGCAATGCCAAGCTGTGGTTTCTAAAGTGAGCAAAATCCTCTCTTGTATTAAAAGGGGTATAGACTCCAGAGAGAGAGAGATATCCAGGGAATATCCAATTGCCTCTTGGGGGATCAGGAAGGATTTTTTTTCCTCTGCAGGAGCAAATTAGATCATGCTTTGCTGGGTTTTTTTGCCTTCCTCTGGATCAACTGTGGGTATAGGATTATAACTTTTTTTTTTTGGCTGAACTGGATGGACTTTTTTCAGCCAGACTAACTATGTAACTATGTAAGGGCAGACTCTGCTGGGCACTCTCAGATGTAAGGAGGGACTCTTGGCTACTCCCGGATGGAAGGGGGAGTTACATTTTATTAATTCATGGATAAAATGGTTTCTTTTTTAGCCCTGGAATATTTGTAAAATATAGAATTTGGCTCTCGTCATGAAAAGTTTGAAGATCCCAGTTCTTGCAGAAGAAGGAAAGAAGTAAGAAAAGGCAAGAAGGTGGGTGGCAGTTTAAGGACACCACTCAAAGTAGAAAAACGTTATGAAGCAAATTGATTGTTTAAAGATTGGGAAGTAGAAAAAAACACTAATAACAATTACACAAGGGCTAAATAGTCCACCAAATGTGGGATCCTTCCTACACATTTGGTGGACCTGTCCAGTTATTCTTGATTACTGGCAGAAGGTACATGAACAGGTCATCAAGGTGACAGGTGAGTCATTGAATTTTGCTCCTCTACACTATAACACACGAACGTTGCAAAGCTACAAGAAATCTTTGGAGGTTCACATGATTAATGTGACCAGGATGTGTATACTTGCCCATTGGCTTAATACTCACCCTCCAGGCTTATAGGATTAGTTTATTAGGCTGAATAGAATGAAAGACATGAAGTAGTTCATCCATGCATCACAAGATAGAATGACAAGCTTTACCACAACTTGGGCTTGCTGGATCCACTTCAAGAGCACGGATCCAGACAAACAGATCATGCTACACTAAACATCAGGGGCGCTGCCTGGGGAGCATTTTTATGCTCATGCTTAGGGTCTGATGAGAGCGGTGTTTTTGGGGAGGAGTGGGGATTGGAAGGGGTGGCGCTATGTCTCTGGAGATACTGAATCTAAAGTCATAGAGCATGTCCCAGATTGTACCCGACCTTATAGATTATAGACATCTGCTGATTTGGCGTGGGGCCCTGGGTGGTGGTCTCCTCAGAGAGAGAGGTTGTTTTTCTCTTTTTCCTGGTTATTTAGTTTTCTTGTCTCTGACTCGCCTTTGGGTGTTCCACTTCTTTACCTCCTTCCCCAAACAACCTGTTGCCACCCCCCCACCACCTTTTTTGATGTTTTGTCTCCAGACAGTATATGCCTTAAGCGAGGTTAGTGTTGTGATATATCGGGATTGGGTGGGGGATTACAGGCTGTGTATAGGTTGGATTACAAAGGCACTCACTAGCATGTGGGGCATGAATAAGTAGAGAGGTGCATAGGTACTATGTACGTTGGATACAATGCCTGGATGGAAGGTTTTTCCTTCTTTTCTCTGGTTGTACTCCAGAAATATCCTTTACCTTGGTATGTAAAGACATGATGTGTATACAGTCTGTGGGTGCAAGACACCCTTATTTGTTTTGTTTTTGCTTTTTTATTTTTTTCTTTCCCTTTCTCTTTGTTATTCATTATTATTATTATACAGTATTTATAAAGCGCCGATAGTTCGCTCAGCGATGTACATTACAAAGGGGGACAGAACAATAACAATACAATACAAAACATGAGGGGATTGAGGGCCCTGCTCTTTTGAGCTTACAATGGTTGTATTGTATAGGTAGTTATGTTTCATCACACATTGTGATGTCTTTTTGTACAGTCTTGATTTTTTCCAGATAAAAACATTATTGAATTTAAAAAAAGTCACCCTCTATATTCATCCAAAAAAACTTTCATTCCAGTTTTTGAACCAATCTACCAGAATATTTCAAACCGTTGTCTCTGGAAAACTGTTCCACAGTGTGGTGGCTTTACACTAAAAAACCCTTTCTACAGTTTGACATAATGGGGTACACCTACTAAAACTGGTGTAGCTGGGCATGGCAGGCAATCAACGTCTAACTTCAGCTTGTTCAATCAGGTTTTGGCAATAAAACCTGGAAGCTGATTGGTTTCTATGTGGAGCTGCACCAGATTTTGCACTCTCCAGTTTTAGTAAATAACCCCCAATGTTTCTTTTTCTTTTTTGTGGTAACCTTAGAATAAACCACCTTTTAATTAATTTCCTTTATTAACCATTTACATCTTTCTATAAATATATATTTAGTTTTAATATATATTATATTAGTCTTAGGTCATAACTGAAGTCATGGTTTTTATTAATTTAGTTTCTCTTCTATGTACTCTTTCCAATTCCCAAGCATCCTTTTGTAAACCAATGCCCAAAAATGTACCAAATTTATAGAAAAGGCCACACTAATATTTTGTAAAGGTACTAAACAATATCCATGGCTTTAATCTAAATTATTTTGTTTTACAAGAAAGTATCTCATCACATGAGAAGTGATATATTGGTATAACAGTAAATGTAAGATCTGCACATACACCAACATACTACTCTATCAATTAATTAGCCCCAAAATGTGTAAGCTTACATTTATTTACAAGGAACCTCTTTTGTCACTTGCTTGCCCAAAAACCCAGAACCAGTTTGTTTAGATCACTTTGTAAGCTAGAACATCTTCTATGGATCATATTATACTACAGAGCATTGTGTTGTCTGCAAACATATAAATAGCTAAAAGTAGCTAGAAGAATTCCACAGGACTAGAGACAAAACATTAAAAAAAAAGGTGAGGGGGGGGAGCGGGCTATGATATTGAAGATGTTTGACTACTCATCCAAGTGACTTCTTGAATTCAAATAAGTGTCAGGAACAATTCCCAACATTTATAGTAGACAAGTCATATTAAAGTGGAACTAAAGATAAAAAATTAAAAGAAATGCGAACAGACATTTTTTTTTTATTGCAGAAGAGACATGCATCATTTCTTCTGCAATAAAAATATGCTTACCTCCCTGTTTGCAATCCTCTGCAAACTGTACATGGAGCTGCACATGCACCTGGATGAATTATACCTCACATGCACATGTGCAGTATAATTCATCCAGGTGCATGTGCAGCTCCATGTACATTCTGCAGAGGATTGCAAACAGGGAGGTAAGCCTATTTTTATTGCAGAAGGGGTATTATCATCACGCTCCAGCCAATCAAAACAGTCAAAGACCGGCACTCAGAAGGAAATGCTGGAACCGTCAAGGGACCTTGTGGGCGTTGGACTGTTGAAGCATAGGTGAGTATTCATGCCTTTTTTTCCATTATTTTTCCAGTCATCATGGTGGTATGTCAAGTGCCAAGGCACATGCTGGCCCTGGGAAAGTTTGTGAAAATGTTTTTTTAATTTATATAATCCAGTTATCATGGTGAGGGGAAGCTTTATTCTAAGGGCCCATTCACACCAGCGGGCACACATTAGGGTGCATTGTACACACTGCAATGTGTTCTTACAGCTCAAAGTTGTTTTTTTTTTACTTTATTTAACTTTCACATTTTCTCATTCTTATATGGCTACATGCACAACAGCAGGTTGCAATGAGCGTTGTAATCTGTTGTGCTCTGTGTTGCAAAAAATGCAGATAGTCTACATTTTTATGTAATGTACACCAACACGTGTATGGTGTGAAGAGGGAAAAGAAAATAGAAAACTATTTTTTTCTCAGTGTCCTTGAGTTAGGAGTGCCTTGATCAACTGGGGTGAATGAGCCCTAAGTTCTTTACATTTATTACTTATAGGAATTATTTGTATACTATATTTACCTAAGATTGACACTTACACTGCCTCATGTATTTGTGCGTGCATTGGGTTGTGAAAGAGATAATACACAGTAATTTCTGCAAGTCACTTGTGAAAACCAGAATATATATGTTCACAGGTCAGGTTTGCTGACTTGTTCTCACTACACCTAGATAAATGTATTCAGAAGCTACACTACTTCAATTATTTGTGATCCATTTATGATGACACCACAGAAATATTCATGAATGGTTTCTGGCATTGAAGAAACTCAATCATACATACATTATTTATTTGCATCCACAAAAATAGGGTGTGGACTTATAATATATTTAAGAACTATCTTCTCCTAACAGTTCATGATGTTTCAACCTGTGATGAGTGCAGTGCATAAGATATGACTCTTGCAGAAACTGAATAAAAAGATATGCATCACAAATGCCGTTCTTTTTTTCAGTCCTGATCTACAGTGCAGAAAGCCGACAAGGTGAATGTAAACAATGTAATGTTTATGCTGATCCTAGCCTGTGAGGACAGCTCTCAAAGTACAGGCATAGAAAAGGTAAAGCTAATAGCTTCTAGTTATAAGGTTGCTTGGTATTCCTTTGCATATCAAAAGAGCTGACATGGTTTAAGAGTAGTTATCCCTTAAACTTACACTGATTTATCACAGGCATGCTGTAATTCATTTCCATTTTTGACCATACACTGATTTAAGTTGGCTGTGCCAAAGTGACAGTTACGGACGTAAAAAAATGTGCACAGTTCAACTTGTGAAAAGTTAAAATGTTGCAACATCAACCTCTTTTTTCATAAGGTTGTGAAGTGACATGATTTCCATGTAAGTGTGGGGGTGCAGGGTGATGTGCTCATAAGTATAGTGACCTGGACCAAAGAGGTGAAGAAGACTGAACCCTATAGAAAATTAACATGTGAGAACACTCTATTCAAAGCACCTTCTGACCAAATAATTCACTTCCCATTACTGAAAATGACAGCAGTACATCGACCTGTATGATATACTGTTTGTGTGAAATATTTATTTATATTGCAAAAAAAACAACTAAATCTTCAACTCTTGCAGTGCGTCAATAAAAAAAATATTTAACGTGACCTATAATTTCCTCCGTAGACACACTCTCGCCTTGATGGATGGGCCTTTAAATTTTAAAAGGTCCAATTTTGACCATACACTGATTTAAGTTGGTTGTGCCAAAGGGACAGTTACGAATGTAAGAAAATGTGCACATTTCAAATTGTGAAAAGTGACATATGGTTTCCATGTAAATGTGGGGGTGCAGGGTGATGTGCCCATATGTATAGTGACCTGGACCAAAGACTTGAAAAAGACTGAACCCTATAGAAAATTAACATGTGTGAGAACACTCTATTCAAAGCACCTTCTGACCAAATAATTAACTTCCCATTGCTGAAAATGACAGCAGTACATCGACCTGTATGATATATTGTCTGTGTGAAATATGTATTTATATTGCAAAAAAAAACAACTAAATCTTCAACTCTTGCAGTGTGTCAATCAAAAAAAAATCTAACGTGTCCTATAATTTCCTACATGGACATGCTCTCACCTTGATGGATGGGCCTTTAAATTTGAAAAGGTCCAATAAAGGCATTCTCCACTTTATGCTGGAAATGGTTTTTAGCAGATATCACTCACTCATGAATCCTTTCTTTTTCAGAAGATAAAATGTTAAAATGCTCAATCAAATTTAGTTGTTTCTTTATTTGACTCACTATGTCATTTGATCGTATATGATTTTTTCACATGAATGCATGGTTTGTTGTGGAAAGGTTTGTGAGGACACAGCCAATCAAAACATTATTTGAAGCACCATTTTAAAGACCCAACATCCCAGCGCCTTGTGGGGATTGATTATTATTGTCCCCATTGGCAGGGGAGCAATTTCAGGAGGATGATTTCCAGGCATTAAACCCAGTGGATTTCTAACTTGAAAACCTTTACTCCATGGGGTCTGAATGTGGACTGCGACATAAATTGTTTTAATAATGGTTAGTGTTCCAGGCTTTCTTCCTTCCTTTTCCCCCTTTTTTGCTTCATTTTTTATATATATTTTATGGAATTTTCTTGTTTTGAATTTATGCTATTGTTTTTAATGTTTACCTGTACATTTATGGTGTGTTTACTGTAAAGGATAAGTGACAGAGCCAGTATTTAATCATTAATTTTTTTTGCTATATTAAAGACACTAGAGTGTGCATGATTTTTTTCATTTTTAATATCTTTAAATTTTATTATAAATATTATTTTATTTGCTGCATCTGTTATGGTGACACTATATCAACGATGATTCCACCAAGTATTAATCCTTGGGATTGTTCTCTGGTGTGGCTTATGGCTTTTCCTGCAGTGTAATTAGTGATTGTGATCAGCTGTGGCTCTTTTCTCTATATATATTGCAGACATCGCTGCCCAATCTTCTTTCCCTGACAATGAGAATTTTGTGGAAACGCATTGGGTGCAGCTTGTGGCCAGTGACCTTCTCGTACACAATGGTGGAAGTTCAGGTGGTGCCATCTTTTTTTCTGTCAATGCAAGTTATTGATTTCCACATGTACCATAAGTGCATAAGCAAAATAAATTTTATCCTGCTTTTATTGGTTACACTATAAGGTTCTGTTCTTCCTCTTTTATAAAATACTTACCATTTGATTCTGATGTGGAGCAGAAAGGGAACCTGTTTGGTGGAGCTATAGTACAAATGTGATGATAGCATAGGACACTGACTGAAGGGAAATCATGGCGTATGGCTGTGGGTCAGATGAGCTCATTTGCCTTAGATCAAATCTTTCTGGTAAGAAGTGTGTGTATCCTGGTGGTGTGGATTTTTTCACAACACTTGGCTTCTTTTGGGATTTTCAAGCGATTATGATTACATACAATTGATTTAAACGTCACTTTAAGAGACTTTATTTCACTTTGGTGGATTCTATTGGATTTTTTCCTCATCTAAGTGTATGTAGATTGCTTTATTATTATATTTAAAAGATGTTGTAATTATGTTATTTAAAGAGTATTGTAACATATGATTCAGATTTACAGTTGTAGAATTTTGACTCATAGGGAATAGAAATAGGTGAAACACTAGTCATTTATTTATTTACTGAGGTGATTCACATCATCATAGGTGCTAGTAGGTATGTATTAGGGGGGAACGTGGTGCAAAGTTACTGACAAAAGATATTTAGCTATACGACTACTAGTGATAGCTGAATCTGAATAGTCAGTTCACTCATTTTTCTCCTAAATATTTCTCCAATCTTTGGAGAAAAATGTAATTCAGGAATTCAGATAATCATGATCCATGAACTCTTTAATTCTATTAAGACTGGACACATTTCCTTGTATACCTGCATGGAGTTTGCATGCTCCTCTTGTGCTAGTGTAGGTACTTTGCTTCCCCCCTCACATTCCAAAGACATGCTAGTAGGTTAATTGGCTCTTGTGTAAATTGGCCATAGTATGTGTATGTACTTTATATCTAACATATGAGGTAAGAACCTTAGATTGTAAGCTCCTTGAGGACAGGGACTGATATCAATGTACAATATATATAGTGCTGTGTAAATTGGGGCTATATAAATCACAGCCTGCCTCTTGAACACACACCCTGCTCAAGTACAGCCTCCTTCTTGCCTCAGACTGAGCTGACTATGGAATACAGGCATACTGTGTGTCCGCTCAATGTCCCGTAACCCCACCCCCCATTATCAGGAAGAAGAGATGCATGGTCACATGACAGAACCTTTTAACCCTATAATAAAGGTAAGATATGTCATTTCTGGAGCTAAGAAAGAGCAGTTATGGTGCCTGCATAGTTATAACTGTGTTAGAAAATGTCTATAACATTGCCTGTCTACATCCTCCCGCCTGCCATATAGGGAAATGACGGACGGGCAGTGGTTCTCTTGTTCTGGGAGGACGTCATATGACCCTGGGACACAGCAGATCACCGATCAGCGGAAAGAGCCGATGACTTCAGCTCTGTCATGTGATCAGCTGTGTCCAATCACAGCTGATCGAATGTAGATAAGGAAATGCCGGTTATCGGCATTTCTCTCCTCACGAGCTGTCACGCTGACAGCTCGAGAGGAGAGGAGAGCTGGAAATCGGCATTCCGCGGAGGGGACATGTACACTGATCATCAGGGCACTGATGATCAGTGCCCTGATGATCAGTGTAGCCCCATCAGTGCCACCTGTCAGTGTCTATCAATGCCACCTGTCAGTGCCCATCAATGCCACATATCAGTGCCTACCAGTGCACATCAATGCCACATATCAGTGCCCATCTGAGCTGCCTTTCAGTGCCAACAATCAGTGCCAGTAAATGCCACATATCAGTGTCAGTCAGTGCCGCCTATGGGTGCTGCCAGTCAGTGCCACCTGTCAGTGCCTGTCAGTGCCGCCTAACAGTTCCAGTCTGTACCACCTAACAGTTCCAGTCAGTGCCACCTAATAGTGCCAGTCAGTGCCGCTTAACAGTGCCAGTCAGTGCTGCCTATAAGTGCCATATATGAGTACTGCCTTTCAGTGCCCATCAGTGACGTCTGTCAATGCCCACCATTGATGCCTGTCAATGTCCATCAGTGCCACCTACCAGTGCCTCCTCATCAATGCCCATCAGTGCAGCCTATCAGTGCCCATCACTGCAGCCTCATTAGTGCACATCACTATTTTATTAACTTTCAGATGTTTTTGGTTTGTTTAGCAAAAAATAAAAACCCAGTGGTGATTAAATACCATCAAAAGAAAGCTCTATCTGTCTCAAACAAATGATAAAAATTTCATATGGGTACAGTGTTGCATGACCACGCAATTGTCATTCAAACTGTGGGCAGGAAGGGGGTGAAAGTGCCCGGTAGACAGGTGATTAAACAGAATACAATATATTTTACAACAGCTGTCCTTTAACCCATTGGGATCCTTTGACAGTCTGTTTCAACAAGTACATTGCTTTCCTAATATCCACTCTGCAGGACAACCATATTAACTGAATAGGAAATAAAAAGGACCTTTCTGTATTGTTATTTTTGAATTAACTGATAACATTTTGGAGTCATTCAATATGTCTGTGGAAAACAAGACAAAAAAAGTCTAAAAAAATGGAAAAGATTTCAATTTGGCATTGTCTGATAAATTAAAGATGGCCAGGTTACTGAAACAACACAGCAGAATGACAATGTGTAAAATGCATTTTCAACCAATGAAATTTTGGGCTATGCTAGTTAAGGCGGTATTAAGCCCAAAAGCAAACATTTATTATATTGCAGCGTACCAATTCTTAGATGTGGTGGCCACATTGGTTTTCTCTTTAGGCTTGCTTTCCTTAATTCTTATTTCGTGATCTGGCCAGTAAGATCTGGTTCACACATGTTTGGTGCTCATTGAAGTTCAGGTTTCACAGCTAATTGATACAGTAGTTGTTCACAGGTTCATGTCAGGTTTCCATCAGGTTCAGGACAGGTTTAGATCAAGATCTTATGCTGTTCACACATGTGCAGTTTAGAAACCGTTTGCACAGAAGTCAATAGTCTGTAAGCTGCACCTGAACCGGACTGCACTGCCCAGAAATCATACATGACTCTTTTTAAAACCACACTGAATCCACACTGCCAGTGCATCAGAAATATGTGAACAAGTGCCAAAGGAAGCACATGTTTTTTCACATGTTATGCGGATTAGATGCAGTTCAAACCGCATCCAGTCCGCATATATGTGAATGGGCACTTAGACTGTTGTTTTCTAAGAAAACAAACTGTCCTGCAAAGGTAGCCATTGGAGGGTTGAGAAAAAACATTAAAACTGATAGGGGTGCTTACAATGGTCAGCCACCTTTATTTATTTATTTATTTATTTATGTAAAACCTTTATCGCAAAAGTTAGAAAAACCTGTTTGCTATAATTGCTTATAAAGTGTGAGCTGGAGTTTGACTTCAGTTGTTAGTGTATCTATATCTGCTATTACATCTAACACTGCCCTTCTCCCAGACTGACAATTCTGCTGTCCAAAAGTGCCTCCTTTGCTCCTTCATCCAGAGCGGGGGCCTGCTAATACAGAAGGAGTGTTACAGGCCAGATCACCAGGTGGAAACAGACAGGAAAAAAAAGCCTATAAAAGAAAATTAATGCAGCCACCACATGTAATAATTAGTAAGCTGCAATATATTATATTTTTTATTTTGGGTTTATTACCGCTTTAAATTAGTTATAGGATGACCTCTGATTTGTGGTTATAGTACTTTACATGTCTTTTTGGATTATAATTATTGAACAAGCCTGGTTAATAATATGTATAAATTAAAATATTCACCAATATTCAAATAAAGAAACAGATTGAAACTGTCATAAAGAAAAAAAAGATGAAATATACCAGCGGCCAGGCGAGCATGTTCATTTGCTCCCTTTTTGTCAACTTTCTCATCTACATACGGAGAGTTATATGAATCCATGTAACCTGTGTAGAGGAAACAGAAGTTTAGTACAGGCTTTAATCCGCACAGGGCATTTTGCAATGAGCTGAATAAATGGTTTAAAATATATTTTGCTATTTTGAAATTAAATATGGCTCCCACTTCACACGATCCTAATTGCATCCACTTGGTCCTTCTGAGTCTAATGTTCTTCATAATGTGCTTTTTCACATTTCTCTTCCTAAAGTAACAGATGGCTAATTAAAAGCAAAAGACATTCAACACAAAAACATTTTGAATTAGGCAATATTGTGCTTGTTTAAAAAGGAACTCCTGATTCAATCCAAAGCACAAAATATAATTACATGACACTAGTAAATATGTTCATGTAAAGTATACTAAAATGTTTTGGATCTGTAGAAATCCATAAAGTCCTAGAAATGAAAGTGATCTCCCAAGGAAAAAACAACCATAATAATTAGTTGTCTCTGTCTACTCAATGTGAGATCTCAGAAGAGAAAGGAGGGGATATGGCTCCTCAGAATGGTCTTCTCCTATTGGTGTTGCTGATTTTTATTATTATACAGGATTTGATCATATATTTGTTTTATGCATAGCACTATCTAGTGGCTTAAACACAGTCTACTCACATTTAAGGGATCCAAGGGATGCAAGGTCTTTACTAAATTATGAGTTACATCTTCCAGCACTGAGGATCCCCCGAGGAAGGGGACAACTCACACGGGAAAGGTGGCTGTTTGTATTATGGTGGGCATTAGTAACTGTTACGGAAGTGCTGACATTTTTTTTAAATGTCAGCACTTCCGTAACAGTTACTAATGTCCACCATAATACAAACAGCCACCATTCCTGTGTCAGTTGTCCCCTTCCTCGGGGGATCCTCAGTGCTGGAAGATGTAACTCATAATTTAGTAAATACCTTGCATCCCTTTGATCCCTTAAATGTGAGTAGACTGTGTAGAAACTCGCTTCCCCCAGCAGCCACTGTCAGGAATGGACTGGCCAGCAATGGTGGGACTCACCTGCCTTTTGATCTGCAGTACCAGGGCTGGCCAGCGGGTGCTCCCAGCAATCAGAGACTCAACCTTTCAGCCAGCTAACACCTGGAACTGATTATACTGGTGTATTTAAGGGATGGCCAGACCTGCAGACTCTGCCTTGGTGTTGTGTTTGTCCTGGGCCCTGTAACTGTCCTGCATCCTGTTTCTGTTCCTTTGCTGACCCTGCCTGATCTGAACCGCTGCTGACTTCTCCTGCTCTGATCCCGGCTCGCTCCTGACCATCCCTCTGCCTGACCCTCTGTACCACGCTGCTTGCTACCTGTTCTGATCCCTGGCTTGTGACCCTGACCATCCCTCTGCCTGACCCTCTGTACTACGCTGCTTGCTACCTGCTGAACCTGGCCTGTGACCCCGACCAATCTCCGCTTGCTCCCCCTGTACCTACCTGCCCTATTGATATTGACCCGGCCTGCCTGACGACGCTTGCTTGTATGTACTGTTATCTGTGGGTGGTTGGTTTGGTTTGTTTGCACTGTATTATGTTTTAGTATTGCACTGCGTTTATGTTTGTATTGTTAGTGTTAATAAATTATATTGTTTATCACATATCTGAAGTCTGCGTTTCCCTGCATCAGTCACACACCTCTGGTCATACCCGGGAGCCCTGACATTACACCAAGGCCAATCCTGACCAGAAGTGGCTGCACAGGGAAGCCATCTTGGCTTGTTGATGGGAAGGATGGATCTGGATGAGGTTGTGTATTTATATCTGCTAGTGTTTGATGACAGGGAGTATGCTTATCAAACTCTGAAGGAGTATCCCCGGGATGAACTGCTAGAATGTATACGGCTCGCTCATGTTCTAGTAGATCAGGGCACAGAGTTCTCTGAGGTGCAGCCTTTGATTGAGGTTTGTGCTGAGTTGGTTTCATCTGGTACCCCCGAATGCAGGGATGAATTTTTGCCACCATTTAGTGCAGACCAGGTAGAGTCCCTGGTGTGGTTATTAGAGGATGATGTGGGTTACTTTCTGGAGCGTTATTCCACATGTTCACCACAGGTACTAAGAGATTGTATAAACACAGTGCAGTCATTGACCAGACAGGCTTTGTGTAAGCTGAGCTTTGTTCAACCCATACTGCAGACATGGACAGACTTGTTGCACCCAGCCTCAGTCAGCTTACAAAAACCCAGTCCTGCTTCTAATCTATTTCCTCAAAACTCTATTCCTGCATTCCCAACAGCTCCTCCTGCCCTGCTATCTACCGCATGTCAGTACCCTGTTCCCACTTTCTGCACCTATCCTGCCTTTAACCCTGTAAAAAAGCCCTCTGTAGCAACCGCTCCCTCTCCTGTTCCATCCTCCAGTTCTTCTCTGTCTCCAGCTGCTCCATTCGTTTGCAGACCTGCGTTTACTTGCAGTGCTCCAGTAGTTAAAACCAGAAAAAAGCGAAAATTCTTTCCAACCAATACCATCCTGCCAGTATCCAAACCGGTGAACCTGCCTTCCGTGGTTCAGCCTGAAGCCTCTACTCAGCCTGAAGCCTCTACTCAGCCTGAAGCCTCTACTCAGCCTGATGCCTGTACTCAGCCTGATGCCTGTACTCAGCCTGATGCCTGTACTCAGCCTGATGCTTGTACGCAGCCTGATGCCTCTACTCGGCCTGATGCCTGTACGGAGCCTGATGCCTCTCTTCAGCCTGAAGCCTCTACTCGGCCTGAAGCCTCTACTCGGCCTGATGCCTCTACTCGGCCTGAAGCCTCTACTCGGCCTGATGCCTCTACTCGGCCTGAAGCCTCTACTCGGCCTGAAGCCTCTACTCGGCCTGAAGCCTCTACTCAGCCGGACGCCGGCATTCAGCCTGATGCCTCTACCCAGCATGATGAACTGATCCAGCCTGACGATCCTATTAGGCCAGTTGACTCGATGCCCGCTGTTGATCCAGATGATCCGGTACCTGATCCGGTGCCCGCTGTCGTGCCAATTGACTCAGAGCCCGCTGTCGTACCTGGGGACTTGGTGCCCACTGCCTTGCCAGATGACGCGGTGCCCGCTGGCGAGCCAAATGACCTGATGCCTGGTGACCCAGTGCCCGCTGTCATACCTGGTGACCCGATGCCCGCTGTCGAGCCAGACGATCCAATGCCTGGTGACCCGGTGCCCGCTGTCGTGCCTGTTGACTCGGAGCCCACTGCCTTGCCAGATGACACGGTGCCCGCTGTCGAGCCAAATGACCTGATGCCTGGTGACCCAATGCACGCTGTCCAGCCAGACGATTCAATGCTTGCCCCAGTGCCCGCGGTCATGCCAGTTGACTCGGAGCCCACTGCCTTGCCAGATGACGCGGTGCTCGCTGTCGAGCCAAATGACTTCATGCCTGGTGACCCGATGCCCGCTGTCCAGCCAGACGATCCAATGTCTGACCCAGTGCCAGCGGTCATGCCAGTTGACTCACAGCCCACTGTCGTGCCTGGTGACTCGGTGCCCGCCGCTCCGCCTGGGGGTCCGGCGCCCGCCGCTCCGCCTGGGGGCCCGAGACCTGTCGCTCCACCTGGGGGTCCGGTGCCCGCCGCTCCGCCCGAGGGCCCGAGACCTGTCGCTCCACCTGGGGGTCCGGCGCCCGCCGCTCCGCCCGAGGGCCCGAGACCTGTCGCTCCATCTGGGGCTCCGGCGCCCTCCGCCCGAGGGCCCGAGACCCGTCGCTCCACCTGGGGGTCTGGCGCCCGCCGCTCCGCCTGAGGGCCCGAGACCCGTCACTCCACCTGGGGGTCCGGTGCCCGCCACTCCGCCTGAGGGCCCGAGACCCGTCGCTCCGCCTGGGGGTCCGGCGCCCGCCGCTCTGCCTGAGGGCCCGAGACCCGTCGCTCCGCCTAGGGGTCCGGCGCCCGCTGCTCCGCCTAAGGGCCCGAGACCTGTCGCTCCGCCTGGGGGTCCGGCGCCAGCCGCTCCGCCTGGGGGCCCGAGACCTGTCGCTCCGCCTGGGGGTCCGGCGCCCGCCGCTCCGCCTGAGGGCCCGAGACCTGTCGCTCCGCCTGGGGGTCCGGCGCCCGCCGCTCCGCCTGAGGGCCCGAGACCTGTCGCTCCACCTTGGGGTCCGGCGCCCGCCGCTCCGCTTGAGGGCCCGAGACCTGTCGCTCCGCCTGGGGGTCCGGCGCCCGGCGCTCCGCCTGGGGGCCCGAGACCTGTCGCTCCGCCTGGGGGTCCGGCGCCCGCCGCTCCGCCTGAGGGCCCGAGACCCGTCGCTCCGCCTAGGGGTCCGGCGCCCGCTGCTCCGCCTAAGGGCCCGAGACCTGTCGCTCCGCCTGGGGGTCCGGCGCCCGCCGCTCCGCCTGGGGGCCCGAGACCTGTCGCTCCGCCTGGGGGTCCGGCGCCCGCCGCTCCGCCTGAGGGCCCGAGACCTGTCGCTCCGCCTGGGGGTCCGGCGCCCGCCGCTCCGCCTGAGGGCCCGAGACCTGTCGCTCCACCTTGGGGTCCGGCGCCCGCCGCTCCGCTTGAGGGCCCGAGACCTGTCGCTCCGCCTGGGGGTCCGGCGCCCGGCGCCCCGCCTGGGGGCCCGATGCCTGTCGCCCCGCCTGGGGGCCCGATGCCTGTCGCCCTGCCTGGGGGCCCGATGCCTGTCGCCCCGCCTGGGGGCCCGGCGCCCGCCGCTCCGCCTGGGGGCCCGGCGCCCGCCGCCCCGCCTGGGGGCCCGATGCCTGTCGCCCCCCGCCTGGGGGCCCGATGCCTGTCGCCCCCCGCCTGGGGGCCCGATGCCTGTCGCCCCCCGCCTGGGGGCCCGACGCCTGTCGCCCCGCCTGGTGGCTCGGTGCCTGTCGCCCCGCCTGGTGGCTCGGTGCCTGTCGCCCCGCCTGGTGGCTCGGTGCCTGTCGCCCCGCCTGGTGGCTCGGTGCCTGTCGCCCCGCCTGGTGGCTCGGTGCCTGTCGCCCCGCCTGGTGGCTCGGTGCCTGCTGCTCCGCCTGGTGGCTCGGTGCCTGCTGCTCCGCCTGGTAATCCGATGTGCCTCTGCCCGGAGTCCAGCCCGATGTGCCTCTGCCCGGAGTCCAGCCCGATGTGCCTCTGCCCGGTGTGCCTCTGCCCGATGTGCCTCTTCCCGGAGTCCAGCCCGATGTGCCTCTTCCCGGAGTCCAGCCCGATGTGCCTCTGCCCGGAATCCAGCCCGATGTGCCTCTGCCCGGAGTCCAACCCGATGTGCCTCTGCCCGGAGTCCAGCCCGATGTGCCTCTGCCCGGAGTCCAGCCCGATGTGCCTCTGCCCGGAGTCCAGCCCGATGTGCCTCTGCCCGATGTGCCTCTGCCCGGAGTCCTGCCCGATGTGCCTCTGCCCGGAGTCCAGCCCGATGTGCCTCTGCCCGGTGTGCCTCTGCCCGATGTGCCTCTGCCCGGAGTCCAGCCCGATGTGCCTCTGCCCGGAGTCCAGCCCGATGTGCCTCTGCCCGGAGTCCAGCCCGATGTGCCTCTGCCCGGAGTCCAGCCCGATGTGCCTCTGCCCGATGTGCCTCTGCCCGGAGTCCAGCCCGATGTGCCTCTGCCCGGTGTGCCTCTGCCCGATGTGCCTCTGCCCGGAGTCCAACCCGATGTGCCTCTGCCCGGAGTCCAGCCCGATGTGCCTCTGCCCGGAGTCCAGCCCGATGTGCCTCTGCCCGGAGTCCAGCCCGATGTGCCTCTGCCCGATGTGCCTCTGCCCGGAGTCCTGCCCGATGTGCCTCTGCCCGGAGTCCAGCCCGATGTGCCTCTGCCCGGTGTGCCTCTGCCCGATGTGCCTCTGCCCGATGTGCCTCTGCCCGGTGTGCCTCTGCCCGATGTGCCTCTGCCCGGTGTGCCTCTGCCCGATGTGCCTCTGCCCGGTGTGCCGCTGCCCGGAGTCCTGCCCGGTGTGCCAGTCTTTGATATCCCGCCAGTTACCAGACCCGGGCGGTGGAACATTTTGCCCAGCTAGGACTGTTTGGAGCGTCCTGAGGCCGCTCCTTGAGGGGGGGGGTACTGTCAGGAATGGACTGGCCAGCAATGGTGGGACTCACCTGCCTTTTGATCTGCAATACCAGGGCTGGCCAGCGGGTGCTCCCAGCAATCAGAGACTCAACCTTTCAGCCAGCTAACACCTGGAACTGATTATACTGGTGTATTTAAGGGATGGCCAGACCTGCAGACTCTGCCTTGGTGTTGTGTTTGTCCTGGGCCCTGTATCTGTCCTGCATCCTGTTTCTGTTCCTTTGCTGACCCTGCCTGATCTGAACCGCTGCTGACTTCTCTTGCTCTGATCCCGGCTCGCTCCTGACCATCCCTCTGCCTGACCCTCTGTACCACGCTGCTTGCTACCTGTTCTGATCCCTGGCTTGTGACCCTGACCATCCCTCTGCCTGACCCTCTGTACTACGCTGCTTGCTACCTGCTGAACCTGGCCTGTGACCCCGACCAATCTCCGCTTGCTCCCCCTGTACCTACCTGCCCTATTGATATTGACCCGGCCTGCCTGACGACGCTTGCTTGTATGTACTGTTATCTGTGGGTGGTTGGTTTGGTTTGTTTGCACTGTATTATGTTTTAGTATTGCACTGCATTTATGTTTGTATTGTTAGTGTTAATAAATTATATTGTTTATCACATATCTGAAGTCTGCGTTTCCCTGCGTCAGTCACACACCTCTGGTCATACCCAGGAGCCCTGACAGCCACTGTGGTTCCTCCTTCTTGCCTATGCAGTCTTTTTTAGCCAGCAGGAGGAACCACAGCGGCCGGGGAAGAAGCAAGTATTCTACAAAAATAGAGGAGCAGAGAAGCAGTGACTTTTTAATACACGGGCCTCCAGAAAAGTATATAAATTATTTTACAGGTGACCTATCTTTTAAAAGTAGCCCTGTGATGACAGGGTTATTTTAAGGAATCAGCTGATGTTTGAATTGTCCTTTATTTTCTTTGCTGGTTTAAAGCAGAAAAAATAGGTGGTATCATACAGTACATATGTGGAATCATTTTTAAAAATAAGCCAGCTGATATAGGACTCATGTTGGATCATGGTATAGAGCTTCCACAGCCTAGAAGATAAATTCTCAGAGCACACAAAAACATTGCATTTTAAAGTGATTCTGTACTTCATTGTAAATTATAAAAGATGATTGCCTTTATTAATTAGCAAAGCTATGCCCATATCCCTCTCTATGTTAATGGGCCTGACGTTATTCTGCCTTTGCTGTTATCAGCACAAAGTGTCTTCCTCACCTGTTCAATGAGAACGTCTCAGTGGCCAGTCCAGTGATGTGGGTTGTCATCTTAAACAAGATGTCAAAGTAAATCAGAGAATGGCATAAAGGCTGCTTTTCTGGCTAACAAAGGTAATAGCAGGCACTTTGTGGTGTCTTTCTTTTAACCAGAACTTTTATTAAAAAAAAATTAAAATGTTCATCAGGCTTTAGAAAGAACATTATTTAAAATTGAATAATAACCCAATGATTACTGTACCAAAAATGTACCCTTTATTCATAATACACGAAAACTACAAACTACACATGAATTGCAACAACCTGACCAGTCCCATAGTCAGTGGTGTATTTAGATTTTGTGCTGCCCTAGGCAACATAAAAATTGTGCCCCCTCCCCCAATGAGAGAGCGAGAGAGTTCAATAAGTATGTATGTATATATGATTCTCTCTCTCTTCTCTCTCTCCCTCTCTCTCCCCTCTCTCTTCCCTCTTTATCTCTCTCTTTCTCTCTATTCCATCTCTTTCTCTCTCTCATCTCTCCCTCTCCCCTCTTTCTATTCCCTCTATTTTTCTCTCTTCCCTCTCTTTCTCTCTCTCTCTCTTCCCCTCCCTCTCTCCCTCCCTTCTCTCTCTTTCTTCCTTCTCTCCCCCCCCTCTCTCTCTCTCTTCTCTCTCTCTCTTCCCTCTCTCTTCTCTCCCTCTCTCCCCCCTCTCTCTCTTCCCTCTCTCTCTCTCACCTCCCTCTCTTCCATCTCTCTCTCTTCCCCCTCTCTCTTCTCTCTCTCTCTCTCACACACCTCCCTCTCCCACTCTTCCCCCCCTCTCTCTCTTCCCTCTCTCTCTTTCTTCCCTCTCTCTCTCTCTTCCCTCTCTCTCTCTCTTCCCTCTCTCTCTTCCCTCTCTCTCTTCCCTTTCTCTCTCCCCCCTCTTTCTTCCCTCTCTCTTTCTCATGCTCTCTTCCCTCTCTCTCCGATCGTATGGGACTGCACACACACAGTATGATTTCCCCCCCCCCTCCGCAACCGCCTCCTCCAAAGGTTTCTGATCTCCGGGCAGCAGGAAATGTGGGCAGGGGGTGGTAATCATACTGTGTGTGTGCAGTCACATATGATCTATCAGTGATCATGTATCATGTGCTGGATGGACGACAGGAGGGAGAGCCCAGAGAACACTACACAGCTCACCTCCTCCCAGCTCTTTTCTCTCTGGCACTTCTCCTCTCCCTGCTCCAGGCTGTCCCCTGGTCCTGGCACTGAGTGCGGACAGGGAAGGATCTCAGCGGCGAGCAGCCACTCAGGAACACCAGGGCACCCCCTCCATCTGGCCAGGTCTGTCTCTCCCTCCAGCAGCAGTAAGCCAGCGGGAGGGAGAGGGGGAGAAACCCCAAACTGGCTTTCAGCTGCTGGAGGGAGAGATACAGAGGGCATCCTTCTGTAACTGCTCTCCCCCACCACACCGATCCTCCTGCTGTCCGGGCCTCCTACAGGCATACCATTGGTACCCCTCTGATGGCGGCCCTGCTTGGCTCTGTCCACCGCTGCTCAACAGGTCCCTTCTTCCAGGGGCGGTGCCGCCCCCCTAAAAATTGCCACTCTAGGTAAAAGCCTTGTTTGCCTCGCGGTAGATATGTCCCTGCCCATAGTGGGAACAGATACAGTATGGTTCCCAACTGAACCTCATTTGGAGAGAATGTCCATTTAAGATCAAATCTCAACTCCAAGTCCCTCATACAACCTCAGCTGTCCCTCTTTTTAGTCTGACGTCTATATCTCTATGCAAAATGTTACTACCATACGTGCTATGCTATACTAAACTTTTTATCCAAGCTCTTTATTACTGCATTTGTTCTTTTGAAAAGCCAATATATACTGTAGATCAAAAAAGCAATTGTGTGGTTGAGCCAGTCATTTTCTGCATATTAGATCTTTGCTGTCTGTAACGGGGCCATGGCAGAAATGGTTCCTTTGCCTACATACTGTGTGCTAAAAGGTGTCCCTCTTTACCATTTCAGAAAGCTGGGCATGGGCGGCAATTCATAATTAACTTTGCTAATCTGTTCAGCAATGCTGGAAGATTTTGGTTAATTCCAGTATCTCAGGAAAAACAGATTTGCATCTGCAATAAGGAATGTGATGATGTGATAAGATTAAGTGATATAGTTTGTCTGAGCTTAACAAGATTAATTATGAGAATAGGTTGATATTAAGAAAAATTGTTTTTTAATTAAACATCACTACAGTATAATCTCACCATATTTTATCTAGGAGGGGACAATTAAACAGTCATAATTAAAGGATACCATAACCCAAAAACAAAAATGTAATATATTGAAGCGTGCCAGTCCTTAGATTTTCAGCAAGTACAGAAACTATATGTTGGTTATGTCAGAAATGAACTGTCTTTGCTACTTCCTGTAAGCTGAACTGCCTGTAAGCTTTCCTTTTGTAAACTAGTGAGGAAGACATTTTTACAGTCCAGCCTGGGTGAGAAAGATGGTTCCCTCTATAGATAGTGTCAATGAGTGAGTATGTGAGTATAGCTACCCAGGGGCAGAAGGTGTGTTATTCACAGCATTAGCAGATGAAAATAATGCATCCACTGAATTTAAATTGCAATATATAACTTTTTTTGTTTTTGAGTTTAGATACACTTTAACATTACACTAATGATTCTTCAATGCTTAGACCTAAAAAGCTTGCCCTTGCTGTCTAAAAGGTTGTATTGCCATGCTATAGGTACACTTTATAACAGCGTTGTCTTCCAAAACACTGTCAGCACACAGTTCACATGTAGTTGCTGTCCGGTGTGACATCTAAGGCCAATACATTGCCAAATGTATGATCTGTTCTGGGTAAAAGCATAGAGAACCTGCATTTAATACAAAGGAGGCTTGTGATCTAATCTCTGATATTTCAGTCCACATCATGAGTAGCACCCTTCAGTCACCGCTCAAGACTGTAATCGACAGATCACAAAGAGAACTCCACTAAGGCCTGCAGTCTCTGACATTTCAATATATATCTTGGATAATTTTAGCTATCCTAGCTGCTTTCTATAACAGAAATTGAGGCTTTAAATTTGCAAACCCTGTCACAAATCACAATGTTGGTTGACTTCATCAAGACATTCAACAGCAGTCTCATGGTCTACAACAGGGGTCTCCAAACTTTCTAAACAACGGGCCAGTTTACTGTCCTTCAGACCTAAGGTGGGCCGGACTATTGGGAGTTGAAAGGGTCCTGACTACAAAGCCACATCTTTGGTATCACTGGGAGGAATAGCGCCCCATCGTTACTGTCATTGGGCCCCATTGTTGGTATCATTGGGAGGAATTATGACCTGTCATGGGAGTTATTCTGCCCCTTTAATGGTGTCAATGGGGGGAATTATGCCCCATTGTTGGTATCGATGGAGAAAAATAGTGCCCCAAGGGCCAGATAAAAGAAGGCATCTGGCCTCCGGGCCACAGTTTGAAGACCACTGGTCTACAAAACAGATTATGTGCGTCTTGGGAATTTGCTGCGTTGGGGCCACTGAACCAAACTCTAAGAGCCCCTTTACCCTGTAGACAGCATTGATTTTATGTTAGAAAATCTAGGTGTCTCCACATGTTATTCCTGTCTTTGGGGGAGGTACAAAGCAGGTGTCATTAGATAAAATGCTATGAAGAGTAATGTATGTAAATACTCCTGATTTACACCATCAATAACAATATCGGATGTAACACCAATCTTGCTCATACAGAGGAATATGCTTATGATCTGTCTGTCTATCTGTCTCATGATCCATTAGGCGGTTTTTAGGTTTAACGACCCAGTATATTATTAAGGTGATACTAAACACACACTGTTTCATTTACATTGTCCCTTCTATTTCTGTAAGTGGATGATGACACTGTAATTATTTTAATTAAAAAAAAATCAAAGTACCTTTTTCCTAATCGATATACAGTGTCACATGACCCAGCTCTTACCCAGCCTCTGTGCAGGGAAACATAAGCAGGAGGAGCTTCTAGTCCTCTGCTGCTGGTCACATGTTCAAAATAAAAAACAGCTTTTGGAATACAGAGTAAGCAAAAACAAATAATATCAATAAACTGTTTTAAATTGGCATACAAATATATATTTTAAATCAAATCTTTATTATTTTATGGAAATAATATGGTGTGGATGGATTTCTGTCATCACAGGCTGTGTCACACCCCTCTAGCCTGTGTCTTAAAATAAGAGGGAGGTGAAGCAACTATTAATCTACATGTAATATCCCTCCCTATTGTGTTTAGCTGTTTAATGGGCATGGAGGAGGAGAGAAGGAATGGGTTGTCATTTACCACTGTGTATACACCCACATATGTGACTCTATAGTCACATGGGCTGCTCAGATGTGATAGGGAGGAAATGCTCAGCATAGAAACTCACTGAAAACTGAGCATATGCAGAGTTGCCACTACAGCTCCAAAATCCCTAGCTAAATTGGGGACATAAACAAAATTGGAGATAGAGAGCAACAGGATTGACAAGGTTTTTTGTAGAATACAGAAAACAAATCTCATAGTGACTGAGTGAGTATGAACAGCACGTAATACAGCATTTATTGATCGTTTTTTATAATGTGGGTTTAGTGACTTTTTTTGCATGGAAATATGTATTTTTTTTATTGTAGGCCTGTAATTTTTAGGAATAACTCACTGAAATCTGTCCGAACAAGAGTCTAGTAAACATCCCGGGTATGTTAAAATTTGAAACACGAAATCATAAATTATAATTTAATAAATAATTATAAAAAATAATATAATAATAAATTTAATTCAATAATGTAATCAAAATAAAAACACTGAAATTTGAAATATAGCGCCAAGTTCGCACATCACTGAGAAAAGTCGCAAAATCGTTTTCAGTGTCTGATGACGAATTTCCCCACGAATCATTATCACTCAATTCTGCAAGTGATTCTAATTTACTATCGCTGTTCTCTAGCTGGTCTAAAACCGATTTTGACCTAAAGGGACGCTTTTTGGACGCCATGGACATTTCTCAGTTTCCAGGCAGAAAGAACAGTCAAAATGCAGGCAGGGCACAAGACAAAGCACTAGGGACAAAATGTATATGAAATGGTTTGATACAGTAATGTTATACTATGTGATTTTAGTGTATTTAGTGAATGTCACTTTTTCACATTTTTAAATTTCCCGCCGCTCCGTCCCCGTACTTCCCGAAGTCGCAGGTAACGGAACCCAGAAGACGAATGCCGGCATCGGCCGGAGGACATTGCCTGGGACACTGCAGGAGGGACATCACAGGAGCGAAGGACAAGGTAAGTGAAGAAGAGATCCCGGAGCAGCGCTGCAGGGTATTCCCGAGTGTAGCTCGGGGTTACCTCTTATGGTGCTGAAAATTTACCCCGAGCTACACTCGGGAATACCTCTAGGGAGGTTAAACATGTCCAGTAAAAAAATTTTAAAAAATCGAATTTCGTCATAACGTCATAACGGCCAAAATGTATTCTACGACATGTCTTTGCTGAAAAAATCCCAATACGTGTAAATTAATTGGTTTACGTGAAAGTTATAGCATTTACAAATGGTGATATAGATACTGGAATTTGTTTTTTTACTGGTAATGGCGGCAATCAGCAACTTATAGCAGGACTGCAGGAGTGCAGCGGGCATTCTGACACGGGGGGAACTGACTTGGTGTCACTGACATCCCCAGTGACACCAGCACAGTGATCAGTGCTAATAAAAAGCACTGACACTGTACTAATGGCACTGGGCAGGAAGGGGTTAATATCTGGGGTGATCAATGGGTTAACTGTGTGCTGTGTTTTACTGTGTTGTCTGTGTGTGTGCTTCACTATAAGCACACTGCTTTGCATGGCTCTGCATACTGTTTACATACAGTTCTCTCCCCCTCAGTTGCGTCCTTAGGGGGGTGCGGGTCACACCGGGTTCAGGAACAGGATGCCAGCAGAGCTTCTGGGCTCTGTGAAGGTCCTGGCCAGTTAACTAGTTGCCGACCGCAGATAGCCGAATGACGGCTGCACTGCGTCCGGCCAGTTCTGGGTGGACGTCATATGACGGCCTCCCAGAACGCGCTCTCCTGCTCTCCCCAGGGGGCGCGCACCCGGCGATCTCCGTGATCGCTGTGTCCTACGGACACAGCTGATCACGTGATGTGGTAAAAGGCCAATCACAGCGGCCTTTTACCACCTGATCAGCGGTGTCCAATGACACGCTGATCAGAGGGAAATGCAAGTGCCGGTTCTCGGCTGCACTTTCCTCACGCTGTCAGATCGTGAGGAAAGTACTGCCGAGAACCGGCAGTTGTCAGAGCGGGGATCGGCACCGATCATCAGGGCACTGATGATCAGTGCCCTGATGATCGGTGCCCAGCAGTACCACCCGCAAGTTCCGCCCACCTGTGCCCAGCAGTGCGCCCACTAGCTCCGCCCACCTGTGCCCAGAAGATCACCCACCTGTGCCCAGCAGTGCACCCACCTGTGCCACTCTGCAGTGTCCCACACCTGTGCCCAGAAGTGCCACCTACCTGTGCCCAGCAGTGCCACCCACCTGTGCCCACCAGTGCCACCCACCTGTGCCCACCCACCAGTGCCGCCCACCAGTGCCGCCCACCAGTGCCACCCACCAGTGCTGCCAGTCAGTGCCACCAGTCAGTGCCCAGGGGTTGTGCCAGTCAGTGCCGCCAGTCAGTGCCCAGCAGTGATGCCAGTCAGTGCCGTCTATCAGTACCCATCATCAGTGTCACCTATCAGTGCCGCCTATCAGTGCTGCATATTAGTGCCGCCTATCCGTGACACCTCATTAGTGCTGTCTATCAGTGCCGCCTATCCGTGCCACCTCATTAGTACTGCCTATCAGTGCCCTTTAGTGCTGCCTATCAGTGCCCATCAGTGCTGCCTATCAGTGCCCATCAGTGCTGCCTCATCAACGTACATCAGTGAAGGAGAAAAAATACCTGTTTGAAAAATTTTATAATAGAAACAAAGAAACTTTTTTTTTTTTTTCAAATTTTTTGCAATTTTTTATTTATAGCGCAAAAAGTAAAGCGCCCAGCGGCGATTAAATACCACCAAAAGAAAGCTCTATTTGTGAGAAAAAAATGATCAAAATTTCATATGGGTACAATGTTGCATGACCGCGCAATTGTCAATCAAAGTGCGGCAGCGCTGAAAGATGAAAATTGGCCTGGTAAATAAGGGGGTATAAGTGCCTGGTAGGCAAGTGGTTAATGGGGTGATCCTGGATTCCCGGCACAGTGACAGCTGCCCCCGGTGTAGCAGTAAAATGAACCCTCCAGAGAGGAAGGAGCGATGTCGGTGTAGAGGTAAAATGAGTAACCCGGACCCTTGAAGATATGTATCCCCTGAAGCAACTGCGCATGTGCCAGTTTCAGGCCGAAGAAGTCGATCTCAGCATCTTAGCACAGAGCTGCCACAGTTAACCCCTTCCAGTCTGCAAACCGCTGAAGTGGATCACTATGGGTTGCAAGATCAGTTAACCCCATATAGGTTCAACCTATACGGATCACTATGGGTTGTAAAATCAGTTAATCCCTTATAGGTTTAACCTATACGGGGTTAACTGATCTTGCAACCCATAGTGATCTGCAGGATCAGCTTCATCCATTTTCAGCCTGTAAGGGGTTAAATGTGGCAGCTCTGTGCTAAAGTCGGAGATTGGCATCTTCAGCCTGAAACCGACACATGCGCAGTTGCTTCAAGGGATACATATCTTCATGTGTACGGGTTACTCATTTTACCACTACGCCGCCACCGCTCCTTCCTCTCTGGAGGGTTGACACCACGTGTTACCGCACCGGGTGACACCAACCCTAGGGATGCCTCTGCTCCCCCCCTGACAGCCGAGGCTGCGAATAGTAGCACGGGTAGGGCGTGCGTGGTTCGCATGTGCCCCCTATCTGGAAATGCAAAATCACGTACATATACGTGATTTTGCGCACCCTTGCCACCCTGTAGCAGTATTCCTGCTATAGGGTGGCAGTAAAGTGGTTAATAAGGCTTACCTGTAGGTACTGTAAGTATCTCTGAAACTGCACCATTTAGGAGATATTTACTGTAGAATTGCCAGTGCATGTGGCATGCCGTCCATCGAGAGAGCTGTGCTGCAGCTGAAACTCCTTTCAACATTGTGGCTCAGCCAATCAAATGGTCGCAGCTCGCGAACCCGGAAGGAAGACCAGGTGAAGATGGAAGCCTCGGGGAGCCATGGCAGTGCTCCGCTGGAGGGTTTTGTTTTCAGGTAAGTCTCATAATGTGCTAATAAGCAATGCATACTAGCACATTATGCTTAAACTTGCAGGGAGAAGATTTTTTTAGAAATTAATTTTTTTGCAGTTTGCTACCGCTTTAAGCGAAATTATGAGATATGCTGTTACAGCTGGAATAACAGACTATAATATATTTGTGTTCAATAATGGGAATTCTAGTTGCTTCACATATTGCACAGTGTATGCATTTGATTCAGTTGTACCTTCTACGGATTTAATGTTGTTAGTGCTGTTCAGTGACTATGTAAAAAGCGAGACTTCAGCCCTATTGTACCTTGTACGATAATGAAATGATTATATGCATAATCATAATGTAACAGCTAAATGTCGCTCAACTGAGTTTCCAATTAACTAAAACCCTTTGTATGGCCACCTTAAATTGAATGAAACAGAGACTCACCATGAACATAATCGGGGTGAAGAGTCCAGTAAATATTCAAACAATGCTCCTCCCTCTTCATCCGTTGACACTTGCATTGAATTACAGAGTTCTGGGAAAGAACCTCAGCTGCTTCTTTACACTTTACGGAGTTGACTTGGTCCATCACATCTGTTGTGGAGCAGTTCTTGTAATCAAGGTAGCTGGCTTTGCAGTGAGAATCTTTCAAACATTTCTCTTCAGCCAATATGCAATCAATTGGTTCCGTGGAGTTTGCAGATAGGAAGTCAACTGTCAAAAGATGATTCAAGGTCATATACTCTGCTAACTCTAAGTGGTCAGATTTTTGAAAACTTGCATCACCTAGAATGTAATGCTTTGTTTACAACATCATCCTAATAAGCACATTGCAGATTTACTCAGTTTTTACTATATGTGCACAATAGAAGACAGTTACCCAGCCTAGTTGCTTTTGGCTGAATCTGCAACCTACTTTAATGTGGCTCCGGGCACAAACTAGGATGTCAGGTAGGTACTGGAGTGCCAGGGTAATAATATTAAGAGAACCTTTTCAAAAACTTCTTACCTAAGTGATTCTTTTGGTTGGATCTGTTAACTTGTTTGTCTTAATGGGTACTGCCAGACACCACCACTCAATAAATCCTTTGGAAAAAAAACAATTGTTGCACTAGGAACTATAATTGTTGTCTCCTTTCTGATAAGTTGCCACTGAGATGATGACAGCTGCCCCTCTCCTCTGTGTCATAAGCTTGGCTGGGATTAGTGTACATGTGTATGGAGAAGTGCCTATAAGTCATACTAGCCAGAAATTGACCATACCATACTTACATCTCTGATTGCCCTCTAATATGCATGCCTGCCCTTACCCTTCTTCCCTAGCTATGGTATGCACTAGCTCATGCGTGGCTATGGGTAAACATAAAAAACTTAACCCTAGCGAGGAATATAATTGGAGGCTAGAATTGGGATCCAATATTGGACATTTGACAGCTAGTTGAGATAATATTAAGCAATATTTTCCATCACTAACCAGTATAATCCTCATTCAAGCAGGAACGTGTTTATAGTTTTAAATCATAAAGCAATAGAATGAAATACTACTGGAAGTCCTAATTAGATTATTGGGGGATCCGATTCAAACATCCACCACTCAGGTGACTGTAATAGCTATAGTCCCATGCTGGTGCTCACCCCCCGGCTCACCACCGCATACTGAAGTCAAAAAGGAAAATGGTCCCACACCACCAAAGGACTTGTTCCTAGTAGAAAATGTTTAATGATACATAGAGCAACAGCACAAAGGACAAACAAGCTGTATGTTGACATGTTTCACACAAATATGTGCTTATTTACTACAAAAACATTTTCTACTTGTAATAAGTCCTGCGGTGGTGTGCGACCATTTCCCTTTTTTTTGCCTAGGTTATTTATGGGACCAATAAATGGATTCACAGAGAGAGGTACTGAGGAATACGCAACAGGTTTTCTCTTTTACAAGTTAGTACATATACTAAAGATTAATAAAGTCCCCTAATGGTATTTTCAGTGATACAAGTATCATTCCTTGTCAATTTGATAGACTTTTACTAGGTCTAGGTTCCTCTTGGGGATACGTTTGTACAGAGTATCCCTTTGTTTGAAAGGGTAGTATTTTGAACTCCAATCCACCTTCCAAAAAAGGCAAATAGTTATTGGAAACGTGTGTATATATATATATATATATACTGTATATAACAAAAACATCAAAATAACACACACTACATACTGTCTTTGGAATCAAAATTTATTGAGACTCTAATGGGAATTGACATGCATGGGGAATTGTATGTCCACACCTTGTATGTAAAGTTTTTTTGGAATTAAACCCCAGGTATAGAGTCAAAAATATTTAAGTGGAATGTCTCCTTTATGTAGGGGTAATCATAGCCAAGTCTACATATTCCACAATTATTCCAAATATCTTTGGAATAAAAATTTATTGAGACTCTAATGGGAATTGACATGCATGGGGAATTGTATGTCTACAGCTTGTATGTAAAGTGTTTTGGAATTAAATCCCAGGTATAGAGTCAAAAATGTTTAAGTGGTTTTCTTTTTCTCTGTTTTTTTTTGTTTTTGTTTTCTGCAGGGTTCCGGGACGCCATGGTCCGATTGCCATTGGGAGCGGAGATTGCTGGCTGCTTTGGGCTTTTTTCTGCTGAGCGTGTTGCGTTGATACCGCCATGGCCTTGCCCCTTTTGAAAATACATTCACAAAATGTTCAAGGCTTCAATTCGCCTCAGAAACGGGCTAAAGTTTTTCATCACCTCAAATCGCAACAAATTGATGTGGTATGTCTACAGGAGACCAGGTTTTCTCAGTCCTCCGCTCCACGTTATCTTTCACATCACTATCCCATCTTTTACACGGCCTCGGCTCCTGAGAAGCGTCGGGGTGTTCTGATAGCTTTTAAACGCAATCTCCCCTTTGTCTGTTCTAGGCATATAGCGGACCCCACGGGCAGGTATTTGCTTCTGCAAGGCACCCTCTGGGACCAGGAGGTTACCTTTGTCTCTTACTACGCGCCTAACCGTTTCCAGCATAAATTATTTTCGCATCTTTGCACCATTGTTTCTCGACACTCTAAGGGTCTTCTTCTTGTTATGGGGGATTCGAATGTTACCTTGGATTCCACATTGGATAGGCGCTACGCACGGGGAGCGACCCCCTCTCATGACTTGGTGTTAGAGGAACGTATGCGCTCTCTTTTACGGACGGCGGGGCTAGCGGACGTCTGGAGGGAACTTCATCCAACTGAACGCGACTTTACGTTCTATTCCAATCCTCATGACAGTTTTTGTAGAATTGATCATATATTCATGCAGGTCCAGCAGCTCCCCTCGGTCCGGCGGATAACTATTCCCTTCTCACCCTGGTCAGATCATGATCCCTTGGTACTCCTCCTTGCCCTTTCTGGGTCAGAACGGCGCCCTTTTCATTGGCGCATCAATGACTCTTTGCTGACCACTCAGGCTACCTGCCAACAAATAGAATTCTTTTTACGAACATACTTTGCGGAAAATTCGGGATCGGTCTCTTCAGCAGTGCCCCTTTGGGAAGCTCATAAGGCCACGATGCGGGGTCATGTTATACAGCTGGCTGCGGTCCGGAAGCGGGAGCGGGAACGCCGACTCTTGGAGCTTCATTCTCTCCTGGCCTCTGTGGATGCGCGTTGGAAGTCATCTCCATCCGTGGCCCATAAACGCTCTCGGGACGCTCTGGCGACAGAATTGGACCTCCTCGCCTCTTCGGAGGCGGAACGGGCCCTGCGTTGGACCAGACATAAATTTTACTCCTGCGCTAATAAGCCCGGTCCCATGCTAGCCAGGAAACTCAATTCTGTGGGGAAACCCCATAAACCGATTCGACTTCGACTTTTCACAGGTGGCTGTACTTCTAATCCCCAGCAGATTGTTTCCCGATTTTCGGACTTCCTTTCGCGCCTCTATGCTGCCCCAGATCCTTTCCCTGTGGCCCAGGCAGAGGCATTCTTTCAAGACCTCCATCTTCCTGGATTAACCGAGGCAGCACAGGCGGCCCTCAACGCTGGTGTCACCGTACCGGAAGTGCTCCAAGCGATCAAATCTTTACGGTCCACCGCGGCCCCAGGTCCCGACGGCTTCTCCGGTCTCTATTATAAAAAATTCTCAGCCCTATTGGCACCCTTTTTAGCGGCCTATTTCAATGAGTTACGACAGGGCTCTTTGCCCTCTCCGGACGCACTTAGGGCACATATCTCTATGATTCCTAAGACGACCGACGATGTCCAGGAACCGCAAGCCTTCCGGCCCATTTCTCTTCTTAATGAAGACCTGAAGATATTGGGCAAGATCCTTAGTTTTCGCATCAATAAATATTTGTGTAGCCTGGTCCACCGGGACCAAGTAGGGTTCGTCCCTGGGAGGCAGGCGGGCGATAATGTCCGTAAGGTGGTCCATCTTATACATTTTCTGCAACAACGAAAAATCCCAGGATTCCTACTGTCCTTGGACATATATAAAGCTTTTGATTCTCTATCTTGGGAATATCTGCGGTTTGTGCTGTCTCGTTGGGGTTTCGGGGATTCTATTCTCTCTTGGATTCAGGCCTTGTATTCCTTTCCTTCGGCCTCCGTTAAATACGCTGGGTATTTCTCGGATCCCTTTCCTGTTGGGCGAGGGACGAGGCAGGGTTTCCCGCTGTCCCCAGCGCTCTTTGTCCTGGCGCTCGAGCCACTGGCTTTAGCGCTCCGGACCGATTGCAATATATCGGGGGTTCCATACGCGGGACAGGAGTTTAAGCTGAGCCTCTTTGCGGACGATGCCCTCTTGACCCTTACTAATCCTCTGATGACGCTTCCTAACTTGCAACGAGTTCTTGAGCGCTTCTCCTTGATTTCGGGTCTATGTATCAACTTGGATAAAACCGTCGCTCTCAATATTACTTTGGCTTCAGATTTGGTTTCGCGCCTACAATCCCACTTCCCTTACCGGTGGGCTTCCTCTTTTCTGGAATACTTGGGCATTCGCTTGACCCCCACCTATGACTCCCTTTTTGCTGCAAATTATTATCCTTTGCTTAGCTCTTTATCTTCTCTTATGCATTCCTGGCAATTTCCGCACCTGTCTTGGATAGGACGGGTTCATTCAGTGAAAATGACCATCTTGCCGAAATTGTTATATTATTTTAGCACCCTCCCGGTGCGGGTTCCCCCTCACTTTCTTCGGTTGCTTCAGGCGAAGTTTATGCGTTTTATCTGGGCCGATAAACACCCCAGAGTCTCGAGAAATACGCTTTTTGCTCATAGACTCCAGGGTGGTCTTGGGGTACCCAATGTAGCTAAGTATTATCAGGCGAGCCAGATTGCCCCGCTGTCTATGTTGCACGCTTCCTCCGATGTTCCTCTCTGGGTCCTGCTGGAACTACCTAATTGTGCCCCTATTGCACTGTCGACACTCCTATGGCTTCCCCCTGCCCTGCGCCCTATGGCGCTGAGTCCGATGTTGCTCCATGGCCTACAAGTCTGGGACTCGGTACGTTACTCCAGTGGCCTGATGTCACCCTTTTTGCCCTTGCTTCCAATCGTTAACAACCCTCTTTTCCCACCGGGTCTAGATTGCCCGAGGGCATTTTCTTGGTGGGTGGCTCATGGTTTCTCACAGGTGCCAACACTTTTTGATTTTTCGGTCCTTTCCCGCCTGGAATGTCCTTCGGGAGTCTCGGGATGTTCCCCCAGCGGAATTTTTTCGGTACCTTCAATTGCGGCACTGGCTACTTTCGCTGAGAGCCACTTCTGCTTTCCCATATCAGAAATCTGCCTTTGAACGGCTTTGCCAGCAGCACCCGGGCGCCCCGGGCCTTATCTCCCTTCTTTACGCAGCTTTGAACAGACGCTCGTCTCACACTTCTCTTTCATATGTTGTTCAGTGGGAACGCGACCTGGGAGTGGCTGTGGATCCGGAGGACTGGAGTAGGGCCTGGTCACTCATAGCTAAATGTTCATTTAATACGACCACGCTGGAAGCAGCCTACAAGGTATTGTTCCGTTGGTACTGGGTTCCGGCTCGTCTGGCCCAGGCTAACCCTGCCTGTAGTGATCGATGTTTTCGGGGTTGTGGCCATCGTGGCGATGTACTTCATATCTGGTGGTCATGCCCGAGGTTGGTTCGTTTTTGGTCTCGTGTGTTTGGCCTCCTTTTCACTTTGTTCCATCTCTCCATACGCCGGGATGCTCGGTATGCTTTGCTTCATTGCCCCATACCGGGCCTCTTGGCTCGTCAGCAGCGGTTGGCTTCCTATTTGTTTTTATCGGCTACTAGGACAATTGCTCAGGCCTGGAAGAGTCCGTTTGTACATTTCCAGGGGGTGCGGGATCGTATGACTACTATGATGCTCAATGAACAGATGTCGAGTATATGCAACGACTCTCAACATAAATTTTTGAAAGTATGGGAGCCGTGGTTGCAATACGCCTTTCCCACGCTCCCCCCCCGGCCAGTGTGGGGAGGTAATGGAGTTTGGTATTGGCGCTCGTGGACCCCTGCTCTTTGGGTTTTTTTGTTTTTTGTTTTTTTTCCCTTTCTTCTCTGCTCTTCTTCTCTCCTTTTCTGTTTGTTTTGATGTGACAGTGGACAACTGTCTTTAGTTGCGATAGTCAGAGTCTTACTGATGTTATTGTAACCTATGTGCCATTGATAGCCCCTGCGTGGGCATACGTTTTGCCTTATTGGAATTAGAGCGTTGTCTGCTCTATTATGCCTTTTTTATTGGTGCAATTGATAGCCCCTGCGTGGGTGTGTTTTGTTGCCTCTGTTTTATACTGTTTAAAATTAATAAAAACCATTGAAATACAAAAATGTTTAAGTGGAATATCTCCTTTATGTAAGCACAGCCAAGTCTACATATAAACTAGTTCTTCTAAACCAATGTATTAAATAGAATTGAACCTGGAAAGTGTTGTATAATGCAAACATGCATCAAATGTCCAATCAGCATTTTTCACTTCAGCAAATAATATGCACAATGTACCAAATATATAATCTTTACAGCATGTCAGCAGACAAATGAACAGTGGTGATGTGACTTCAGATCAGGAAAGAATTAAAGCTGCACTCTAAGCAGATATAAAATACACAAATTAAAGCAGAACTAACTATCTGAGCACCACAAACAGAAAATGCTGTTTAAATCATTTTTAGTATTCAAAGCAAACTCACCCATCTATTCATGTCTCCATGCTTAATGTTGATGAGAAATTACTTTAAACCCCCCCCCCCCCCCCCCCCCCTAGGATTTCTAGCTGTGGCCATCTTGAGTAAGGGCAGATGATTCATGTAGCATTTAGTTCCTGGAATCCATCTGCCCTTACGTAAGACAAGCAGGAGGGTGTGCTTAGCTGAGAAAGACCCTCCTCCTGATCAAAAAAAATGCCCATGAAGACTCCTGGGATCTTTGACATCATTGTGGCCTAGGCCAGAAACCAGGAAGCAACTGAACAAAATATATTTTAAAAAAGTTTAAAACAAGCAAGTATTATATACCTTCCTACCTATCCTATCTTTTTGCTAATGCTAGCAGCATAAGGATTAAAAATACTTCATTTTGACTGAGGTCTGATTCACACCAGATGCAGTCTAGTGCTCTTTTACTCTGCATTAACATGCACAGTGTTTTCCATGTATTCCAATGAATGTTTCACAACAGTGCAGTCAGTTCCAGTGCAGCCGACAAAATTAGAACCTGCTGCATTTGTTCTGTATAGAATGCATCTAGAACACATGTAAATGCACCAAAAATGAAACGGAGGACACGTAAATCCACCAATATGCACAGCAACGAACATTGTCCTGAGATCTTTTAAGTGTCAAAAGAAAAAAAGAGGAATAAATGCACTGGAGCACATTGAAAATGTATCAAAAACATATGTACAGTAAATGTATATGCGAAAACGCATCCGGAAAGCAGAAATTGTGCCATGAACCAGCCCTCAAAGAGTTTAGTTAAATTTTAATTCAGCTCTGTATGTATTATATAATTTAATGTATTTTTTTAATGAAACCATGTATACAATTATTATAATCTGGTATCAGCATCTTCCAGTCCAGTGTACAGTGAACTCAAACTGCAGGAGCAGGAGAAGCAGCTTAAAGGAACTAATTCAGTGGTCTTCAAACTGTGGCCCTTTGCTTGGTTTTATCCGGCCCTTGGGGCACTATTCCATCCACTGACTCCAACATTGGGACATCATTCCTGCCACTGGCACAAACAATGGGGAACAAATCCTCCCATTTACACTAATGATAGTATACAATTCCACCCAATAACACCAACATTGGGGCAATGACATCAACGATGTGGCACTATTTCTCTCGTTGACACCTACAATGGGGCACAATTCCTTCCAAAAACACATACGATAGGGCACACTTCTTTCCACTGACACCTACAGTAGAGCACAATTCCTCTCACTGACATCAGTGCTGGGATACAATTCCTTCCAATGACACCAACCATGGGGCACCATTCCTCCAATTCAGGGGCGGACTGACAACTCATGGGGCCCCTGGGCAATAGGGGATCATGGGGCCCCTGTGTCCTTGCCCAAATTTAAAAAAGCCTATGAAAAAGGTACCAGGGGCATCTCATGGGGCCCCCTACTGACCCCGGGCCCTCGGGCAGTGCCTGAGTTTCCAAATGGTCAGTCTGCCCCTGCTCCAATTAACACCAATGGTGGGGCACTGTTCCTCCCACTGACACCAACAATAAGCCACTACTCGTTTATAATAAGCCACTACTCCACCTACTGACACCAACAATGGGCCACAATTCCACCTACTGACACCAATGATGGGGCAATATTCCTCCCACTGACGCCAATGATGAGGAACTATTCCTTCCACTGACACCAATGATGGGGTATGATTCCTCCCCTAATTCCAAAGATCGGGCGTTGTATACTCCCAGTGAAGCCAGGACATTTTCTTCTCTGACTTCCCACAGTCATGCCCCCCTAAAGTCTGAAAGACTATTAACTGGCCCTTTGTTTAGAAAGTTTGGAGACCCCCAAGCTAATTAGTACTTCTGCAATGTCCATGTGCCAACAGGGAACATGCAAAAAGGAGGAGAGAGCAGTGTAACAGACAGAGGTTTTACTCTGCTGGTCTGCTGCTTCTCCTTTCACTGTCCAATCAAAGGCCCTGTAAAGGCTATTGCAGCAGAAACAAACAAGGGCCACTGTGAACTGTGCTGCATGGCATAAATTTCAAAATATCAGGAATAGATAGATAAACACAAATCAGTTGACCAGAGGTGGACAGACCATTTGGAAACTCGGGCACTGCCCGAGGGCCCGGGGTCAGTAGGTGGCCCCATGAGATGCCCCTGGTACCTTTTTCATAGGTTTTTTTTGAGTTTGGGCAAGGACACAGGGGCCCCATGATCCCCTATTGCCCAGGGGGCCCCATGAGTTGTCAGTCCGCCCCTGCATTTGACAGATATACTATGTACTTCATCTGTGTATTTTGCGGTTTGCTTGCAGCTCAGGTTTAAATCAGATAAACGCTCATCTGCATTCTGGTTGACTCACAACACACCTGCCCTATACTATACACCACACTGCTCTTTCCAACCATCAACCTCACAGATAGAAGGCCATATGGAAGAATCATTCCCCATATATTCCCTCCAGATGGAAAGCATTTGTTTACATAACGCCTTGGTTAAACTGCCCTTATCAGGAAACAATAGGGTTAATTTATAACCTGCGATGGGTGTCTTGTACATATTTGTCCACTATTCTGTGAAAAGTGACCTTTGCTGATATGGCCATTTTAACACCAGGTGACAGTTTGTATTTGTGATCCCAATGTCTGCTGTTGGCAAAGTGTTAACTGCTGCGCTATAGAGTTTATTTAACTTGCGCTCGTTTTTCATTCATCTGACAAAAATAGAAAAGATTGCTTATTGTATAACATGCCTCTTGTTTGCACAAATTTGACTGCAGCTGTTCATCAGAAATGTTAAGGTTAATATAGTCTCCAGGTGGTTCTTATCTTTCTTTTTATTTAAGTGATATTTTAATGGTTTATTTTTATTTCATTGCTTGTCAAGCTGTTCCAGTGTATTTTTCCATGCTCATCTTTATTCAAAACATTCACTAGGCAATGTATACATTCTTTTGTATTGTGTACAAGATAGGTAAGGATTGAGGAATTGTTGAATTTTTTCTGTATGCAAAGTCTTATATTACGTCTATATTTTTCTGTTGTGTTTTTATGTATGAACATCTGTAGAGTATCTGTTTTCTCTCAATTAAACAACCAATGGTGCAACTCAAAAGAGTGAAGAATACAAATCTATGCAACAGCTGACCTAAAAAAAAGCCTAAATCTTCCAAAGGACTCCAAGCCAGTTCACACCATGAATCTCGAAGAAACACGCTAAGCATTCCTGTGCAATTCACATGCAATCCAGGTGCAGTGTGATTTCAACACATTCATTTGGAATGGCTAAAATTGTACTGCACCACCACAAAAGTAGTGCATGGGTTTTTTTTACCTTCCTCTGGTGCAGGCCAACATACTGAGTTTGCGACCTGCTTTTGAGGTGTCATTAGCATTGCACTGACACCCGCTGTAGATCACAAGGGTAGTGCGTTTTGAATGTGGTGCAAGAAGCATGCACAGAATGCAGGTTTCCCACACCACTTTCTGGTGTGAACCGGCTCTTAACTACTTGCCGCACCTCGTCCCTCCCGAAGGGCGTCATATGATGTCCTTCCCAGATTGCATTTGCGTGTACACGCAGGGTGCACTGTAGCGAGATCTGTCATCCGCCGTGTACCTTGGACACGGTCGATGACAGATCTGTGTACCGGCCCCGTTGCCAGTACCATGTGACCTACTGTGACCAATCACAGCAGGTCACATGACAGTTGTATACAATGGATGGCTTCCTTTCATGCCATCCATTGCAGGGGTGGACTGACAACTCATGGGGTCCCCGGGCAATAGGGGATCATGGGGCCCCTGTGTCCTTTCCCAAACTCAAAAAAGCCTATGAAAAAGGTACCAGGGGCATCTCATGGGGCCTCCTACTGACCCCAGGCCCTCGGGCAGTGCCCAGTTTCCAAATGGTCAGTCCGCCGCTGATCCACTGCATACAAGTGTGTCTATCTGTGAATGGTCACAGTGATCACATGCACAGGCTGGGCCAATCACAGCTCATCTGTATCATGTGATTAGCCGTGGCCAATCAAAGCTAATCACAACAACAAAAAACCTGAATGAATTGATTTCATTCAGTTAAATGCTTGCTTATAGCAAAGAATTCCTTTGCTATAAGCAATCAAATTGTGTAAAAAAGAAAAAATACTGATCACTTCCCCGAAGTAGTACAATGTTACTATGGTAACATTACACTACTTTGGTCATAATGTAATATGAAAAAAATCTTAAAAAAGAGGAAAAAATTTAATAAAAAATAATTTAAAAATTTAAAAAAAATTATCAATTTTTTTTTGTACTGTCACCAGCCAGTGTCCCTGATCATTGCCACACCTATTATATGCTGATGCTGTACTGCACTGGTGACCGTATGTAAAAAAAAAAATTGTGAAAATAATTTTTTTAATTTCTTCATTTTCCAAAAAATTATGACAAAAAAATTACAACTTCAAAAAACTCGCCATGCCTCTTATGAAATATGAAGGACTGTCTACTTTACAAAAATGGGTCATTTGGGGGATATCTGTACTGTTCTGACATTTTTGGGCCTCAAGAAATTGGATTGGCTGTCAGTACTTCAGGATTGATCAATTTTCAGATATATCCCATAGTTTGTGAATTCTATAACTTTCCTACAAATTAAATAATAAGTACTGATTTGGGTTATTTTCACCAAAAACATGTAGCAGAATACATCTCGGCCTAAATTTATGAAGAACAATTATTTATTTGCAAACTTTTATAACAGAAACAAAGAAAAACGTGGGGTTTTTTTTCAAAATGTTTGGTCTTTTTTTTGTTAATTTAGCAAAAAATTAAAACTCCAGTGTTGATTAAATACCAGCAAAAGAAAGCTCTAGTTGTGTGAAGAAAATGATAAAATTTCAGTTTGGGTACAATGTTGCATGACCGCGCAATTGTCATTCAAAGTGTGAGAGCGCTGAAACATGAAAATTGGCCTGGGCAGGAAGGGGGTAAAAGGTATTGAAGTGGTTAAACAACCAGAATGAATAAAGGTCAGGTAGCACTTGCACCATATACAAATGAACAGAATGTAGCAAATAGTCCAAGGAACACTGGCAACAAAAAAACAACCTGAAAGTGTTATTAAACCCACAACAGTAAAATCAGTCTGTATATGCAGGAAGGCATGCTTGTTATACTCACCGTGGAACCTCAGGGGTTAATCTTCTGCATTGTGTAAAAACACTGTTTGATCCTGACCTCTCTGATTCTCCCCTTCTTCCAATGTCCCCCTTTTATCTCCTGATAACACATATCGTGCAGTGTGATTTCCACACATTCATTTGAATGGGCTGAAATCGTGCTGCGTGGCCGCAAAAGTAGTGCATGCACTACTTTACAAAATGCAGAGCAACCAAATCATATGGTACTTCTGTACCATGCAATCTGGTGCAGGCAAACACACTGAGTTTGTGACCTGCTTTTGAGGTGTCATTAGCATTGCACTGACACCCGCTGCAGATCACAAGGGTAGTGCGTTTTGAACGTGAAGTGAGAAGCACGCACAGATTGCAGGTTTCCCACACAACTTTCTGGTGTGAATTTGCTCTTAAACAACCAGAATTAATAAACTTCAGGTAGCACTTGCACCATATACAAATGAACAGAATGTAGAAAATAATGTAGCATAGTCCAAGGAACACTGGCAACAAAAAAACAACATTAAAGTGTTACTAAACCCACAACAGTACAATCAGTCTGTATATGCAGGAAGGCATGCTTGTTATACTCACCATTTTTGGAAAGGGTCAGGGACTTTTTTTTCTCGCAACAGATTGCAACACACATGGGTGTGAACCAGGCTATTGGATTTAAAATGTTACTAAACCCACAACAGTAAAATCAGTCTGTATAAGCAGTAAAGCATGCTTGTTATACTCACTGTGGAATCTAAGGGGTTAATCCTCTGCATTGTGATCCTCCCCTTCTTGCAGTGTCCCCCTTTTTATCTCCTGATAACACATCATTAGGAGTCACTCTGCACATGCTCAATTTGGTGTGTATTGCTAGAGAATTAGTTTTTTCTTAGGAGAGTGCATGTGATCAACACAGGTTCTTGGCCTGCATAGTTGCTCTTAGTAACTGACTCAGAAACTAGTGGGTCAAAATAATAGGTAACCAACAAGCATTTCAGAAGGTAGTTAGTAACAGCAGCTCCCGTATATCTCTATGACTGACATACAGATTTAGATTCACTTGTTACTTGTCAGGAACTGAAAAATGCATGTGTTAATAAATTAATGATATTTATGTAGATCCAGGTCAAGGAGTAATCCCAGCAGATAAGGCTTAGGATCAAGAGCCACTGGGGAGCCCATATGGTCGTGAAGGACTTGGGTTACTTGTGCCCAAAATCCCTGGATGTGTGGAGAGTGCCATAGTAAGTGGCCAAATGTACCTGGAATAACAAGACACTTAGGGCGCATGGGGTTACGAGTGGAGTCAAATTTTGCCAGTTTAAGTGAAGTTAGATAGGCTTGATAATACATCAAGCCTATCTGTGAAAGCTTGGGGGAAACTAATTTAGAGGCCTCCAGGGCCTCCCCCCATTCCTCACCATCAAGCCTTCCGATATCAATAAACCAGTGTGATTTGACAGAATAGGCCAAGTCTGACAGTTGACATCAGGGGCGGACTGACCATTTGGAAACTCGGGCACTGCTGAGGGCCCGGGGTCAGTAGGGGGCCCCATGAGATGCCCCTGGTACCTTTTCATAGGCTTTTTTGAGTTTGGGCAAGGACACAGGGGTCCCATGATCCCCTATTGCCCAGGGGCCCCATGAGTTGTCAGTCCGCCCCTGGTTGACATCATAACAGGAGCTGAGGCTTCCAATGGGGTGAAATTCATTTCCCTCACCATGGAGAGAGAGGAAATCCTCCAACACAGACAGAGATACAATCTTACAGGGGATCTAACCTTTTTCTCACTCTGTCCAAAACAAAGCAAATGTTCTTTCCTCTGTTTGGTTTTATGTTTCTACACAGTTATCTTTACTGGCCAGGATGTCACACATCTGTAACCAGTGTGGATAAGCAGACTGTTTGGACAGGCAAATTTATGGTTATCCAAACAGGGACCTTATGTTCTCTATACTTTACTGGCTCCTTTTTTCCAGTCTGTATGAATTATATATCACAATTTTATCTCAACTTTCCTCATGTATCAATTGTATGAAGCAAATAATTTGAATACTTGCTATGGGCATTCCCCTTTCAGACACGTCCAGCTGTTTGGCTTCAACAGTCAATTCTAATAGCTGTATTTCCAAAAGTGGTGCACTATGGAAAAGCATGTAGACATGGTATTATCTGTCAAGGCAAAGTCACAGCTGGTTTCAGTTCCAACTCTGCCATAGCTCAGTCCAGACAAGCTGCAATGATATATGATAGACAAATATGAGAGCAGAGTCTGCCTAGAAAGTCAGGAAATTAGGCAGATTATATGACATACCCCTAATATGGACATGAAAAAGAAAGTACTGCTTCATAATTATTAGTCTCAAAGGTACCTTAAAGCAGGGAGGTCAATGTGCAAGTCATGCCATTATGTTAATTAGTATGGTTGTAAATCATTAAAATGTGGTTGAAATACTACAGATAGTGGATGATGAAAAAGATATCAAGCACCATAGAGGCATTTCTAAAGAAAATGGTACATGTCTGTTAGTTTGTGACATCGTTAACAACACCCACCAAGGAGTGCAATGAAGATTGACATTAAAGTGCTTTGAACCAGCTGACGGACTCTCATTTTTAACACTTTGGTCAAAATCTGTATTACATTGTAACCATTTGTCCATTATCTCTGTGAATAATTTGCCAGCACTTAAGCCTTGATGAAGGGGGAGTGTTGAGCCCCCAAAATCCTCTCTTGTATTAAAAGAGGTATAGACTCCAGAGATATAATTTTACCCCTGTACAAATCATTAGTAAGACCTCATCTGGAATATGCAGTTCAGTTTTGGGCACCAATTCACAAAAAGAACATTGGGGAACTGGGGAAAGGACAGAGAAGGGCAACCAAACTGATAAGAGGCATGGAGGAGCTCAGCTATGAGGAAAGATTAGAGGAACTGAATTTATTCTCTCTTGAGAAGAGGGGATTAACTGCTTCCCCGCTGCCCTATAGCAGAAATACTGCTACAGGGCGGCAGGGGTGCACAAAATCACGTATATATACGTAATTTTGTATTTCCCGTTAGGGGGGCAGGCAGCCACGGTTGTCAATCACTGGGTCCCAGCCGGTGATTACCCGCTGGCTCCCGGTGAGGATCTGGAATGGGGAGGAAGGCTGCTTTGTTTACTAACAGTTCTGGTCCCTGTCGGCTCAGGCACACTGCTCTCCAGAGCAGTTTGGTTACAGTGAAGCACCAACACACCGTCCCCCCAGTAAAACACACCCAGCACACAGTTAACCCTTTGTTCACCCCAGATGTTAACCCTTTCCTCCCCAGTGCCATTAGTACAGTGTTAGTGCTTTTTTTTTTAGCACTGATCATTGTATTGGTGTCACTGGGGATGTCAGTGACACCCAGTCAGTTCCCCGGAGTGTCAGAATGCCCGCCGCAGTCCCGCAGTCCTTTAGAAGCTGAACCCATTTCTGGCAGATTATCCAGTATTTTTTCTTGCAGGGTCTTTAAAAGGACCAAAATGTCCACTTATTGCATAGATGTATTGCTTTTTTCTTACATTTTGCCCACACTTTTATTTCAACACATTTCTGTTTACTGGTACAATTGCAACAAAAAAATTACAATATACTGTACTTGCTCAAAAGCTCCTGTTCATTGTTTAGACAGCCTATCCCTTCAGCAAATAAAAAAACGATTTCCATCTGTTACAATGTTGTTTGCAATCTGTCTAAAAATCAAATGCTTATTGTAAAAAGGGAAAGGGAAAACAATATCTTGTTCCCATTGTGTCAGATCAAAGAACTTCTCAATCTTTTTGAAACAAAAATATGGAAAATCTCAGAATCTCACTTAAAACATCATATCACACTGATATGTATACAGTAAATTTCCATGTTGGCTAGTACATTCCCTAGCACTAGTAGCATCTGTTGGAAGTGTCCATAAGCCCCGATTCACACTTCTGCTGTGCGGGCAATGCTGCACTCCCTGTGAATTTCCCGCACCGCAGTGCAAGCAATGTTTTGCGATCTGATGCGGACGTCAATTCAAAGTTAACAACACCCCAAAATCAGGTCACAGAGGCAGTGCATTTGCCTGAAACGGATTGCATGGTACAAAACGACCATGGGATCCATTTCAAGAACGGTCCCAAAAATGCTGCAGGTGATATGAGCCAATCAGGATGAATGGGCTCAAATTGCATAGGAATGGGGTGAGGTTCCTGTGCGATTCACATGCGATCCATAGTGTGAACCTAGGCTCAAATGTAGAAAATACAGCCACATTTGTTAATTCTGTTAAAAAATACACAACTGACAGGACTCTTTTTCAGTTCACACTGAATCCACACTCTGGCTGCACCGAAAATATGTGAACAGGCACAATGGAAAGCAGTGATCTTTCACTTGTCATGAGAACTGGATGCAGTTCAAAACGCATCCAATTCACATATGTGTGAACCGGCTCTCACTGGAAAAATATATTAGTTCGATTAACGGTATTTCAGGTGTGAGTAGTAAGTTATCAGCAAAACAAGTTTTACTAAATCTGAATTATCAGCAAAACAAGTTCAGAATCTAGGTTATCAGCAAAACAAGTTTTACTAAATCTGAATTCTCAGCAAAACAAGTTCAGAATCTAGGTTATCAGCAAAACAATGTTTTTCTAAATCGTAGGCATATGTCCTGTAAGTTGAAGGCTTCTGTGCTGCAAACTTATGTAGTGCCCCTCTAGTTAGCCAGGGGGAGCTAGACTAGGTTTTTAGGTAGAAGTATGAGTCAGCCTGGCTATGAGTTGCCAGGTCACCTGGGGTCAGGACCACCCTTAGATGTAACTGGGCCTGATCAGCAGGAAGTGGTCAGTGGAAGATGGAGTAGAAGGCTGGAGTATGGAGCTTGGGAGGGGGCCCAAGGAAGGGGCCTAGCTACAGGTAGGTGTTGATAGAGGGGACCTCCACTGTGCCACCGTCTACTAAGAGGGACAGCCTGTGCAGCAGGGAAGGCGCTAGCCCAGCAGAATGCCTGAAGGCAACCACCAACCCATAAAGCTGTCAGGAAGGACAGTGTGAGTAACCTCCCTGTTACACCCCCTGAGACGGATAAGGGGACAGGGCAGTCAGGTGGAGAACCCAAATAGCTCCTCAGCTGGGGCTGTTTGCACTTAGGCAGCTTCTGGATCCCCTTGACCAGGGAATACCCTTAGTACTGCTGGGTGAAGAAGATTCATCTGGGGTCTGAGGAGGTACACTATAGAGCAGGAGTGCTCTCAAAGAAAAGACAGATTTTTATTCCTGTCCTTAGACTTGTACATACCGTATTTTTCACTCCATAAGATGCACCTGACCATAAGACACAGCACAGGAGATGACCAGGTACTGCGGACATAGTACAGGAGATGACCAGAGACTGCGGACATAGTACAGGAGATGACCAGAGACTGCGGACATAGTACAGGAGATGACCAGAGACTGCGGACATAGTACAGGAGATGACCAGAGACTGCGGACATAGTACAGGAGATGACCAGAGACTGCGGACATAGTACAGGAGATGACCAGAGACTGCGGACACAGTACAGGAGATGACCAGAGACTGCGGACACAGTACAGGGAATGACCAGAGATTACGGACACAGTACAGGAGATGACCAGAGACTGCGGACACAGTACAGGGAATGACCAGAGACTGCAGACACAGTACAGATGACCAGATATTGCAGACACTGTACAGGAGATGACCAGAGACTGCAGACAGTACAGGGATGATCAAGAGACTGCAGACAGTACAGGGATGATCAAGAGACTGCAGACAATACAGAGGATGACCAGAGACTGCAGACAGTACAGAGGATGACCAGAGACTGCAGACAGTACAGGGGATGACCAAGAGATTGCGGACCTTTGGGGAGGGAGGGGGAGCGGGTTCCTGAATTTGACAGGTACCCGCTCCCACTTCCATGGAGTTGTCCTCCCTTTAGTGTGGACACCCGGCTGTGACAGTCGGGTGCCCACTGCGCATGCACGAGAAGTGCTGCGCTTTGTGAATGGCCCGGTGTCTTCTGGGACCTGCATGTGTCCCAGAAGATGCCGGATCATTCACAAAGCGCTTCTCGCGCATGCGCAGTGGGTACCCGGCTGTCACAGATGCCGGCGTGGGAAGATGCTAGCGCTGGAAGACTGTACAGCGCTGGACTAAGGAACAGGTAAGGTTCTGCTGCAAAGAAGAGCTGAGCGGCCGGCCCGGTATTCTGACACGGTGGCAGCAGCGGAAATACCGGACCGGCCACTCCATATTCGCTCCTTAAGACACACTGGCATTTTCCTCCCTTTTTTGGGGGAAAAAAGTGTGTCTTATGGAGCAAAAAATACGGTAGTTTGTTCCTTGGGCATCCCATGTATCCCTCATCCCCAACCAAGTTCAATACCCTTAATAAAACCACAAAAACAAGCCTAAGGATTGGTTACTGTCTCAGTGTGCAAGTGTGGAGATGTCTGTTGCCTGGCTGTGCAGGACCGTAGGGGGACCCAAAAACTTAGCGACTAAGAGGGTAGTGCTACACTTATTATTGCTGTAAATAAATTTAGTTCCCAATAATAGAAATCAGAAACACAGCATCTATTAAGAACTGGATTGTATCAAAGAATAAAAGCAAATCTCGAAATAACCTTGAATACAACATTAAGAACATTTAGATTTTTTGAGATTCCTGTAATCTTTTATTTTCTTATAAGAGTGCTTGACTATTTTAAAGTAACATTAAACCCTCATTAAACACTGTGTACAGCCATCCAAAGCAGTGTGCACGAGCTGACAGGGAGGAGAACTGTTTTGTTTATAAACAGTTCTCCCTGTTGGAGATGCTCGTGAATCACTGGGCGCTGGCAAGTAAGCACTGGTCGGGACCCTGTGATTGACAGCCATGGCTGCGAATGGCATATATATATATATATATATATATATATATATACAGTATATACTGTATGTACATTGTGGACAATAGAATAAATATGTCCCAGTAAACTATTTGTTAAAATTCTACCCAAGCAGTTTACAACTTTCAATGCTGCTGGCTCATGTTCTCAGTGCTGCTTTCCTGAACTTCTGGTGTACGCAGGAAAGTGTTAACAGTAGACAGTGCAGTCTCCAGCCTGTTAGCTTGCAGAAGGAAGGAGGGCAAAGGAAGGAGGGATATGGCAGTGCCCTATCATCCTAGACTAAGGGGTTCTTTGTTAATATTGATGCACACAGTGTAGGGAGACACAACTCTAGTCCCTGCATGCAGGGTGACTCCACAGAATTCTGCAGGAGAAAGGAGCAACTGGAGAAACAGGAAATCTGCGGTTGCAGCCATGGTAGCTACCTAACTGGAACGTAGGCAAAGACTAAAGTAGAGTTATGGGCAAAACTTATTTTGTCTCATTTTGGATAGAGTAAGAAAGGATTGCAACCCCTGTCAGTTTATTTTTTGCCATCTGTGTCCCATAGTCAAACAGGCAGTGATTGATAATCCCCGCAAATTAAGGGATTCCTTTGGGAACTAGTGTCCCCATTGTAAATTTTACCCTCTCTTTCTTTTCTGGGGACAACTTAAAATTTGGGGTTTTCTTTACCTTCACTTTTGATGATATTGGTAAACAGGACAAATAGAGAGGGTGAATCTCCCTAATGGCGGTACTGACGGCAATAAAAACCTAATAGATTCTAATTCCTCTCCACTTTGTCCAGAACTAATATAAAAGTTTTGCCTTCAGTTATATTTTAAAAGATTAAGAAGCTGCATACTCAATAAGTGATTAAATTACCTGCTGTTTGTTCATAAAAAAAACTGAGGGCCAATATCACTTTCAGTTCTGCATCTTGCATGTACTATTACTATAGAACAGTGGTCTCCAAACTGCGGCCTGGGGGCCAGATGCAGCCCTTTGCTTGCCTTTATCTGGCCCCTGAGGCACTTTTCGTCCCACTGATACAAGACACTATTTCTCCCACTGACACCAACAATGGGGCATAATTCCCATTACTGACATTAGCAATGGGGCTCATTGACACCAACAGTGGCGCCCTATTTCTCCCACTAACACCAACAGGCCACTATTCCTCCCACTGACCCCAATGATGAGGCAGTCAAACTGACACCAATGATATGGCACTATTCCTCCCACTGACACCAGCAATGTGGCACTATTCCTCCTCCTAATAGCAAAGATGCATGGTTTACTCCCACTGACACCAGGACAATCGCAACTCTCAATGGCCACAGACCGGCCCCCCTACAATCTGAAAGACAGTAAACTGGCCCTTTGTTTAGAAAGTTTGGAGACCCCTGCTATAGAAGATAGACAGTATATGGAAATATGTTTGTCCTCTGGGCCAGCTCTAAACGTTGTTAATACAAAACTATTTCACAGCAAAACAAAGAACACAATGAAAGCCTAATATTATAGTATATACAATTCACAAGCCAATATGCAAAACATTAATTATTAAGGCCTGACAGTACCTCTTCAGATATAACATGTGTATACAGAAATACAGGAATTTCACAAGGGCATAATGAATGTATCCCTAAGGGCTTGTCCACACTTGATTAAATTTCTAACTCTTACCAAACTCTCCTATAGCTTTAGTATGGGCGTTAGACAGGTGTTTATGAGCTTTAGTATGGGCATTAAACAGGCATTAATGAGCTATAGTATGGGCGTTAGACAGGCATTGATGAGCTTTGGTATGGACTTTAGACAGGCGTTAATGAGCTTTGGTATGGGCATTAGACAGGCGTTAATGAGCTTTGGTATGGGCATTAGACAGGCGTTAATGAGCTTTGGTATGGGCATTAGACAGGCGTTAATGAGCTTTGGTATGGGCATTAGACAGGCGTTTATGAGCTTTGGTATGGGCATTAGACAGGCGTTTATGAGCTTTAGTATGAACCTTAAACAGGCATTAATGAGCTTTAGTATGGGCGTTAGACAGGTGTTAATGAGCTTTGGTATGGGCATTAGACAGGCATTAATGAGCTTTGGTATAGACCTTAGACAGGCGTTAAAGAGCTTTAGTATAGGCGTTAGACAAGCGTTATTTGATCTTTAGGTTGGCTGTTTCCAAGTGTTACAAAACGCTCCCCAAATGCCCTATGTGCAGCTTTGAAGTCTTTTATGAGCAATTGACAAGCTTTAAAACCACACCACACTATAAATAAATTGTAATGTTATTAACGCTCCACAGCCGCACCGCAAATGCCTCGCAATCGCCTGCCAGGGTGATTGAGGAGCATCACCATAGACTTGAATGGGAGGCTTTGAATGGCTTCAAACTCCTCCTGACTCAACGTGAAGCTTCGATTTTGAAGCAATGTGACGCTAATGCTTCATGTTTTGATAATGTGAACAGCACTGTGTGCATAGGCGTTTGAGGAGCATTAAAAACTCTTTCAAAGCCAGTGTGAACTAGACCTTATTAAAGCAGGATATGTGCTTAATACCCAAGCGTCTTTCTAAAATGTCCCCAAGTTTGTCTCTCTCCAGTTTTAGGGGCTGTGGCCAAGCTGGCTCTGCTCTCCATATGTGGTGGACCTGTCCCAAGCTCTGGTGATTTTTAATACGGGTTCATTCATTAACCTACTCAGTAATTATGGTTCCCAGAGAACTTCGGACCATGTTGCTCAATGAACCTGTAGACAATGTCCTGAGATCCATGCAGACCTTGATATACTTTATGTTCCTGCCCTCCAAAATAGCTATTTCTACTGCTTGTAAAAGCCCCGTGATTGATTTGGCCTTAAAGTGGTTGTAAAGGCTGAAGGTAAAAAAATCTTCTGTGTGCAGCAGTTCCCCCAGCCCCCTCAATAGTTACCTGAGCCTCATCATGATCCAGTGATGTGAATGACAGCCTCAGCTATCCCAGGTCTCTGCCTCCTCATTCACTGAGACATCAAGTGGGAGCCATTGGCTCCTGCCACTGTCAATCACAGCCAGTCAGCCAATGAGGAGAGAGGGGCATGGCAAAGCCACAGCTCTGTGTGTGAATGGACACATGGAGCAGCCGGTACCCCCATAAGAAGCTACTTGCTGTGGGGCACCCGAATTCAGAGAGAGAGGGGCCAGGATAGTCTGCGGGGGACCTGAGAAAAGGAGGATTCAGGCTGGTCTGTGCAAAACCAGTGCACACAGCAGGTAAGTATAGACATGTTTGGTATTTTACAAAACAAAAGTAACCTTTAGAATTGCTTTAATGAAATGGAAACTGAGTTGGCTTATGCTACACAAAACACTAGTGGGATAAACTACCCGTTAGAAAAAAAATGGCATCCCTGGTTATTCTACCTGCAGGTACCGGACACTTAAGGTTGTCATTAGATTGGAGGCATGGCGGATTTCCGAGACGGGTGTATACTTCCTCCGCGTTTTGGACCCTTACTCAGGGTTAAAGAATATAATCTAGACTGCATAGGTGCTCCATCCCCCAGAGGGATATGAGGAAATTGCATTAGAACTGACTATAGTGTTACTACTTCCTTTCGCCCTTTTTTTCCCTCATATCTCAATTCTTTTATGTTTGTTTTCTTATTGTCGCCTATGTATAAATCTTGCCTATTTAGACAATTCACTTTGATACATACTTTGGTACTCCTGTACTGTTCTATTGTTATTTCAAACTGAAAAATACAGGAATTTTTATTTATAGTTTCAGTTGGTGACATCAAGATCCTACGCAGAGAACTAAAGACATATTTTTCACAAAGAAAGGTTTTTGAAGTGTATGTATACCCAATACTTTTAGTTTTAGTTTTGGATACAATAGGTAAAGGCCAGAACCTCTTTCAATTGTATGGGGCTCTGATAGAGAATTTTCCCCTAATTTTTGTTCTGGGGACAGCCTACTATCATGTCAGACGTGAGGGGGAATCAGCATGAGGGAAACAGACAATAAAAAGCTGACAATGTACAGCATTCTCCTACATAATATTAAAAAAACAAACATTTTTACTTGCTTGTGCAGTTGTTAGAAAGTTTTAGCCTCACTTTTTGTCCACGGGACAACCTTTTTACCAGACAGGTAGTGAAGGAATTTTTCTAATATTGCCTCCGACTGTAGTTCCATCCCTTTCCCACTCTATCCAAAACTAAAAAAAAGTGTTGGGTATAGATACACTGTAACCACTTGCACTCCACAGGATTTACCCCCCTTCCTGACCAGGCCATTTTTTGCGTTAAGGTGCTCCATTACTTTAATTGACAATTGCGCAGTCATGCAATGCTGCACCCAAATGAAATGTATGTCCTTTTTTTCCCAGGAATTGAGCTTTCTTTTGGTGGTATTTGATCGCCTGTGCGATTTTTTTTTTTTTTGCGCTATAAAAAAAAAAGCCCGACAAATTTGAGAAAAAAATATATTTTTGACTTTTTGCTATTAAACATGTCCAGTAAAAAAAATTTAAAAAATCAAATTTCGTCATAAATGTACACCAAAATCATTGAACCTATACGGGGTTAACTGATCTTGCAACCCGTAGTGATCCGCAGGATCAGTTTCAGCGGTTTGCAGCCTGTAAGGGGTTAACTGTGGCAGCTCTGTGCTAAAGTCGGAGATCGGCTTCTTCAGCCTGAAACTGGCACATGTGCAGTTGTTTCAGGGGATACATATTTTCACGGATCCGGGATACTCATTTTACCCCTACACCAGGAGCAGCTGTCACTGGAATCTGGGATCACCCCAATAACTGGCCAGGACCTTCACAGAGCCCAGAAGCTCTGCTGGCATCCTGCTCCTGCACCCCCTGTGATGGTGACACACGGTGCGGCCCGCACCCCCCTAGGGACACCACTGCAAGTATCAGAGATCAAAGCACACAAATCCATCTTGTAGAGAATCCACAAAAATGTCTGCTATCACACCACAACCTAACCTCACCTCAAAGTCGAATTTTTCCTCTACATCACTTTATGCACTTCCCACCAGAAAAACAACACTTCCATGAGCATTTATCAAGCATTCTGGAAGTTTTTTAACATTTCATAAACGCAACGAAAAAACATCTTACACATGGTAAATGCTATAGGCGTGTTAATGAGCATTGCTTTGTTCTTCGTAATCAACACACATGTGAATGAGCCCTCTATATAATACTATAAAATAATTATTTATGATCTGTCTAAAAACTGTGTTGTAACACCAGGCTCATGAATAAGTTTAGACTGTTGATGAAGTCATGCAAATAAGGTCAAAATGAAGTCTCTCTAATCCCAATGAGGTTGTTTAGGAATAGTCTAAGAAGTCACAAAGAGAGCATTTGTAGAAGCTAATTCCTTTAATAAGAATACAGCCAACTCATGTTGAGGGGAGCACCTCCTTCCTCAGGGCTTTTGTTGGCAATAGAGATAAAGAAATCTGGAGAACTGGCAGTAAAAGCTTTAATATATTAACTCATTAGACATAAATAGTGCTCTCATGGAGGTCTTGAGTGTTCCAGCTGGCAATAGTCCTGAAAATAGGGGTTCTCATCCCCGAAACACATGGCCCCAGTTCCTCATTAAAAGATTTTGCTTCTATGAAGGCCTGCTTTGTGATGTATGCCATTCCTAAGGAATCTTGGTGTCCAGTGAGGTGCTTGTCATTTTGATTTTCCAATATTTATTTGGTACATGCATTTGCCAAGGTCAGGTCTTCTGGCTTGCTACTCCCACTCACTGCATTACCATCTTCTTATGTATTAGAGCTAAAATTCAGAAACATCATGAAAACCTCAAAAATGTATAAGTCAAAACAAGACAATCACTGTAAGCTTGGTCAAACCGGGTAGAGTAATCTGATTCCGGCACATTGAAGACTTCATGTGCTTCTCAATGCCTCTCTTGTATCACACAAACCCTATCATTTGTTGGATCTGATTCATATTTCAGTATTGAATAATGGTACAAGGATGCTTTGTGGACCAGATGTTGAACTCATTTTTTAAGTACATAATATCTACAAACAGTGCCTACAGAAGGGAATTACTAGATTGCTCAATGCCAAAAGTCTGGTATTAAATTTCTCTGCTGTTGTAAACATGTACTTCTATTTAAAAATGTATTTTGGTATGTGATTAAGAAGGAAATCAGTAGTTACAACTGAATACAAAACACTTATTCTTGGGCATAACTGCTGTCACACTTGGCAGATTGGAGCCTTTTCTTGGTTAAAGAGCATGGTGTTTAAGGCCGTTGTGAGTTTTGCATGATGGTTTTAACAGCTCACAATGGTCTTTTGATTCTCTCTTCTACTGTACAGAAGAGTTGGAAATCTCCTTGTGTGATTAGTAACTATGATCACCAAAGATGCTTCTTTTTACCCCATGGAACATGACAAAAGAACTTATTACCACAAATTATGCTTAACATTAGAAGCATTGCTTCTCTTTTATGGGTAGCCTTAGAAGCTTAATTCACCTTTAACTACTTCCCGTCTGGCCCATGTACATAAACGGCCAGACGGGAGTAGTGCAGGAGCGGGTGGCCATTTTTAAACGTCCTCCCACATCCCTGCCTGTGCTCCCTTGGAGTGCGTGGCATCGTGGAACACCAACACAGCAGAACACCGATCACTGTACGAAACCTCTGTGTGAGGTCATGATCATGTGATCACTAATTGGCCAATCAGTGATCACATGAATAGTAGTAAGCAAGATGTCACTTCTGACATCATTGCTTACTACTAGTGAAATCTGTGAATGATCACAGAGGTTACATGGTAGAAGGCTATTCACAACAGCCTTGTACCATGTGACAAGCTGTGACCAATCACAGCTCTCACAGTATTTCTCAATGGCTGCAAGAATGCAGCCAGAGAGAAGGAGAAATGATTGCTTATACAGCCTTTATGGGTGTAAAAGCAATCCGTGTAAAAAAAAAAAAATCTTCATCACCCCCCACAAGTAGTACAGTGCCACTATGGTGACACTGTGCTGCTAGGGTGACAGTATGTTAAAAAAAAACATAAATAATAATATAAAAATGTAAAAACATTTTTTGAAAAAATTATAATTTTTGGTTATAAACTAATTTGGGTTATTTTTGTTTTACTAAAAAGATAGATGAATACATTTTGGCCAAGATTTATGAAGAAAGATTATGTATTTGCAAAAGTTTTTCAAAATGTTTGGACTTTTTCATTTATATAGCATAAAAACTAAAAATCCCAGTGGCTAATAAATGCCACCAAAATAAAGTTTTATCTGTCTCAAAAAAATGCTAAAAAGTTCATACGGGTTGCATGACCATGCAATTGTCATTCAAAGTGTGATAGCACTGAAAGATGAAAATTGGCCTGGACAAGAAGGGGGAGAAAGTGTCCGGGCTTGAAGTGGTTAATCAAACCTGTGCTTTGCCCATGCAGGACAAAGCAACGAGTTCACCTAACTTACTCCTTTCACAGCAGGACATCTTCACTCACCTCTAACCCGCACCTTGCATTTCTCTCCCCTGTTGGTCCATTTGATCACCAAGAATTAACAAAAATACTTGGTACTTCCGGGTACTGGGGAGCAAGTGACTCATTCTCATTGTTCCCACAATAATAGCTCTGGTGCTTGGTGATTGGGGAAGGACATAATTGGCTTCGGACAGTGGGAAATTTAAGTGAGCCTGTTGCTTTGCCCTGCCTGAACAAAAGTACAGGTTCACATTAAAGAAGGTCACAGACAACAGCCTGTCAATGAGGACTTGAAACAAAACTTGTTTCTTATTATTTCAACTGATTTGCAAAAATGAGAAACTTTTAGATTGTAAATTCTAACCAGCAGGGCCGTCTAACTCCTCCGGCAAACTGTTGCCGCTATATAATTCTTCTATAAGAATAAAAATAAGAATAGTAATAGAAATAATATATTTTATTATTGCTGTGGCTATTGAGCCATTCCAAAATGTAACTTTCTACACATCACCGATCTACCCAGCACATTAATCTATGTTTTGAGGCTATTATCATTATCGCTGTGATGCCAATGTACACACATTAAACTGATGAAACAAGGATACACTCACAGTGGATGGAAGAAAACACCTCAAAAAGGAAAACATACAATCTCTATAGCCTATTGCTACTAGGAAATGGCATATATATATATATATATATATTTATTTTATTATAAATGATTGCTTAATGAACTTGAATGAGAATTCATGTCAAGCAGGTCATGCAGCATCCAGCTTTGCACATTTATGAACTGCTGGTGAAATGTAGTATTTTTGTATGGTATACTTATCATAATGGTACATATGCTGCAAACAATCATCAATATTACATTATACAGCACTATGAGGATGCAAAGTGGTTTTTCCAAGAACATTTCACTTTGTCCTTCATATTTAATAGGTGATGATGTCATTTAGTATGTGATATGAATTCTTTCTTCATATTAACATCAGACAGTCATAGAAAAGTCAAGGTGGTAAAGATAATTACAGTCAGCCCTATTCTTATCCAGTATGCTTCTGGTAACTGTAAGTATTATACATAGAATGGGGTTTACTAGAGGGTGAAAGTTTTATTCCAGTCTCATAAACCTATGTTAAAAAAATTCAATAAAGAATTGGAGAGCTTTTAATTTTTAAATTCACTTTTAAAATGGAACTACACTGTATCTGAGCCCCACAAACCAAAAGCACTATTTAATTCATTTTTAATATTCAAATTAAATTCCCCCATCCATCCATGTCTCCATGCTTTATTTTGCTGAGCAAGCACTCAGAAAAATACCCCCTAGCATTTCTGGCTGTGGCCATCTTGAATAAGGGCAGATAAAGCATTTACTTCCTGGAAGCCATCTGCCCTTAGCTCAGGCAAGCAGGAGGGTGTGCTTAGCTGAGAAAACCCTCCCTCCCCTCCTGAAGACTCCTGGTATGTATGACATCATTTGCCTAGGCATGGAAATAGGAAGCAACTAAAGAAATTTCAAAAAACTGTTTAAAACAAGTAAATATGATATCATTTCCTATCTATTTATTAATGCTAGTAGCATAAGGATTCAAAATAGTCAATGTTGATAGAGAAAGTGAAGTTTCACTTCAAATAGAAGAAGAAATGTGTGATTGCACATACCAAGTTAAAAATAGAATGGGAAAAGGTTGGGAGCTTTATCATTGTTTTTATTGCTGTCTGACGCTGTTGATGAGGTTTATCTTTACTTCTTGCCCCAGAGTCAGGAAAGGAAGGGAAAGAATCCTTCCCAAAGGGACAAAAATTCTAACTTTGTCAGCAGTACAGATGTCTCTACAAAAAGGATTCGCTTTGAATGGAGCTATGTATGCACACACACTTTGCAGTGCCTACTGTCAGTTTTGTCTGTTTATTAATATTAAGCCATTCTCAGGAAGAAGTTTTAAATATTTTAACCACTGGGTGGGTGGCCATTTATAAACGTCCTCCCCGCTTCCCTGCTTGTGCGCGCTCCCTGGGAGCGCGCAGCACCACGATCCGGTGCCTGCTGATCGTTGTATGGGACCTCTGTGTGAGGTCATGATCATGTGATCACTGACTGTCCAATCAGTGATCACATGAATAGTAGTAAGCAAGATGTCACTTCTGACATCATTGCTTACTACTAGTGAAATCTGTGAATGATCACAGAGATCACATGGTACAAGGCTATTCACAACAGCCTTGTACCATGTGACAAGCTGTGACCAATCACAGCTCCCACAGTATTTCTCAATGGCTGCAAGAATGCAGCCAGAGAGAAGAAGAAATTATTGCTTTTACAGCCTTTATGTGTATAAAAGCAGTGTAAAGAAAAAAAAATCTTCATCACCCCCCACTATGGTGACACTGTACTGCTAGGGTGACAGTATTTTAAAAAAAAACATAAATAATAATATAAAAAATAAAATAAAAATGTAAAAAAAAATTTGAAAAATTATAATTTTTGGTTATAAACTAATTTGGGTTTTTTTTTTTGCTAAAATGATAACTGAATACATTTTTGGCCAAGATTTATGAAGAAAGATTATTTATTTGCTAAATTTTATAAGAAAAACACTTTTTTTTTCAAAATTTTTGGACTTTTTCATTTATATAGCAAAAAAAAAAAATCCCAGTGGTGAATAAATACCACCAAAATAAAGTTTTATCTGTCTCAAAAAAATGCTACAAAATTCATATGGGTACAGTGTTGCATGACCACGCAATTGTCATTTAAAGTGTGATAGCACTGAAAGCTGAAAATTGATCTGGACAGAAAGGGGGTGAAAGTGTTTGGACTTGAAGTGGTTAAAGCAATGGTGTAGCGCTAGTGATACACACTTCTAATCACAATTCTAATCCTCATATACAGTGCTTAGCATAAATGAGTACACCCCAACAAACGTGTCAGAAAACCTTTACATTCCTTTTAGAATCAATATTTTCTATGGGATACTATACTACAAAATATTCCCATAAATGCAGGCCATTGATTGCAAACAAGATTTGTTATTTGCACACACACAAAAAAGTATTTTTCCTAACACGTTCATTCAAGACCATGTTGCAAAAATGAATACACCCCAATGAAAGTCTTAGGAGCAAAGCTGAATTTTAGACAAAATCCTAATTAACAAGAATTAAAATACAGGTGAGCCTAATTCTTCATTAAACAGGTGTCCAGAATACAGTTGATTATAAAAGGGCGTTACTTAACAAAGAAAACCCCTCCCCATTTCAAGCTGTCAGCAATGGCACCACATGGAAGAGAAATGTCACAAGGCCTGAGAAAGAAAATTATTTCTTTATACAAGAAAAGGGAAGGCTACAGGAAGATCAGCAAAGCTTTACTTATCAGTTAGAATACTGTAGCAAAAGTGTTACAAAAATGTAACAAAGCTGGAACTGCAACCATCTTACAGAGACGTCCAGGCCGTCCAGGTAAGTTAACACCTTGACAGTAACGTCATCTGATGAGAAGGGTTGAAGAAAATCGCCATGCAATTTCACTGCAGTTAGCTAAAGTAGAAAGCCAAACTGGGGTGATTGTTTCCCGTGACACAATACGGTGTACACTGCAGAGGAATAGCATGCATGGGTGTCGTCCATGAAGGAAGCCTTTCCTAAAGCCCATGCACAAAAAAACCCGCCTATAATTTGCCAGGGCCCATGCTGAAAAAGAAGACTACTGGAACTGTATACTCTTGAGTGATGAGACCAAGATAAATGTTTTTGGAACTGATGGCTTCAAAACTGTATGGCATCTCAAAAGTGAGGAGTACAAAGAAAGATGCATGGTGCCTACAGTGAAACATGGCGGTGGCAGTGTCCTTCTGTGGGGCTGCATGAGTGCTGCTGGTGTCAAGGAGCTGCATTTCATTGATGGAATCATGAATTCACAGATGCACTGCTCTATATTGAAAGAGAAGATGCTACCATCACTCCGTGCCCTTGGTCATTGTGCACTTTTCCAACATGAGAATGATGCAAAACACACATCTAAGGCCACTGTTTAATTTCTGAAGAAGAACAGGGTGAAAGTGATTCAGTGGCCAAGCATGTCTCCTGATATGAACCCAATCAAACACCTATGGGGAATTCCGAAGAGACAAGCTGAGCTTCACTCTCCATCCAGCATCCAGGCTCTAACAGAGGTCATTCTTGACGAATGGAAAAAGATAGATGTTGCAATACATCACCAACTTGTTAATTCGATGACTCAGTGTTGTCCTTACAAATCATGGAGGTCATACAAAATACTAGATGTAGTAGTTTTTGTTGTGGGGTGTACTTTGAGTAAACCTGAAGATTTTGTAATCTAAATTATATGATTAACTTTAATTTCATGTAATGAGCTAAAGAAATGTTCTATGAAACTCAGTTTTGTCAAAAGTTTGGAAATTGTTGAAACGTGTAGGGGCGGGGCTTGTGAGATGATGCTGAAGCAATACACAGAGGCGAGTGTTGGATGTCTGCATACTAAAAAAACTGCGTGTGAGCACCACACAGGGGCAATTTCAATATATGTTACAAGGTGATTCTTTTATGGGTACAATGTTAGTGTTTTATTTGGATTTGAAGAAATAAAAGTTTTAAAGGGATAAAGCACTATTGCACCGTTTGCTCCTTTGCATGTGAATGAGAGGAGGAGAGCACTGGAGAGTGTCTACAGAGCAAGATCCTGCCCCTTGTGATTTAAAAGGATCATTTAATAAAATATCCAGTTAAGGGACATCTGATGGATGGGGAATATCGTCAGGATATATGATTTTAGATATATGCATATACTAGAGATTGCTTGTAAGTACTCTATATAAAAATATAACTTACCTGTGGTTAAGAAAAAAACACTATATATCTCTCTTGGCATGAGGACTGAGTGGAAGAGGATTTAAAGAGAGAGTGTGAAAAAATATTTAAAGAGCTGAAGTGATCCAGAAAAACATTCAAGGAATTCCAGAAGGAGATTGGTGATATATTAGATATATTGGAGGTCGAAGGTGAGGGCACATCTGGTGGAGGTATCACAGGTATGAAGTGTTTCCAATATATATATATATGTCACAAGGCACAGTGAATATAATTGCACATGTGAGTACCACCTATATATAAAATAACAGATGATTTGGAGGATAAGACCATGTGGTTTTATATTTTTTTGCATGCGCTCTGAGTGAAGGAAATTGTATAAGGGGAAAAGTCTTTGCAGCACATAACACATCATGTCACCAGATTGATCCTTTATTCAAGTAGATGAGATTGCCTACAAAAGCGATATTTGACCCTACATGCGTGTAGGGTCAAATAATTCATGTGAGAGCACAACTTGATTGTTTTTGAATATACAAGAAGGAAAATCACACAACCACACAGATTTTTGATAAGAAACATTTATTATATTTATGGACATTTGTTAGTTCTTTGGATTTTTTTCTTCACCATTGTTTGTTTGAACTATATGCATTGGTGTATTTAGATTTTGTGCTGCCCTGGGCAACACAAAAATCGTCCGCCCCCAAGAACACCGACCACCACCAACCCTCTCCTTCTCGTGGAGAAAGCCTGACATTGACCAACAACACCTCTGCCCTCTACCTGGGAGAGCCTTCTACTACCCCCCTTGGCAATAGAGAGAAAGACACTCATCTTCATCTACGGATATCCCTGGGAACGAGAGTCAGGCTCTACATACACCATTAAGCAGCCCACAGCCTTTCTCGGATCCCACTTGGTTCCCATGGAGCACGTGTCCCTTCTTTCATCCCTTCTTCTGGGGGGAGGTGCTGCCCCCCTGAAAAATGCTGCCCTAGGCAAGTGCCTTGTTTGCCTTGTGGTAAATACGCCCCTGACTATATGGTAATTGGAATTGTGATTAGAAGTCTGTATCACTAGTGCTAAACCATTGCTTAAACGATTTAGTACTTGGACACATATATGAGTGTGATAGGGTGCTGGCAGCTATTTACTAGAGAACTATAGCAGCAAGATACACAACAAAGATTTACCCAGTAAGACGTTTACTTTAATTTTCTTTTACACTGACTAGGTGTCTGTAGTAAATACATTCTGGCTGAAATGTTTCATCTTCAGCATATCATGGCTGCTCAGGGGCACCCTAAAGTGAATCTGTGTTTTGGCCATGTCAAGGCAACAGGTTCACTTTAATGCCAGGCCCACCCGATATATATTCTTGCCTTTACTTTGCCTCTATAATGCTCCTTTTGGCTGCTGAGAGTGAAGGAGAGTTTGCCCTCTGTAACTTAAGAGCTTTCACAGGACTGAGGATTCTCTCCCCACCCCCAGGTAACAGCCCTGGGAGGCTAAGCGGCCAATCTCTAAGCTTCAGAGAGAATGCATGGAAGGGAGTAGACTGCGTCACATGCTGCCCTATACCCAGATGTACCAAGAAATGTTTTTCACTTTTGGAAGCTGAATGGAGAGTAAGAGGAGTTTAGTATATGCCTCTGGTAAAATTCCATGGGATCATGTCACCCTCTGTCTGATCAGAAGAACGTCCTATTGTCTGATAAAGGCTTATCAGGTTTCATGCAGAGGGCTGTGTTGGAAATCATTTTTAGAAACTTCCTCTGTCGACATGCCGATTACAGATGGCAGCCAGGAACCGGTGAGAGTCCTGCATTGATAAAGGTCTGAAATGGGTGGCCCAGTGTATAAAAAGCATATTCCCCCTGACCCAGTTTGCCTGTGGTATATAGGAGGTGATGACCAGGTCTTGTACACAGAGATGGATTTAGATCCCAGGAACCATTGCGCAATTTTGCTGCCATTGCAATCAAATAAACAAAATGCACTTCCTGGCCTTTGAACTTAAATGAGATGACTTAGAAGGACTAATAAGAGGGCTATTGGATAAACCTGCCCCTCACTAAAAGAGACTGGATTCACAACAGCCATATAGACAATGTTTGATGGCGAAAACATAGGAAGTGCTGCTGATCAAATGCATAGGGGCAGTTTAGTATCGGGCCAGTAGGCAATGCCCGGTCTCTATAAGTAGATATAAACCCTTACTGAATGTTTTGTTCATAGCAAAATGTTGGAGAGCTTGGGGGTAAGGGGAATGATTTTTACATCCTGCAGCCCCTTTACAGCCTGTCCCTGTTCACATGAACTACTGTGATAACTGGCTACATGTGTTTTATTTAAATTTTTTTTGCTAGCTGCAGTTTTATTTTTCACAGCCTGCCTCTGTCCACATGCACTGTAAAGATAACAGGTTGAATGTGTTACCTCCACTTCCTCAATGCCAACACCCCAACCCCCTCCTTATCCTCACTGTCAGCACCCCAACTCTCCTCCTCCACTGCCTTCTGGCCTTCTGTTCAAAATAATGGGGTCTGGGGGATGGCCTTCTCGGCAAAATAACAGCCTCTGGGTCCTCGCCACTGTGGTACAGCACAGGCCATAAACTCATGAAATGGAATGTTTGGCAAAGCCGGCGTTAGGATGATGGGCATGGGGGTAATTTGGGGACATTTTCCCTTTCCAGCAGATACCTTAAAAAAGAAACACTGCCAAGTATTGTGGGCTGGCCCTGGGGATAGTAGTGTCCAACTAATTCTGCCAACTCCTCAAAGCTAATTGGCAGAGCTATGATAGGATTTGCATAAGAGGAGAAGAGTAGGAGAAAGAGTGCATTGGCAGAATTTGCAGGCAAGTGGGTGCTCTCTGCCCTTGGGGAGCAGGTGGAGGAGGTAAAGGGCAAGCAAGTGACCACTATGCACGCTTGAGGAGTAGAAGAGGAGAAAAAGGAAAAAGGGCACACTAGCAGCACTTGCAGGTGGGTGGCTGCTTTATGCCTGGCAGGAATAGAAAAAAAGGGCTTCGTCAGCCACTTCAATACCTGCTGCACAGTTCATCCTCACTGTTGAGGTGTAAAAGATCAAGCTCCCCAGAGCCTCTTTTTCTACTATTATGACATTCAAGGGGGAAGAGGAGGAGGAGTGGAGAAATGGGGAGGGGTGATGGAGGAAAGGAGGAAGGGGAGGAGGAAAAAGTCACATTATAAAAACTCCACAGCTACTACCTCCAGGTGGCAACAGCTCTTTCTCTTCCTTTTTCTTTCTTTTTGTCTTTTTTTCCTGGATAGTCCTCATTTGGAGATACTTATTTGGAGGTATTTATTTATTTATTTATTTGGGCCATAGGATTCTGTATTTAATTTTTGCTGCTTCCACTGGCCATTGAATCCCCCCCATGTTTGCAGCTGTCTGGAAGGAAGGGCAGCCTATGACTGTAAGGCTTTCCCCTGCAGCTATGGCTCTAGTGCCCTGACTATAACAGAATAAATAAATATATAAAAAATACAACTGACTGCTTAGTACCTAGGAAGAAAAAGATTATGCTGGCAAAGCAGAAGAATTCCTCACCTCAGCTGTATGCAGCCCAGCCACCGCACCAATGGCAAAGTATAGAATAAAATCTATACATATGCAAAAAGAAAAAAGAAAAAAATAGCAGAAGTAAAAACAAGAACAACAAAAGAATTTATGGCTGCAAATTGGCCACTGAGTGAACCCAAGCTAGAAAATTCCCATTACATTTTATGGGAGGGGTTGCAGAGAGCTTGGACAAAGTGGGGCTCAGACTGTCAGATTTGGGGGAGGTTATAGTAAAACATTTTTGTCCACTCACTGTACAATATTTGTGGCAACAGACTCTCACTACACTCTGTTTATTTCAAGATAAAACCTGCTATGTCTCTCCCTCTTATACTGAAGCCTAACTAAGCTGCCTACATACTGTCCAGCCACTGAACAATATTTGTGGGTATAGTCTCACTCAAATTTTTATTGCAAGTTAACATCAGCCTGGTCTCTTATCCTTTGCTGCCTATGTATGCTCATGTACTGTCCTTACGCAAGGCATTTTCTACCAAACACATACTTAAAGACTAAATACAGCTATGACAGGGCGTTTGGGGATCATGGTTTTTTTGTGCACTCTGTTTTTACATATTATTAAAATTTTAAGACAATGGAGTATGGTAATGCAAAAAAAAATATGCTCACAAAGCATACTATCAAACTTTTGTTTTGCTGGCCAATTTCTACAATATTGGGAGCTTTATTTTTTAAGAGTAACCTTACCAATAGCATCGTTCAATAAAAGGCCTATTGTAGTTGTAAAAAATCAGGCCCATGCTAAATGTAATGTTATAAAAATTCAATTGTATTTAGGCCGGTTCACACCACAATTTCTGAGTTCCAGATGTGTTTCTGCATGTGTATTTTTAATGTGTTCCAATGTGTTTTGATGCAGTTTTCTTGCATTCCAGTGCATTTAATTCCTTTTTTTTCTTCATCTCAATTGAGGACATAAGTGTCCTGGGTCATTTTTGATGTGTTTTGCCACATTTCAGATGTGTTTCAGACAGAAAAAATGCAACATGTTCTACTTTTGTTGACTGAACTGGAACGCACTGCACTGGTGTGAACTAGGGCTATTGGAATCCATGTTAAACACTGTCCATGAATTTTTGATGCAAATTAAAACAGACTGGACTGCATCTGGTGTGATCCAGCCCTTACACCCCACTCACATCAAGCCTGACTTTCAAATCTTGGGACTTACAGTGAAGTCACACAATTTCAAAGGCTGGGGACATGCCGATTTCAGGTGCGATTTGCAAGACATCTGACACAAATGTCTATGCAAATCGCACCAAAAGTAGTGCATGTACTACTTTAGAAATCGGTATGGCTCTGACCAAGTTGAAATCGCACCGCTATGAGCCCTTTAATTGCGAACAATAGAGTGTGACTTGGCATGCGATTTTCAAGTTGCAACTCGCATGCCAAGTCCCACCCCGTGCGACCGGGTCTTACACATCCAAAATATTTGACGCCAGAATTCAGTGTCACTGATGCTGTCTATGAAAATCATACTGTTCCATAACATCACATGCAACCTAAAGGCATCTCCCAACCGTGTCTTTTAAAGGACTGGTGTTTATCCCACATCACCCTCAAAGTTAGTGGCAGCACAGCGGCTAAATGGTTAGCACTTCCGCCTGGCAGTACTAAGGTCGTTGGTTTGAATCCCAGCCACAGCACCTCCTGCCTGGAGTTTGCATGTTCTCCCTGTGCCTGCGTGGGTTTCCTCTGGGTACTCCAGTTTGTTCCCACACTCCAAATACATGCTGGTAGGTGAATTGGATCCTGTCTAAATTGTCCCTAGTATGTATGAATGTAAGCTAGGGACCTTAGATTGTACACCCCTTGAGGGTTAAGGACTGATGTGAATGTATAATATGTATGTAAAGCACTGTGTAAATTGACAGTGTTATAAAAGTACCTGAAATTAATAAATAAAAGAAGGACCCTCTCCCTTTTGTATGGTATTTTTACCATTTTCTTTTTTTTGCTGTGCTAAATGCCTCCCTTGGCAGTACCCACTGTGCTTTTTTTTTCCTCTTTGTAGCCTTGAAAATGGTCAGAATGTAGTAGCAAGATTCACACCCATTAGGCTTCAGTGGGCTTTGATTCTAAATTCAGGATTCGTGAACTTCACACAGGATTACACAGGATTAGATGACCCTCCTGCAAGCTGAACCTGGGCAGATTTGTTCATCTCAACTACTGTTCTTAACACATCACCTTAACTCTTGTCACTGCCTTTATAAGAAAGACCTTTTATTTTATAGTTTTCCTATGTATATTATTTTGTATTCTATATTTATTGTATTACTATTCAAACATTCTTTCTTTATTTCTTATTATTATTATGAGGAGGATGGGCACCACTGATCAATAACTCTTACTGATTTCTGTAATTTTTAATTAATTGGCAAACAGCATCACAGAAAAGGAACTAGAAGCTGGCTGTGCAGCCACACTACCTAGAAAATCTGTCACACCAGGACAGATCTGTGAGATCTGTAAGATGGACAGTGGCATTAACAGGTGCCCTATGACATCATATTCAAAAACCATTGTCTCCATTTACCTAAAGAGATCTGCTTCTAAAAGTCAGCTTTATACTGCTTTTACATTTTAGGAATTGCTTGTAGATGGTGCGGTAAGAGGTGTTACCAAAGAGCCTTGCCAAACTTAGCAGTAATTGTACACTAAAAAACAATTATGCACTGATTTTCACATGAAAAAATAAACAAGGGGCTTTTTACAACATGTAAAGTTCCTGATAAGTATAAGTGCAGTTGTCAAACCCAGTACTTGCAGGACTGAAGATCAGTCCTGGGGATACAATATGACTGACAGTTCCCTCTAACCCAGAAAACCAGGCAAAGGTGATGATATGTGTGTACTTCTAGAGCCTGGCAAAAATAACACAAAAATAGCATACACATAGAGCTTGGCAAAAATAACAAAAACACATAGAGCTTAGCAATAAAAAAAAGTTAATTCACCTGGGGACATTCACTTAATAGTAGCATGTAATTCCTTTAAATTATTAAATAAAACCTACAAATTGTCCCAGCAAGGCTTCCCTTATACACAGGTGCCCTTTATGATAGTGCTTTTATAAGATTTACATCTACAGCCAGAATCACCAGACCTCACAGGATGCTGGAAACCCATTAACAATAAAGATCCCAATTCTCATTACCACTTTACATTGTCCTTCATTCAATTACATGTCGATGGCTTTTCTCCAGCAGATCAGGTTATGCAGGTTCATCACCACCTGTCATGACTGTCACATGCAAAAGTGTTTAAACCAGTCTAAGACTATATTAATAATAATAATAAAAACAATAATAATAATAATAATAATTAAAAAAAATACAGAATTACCAGCATGTGAAAGGAGAAGGATGATCCCCACTTGGAGCATGATGGAAAGTACTTGGCAAGTTTTCTATAATTCTCAGGTTAAACCAAGCAGATCATCATTTTATCTCCAATAACTGGGTAGGAGATTCTAGTCCCAGGAGGTCCTCTTAGGAGGTAGGAGCCAATGAGGATTGGAAAACCCAGTTTTCCAGGCTGAATGTCAGTAGAAATCCAAAGTAATGGGAAGGCTATACAAAGTGCTTTAGAGCAGCAGATGTGTAACGATGTGGATTATCCAAGGTAGGTGTGTGGGAGCTGTCAGTGCAATCGTCTGCTGTCAGGCTGCGATCTGTAGCGATGTATGAGAATTGGAGCAGTGCTGTGCTGAGTTCAGGGATCGCACGTTGTAGTTGGCAGTCCCAGTGTTTGGTGAGGACTGGGAGTAGTGTTCTCTCCTCCACTCCCTGTGTGCTCCTCCCAGCAGCCCTGACTTGGCTGCCTTCACTCCTGACAGCTTTGTTACACCATGCTCTCCTCAACTCCCACACACATAATAGATTCCCCCCCCCCCCCTGTTGATCCCTATTTTTTTTGGAAAGGTGGAATGTGGGGGTGGGAAATAAATGTGAATAGTAGACCATTGTTCTTACTATGTGTGGTTAGTATTAGTAACTGGGCTTGACGTCTGTTAGTAAATAAAGGATTATTCAGATTGACGCTTTTCTGTGTTTATTTGGTAAAGGACTATGCTTCTGATCATTGGAAGGAACTGATATCAGTCTCTTCCTCAATGTATCCCAGTCTTCCACTGCTTTATTCTTCTCTTTCATTTCTGTCTCTCTCTTCTTACATTTCGCATCTCTTTTGTTGTGTCTATCCCCCTCTATCCTTTTCTGTACTCATTCACTTTTTCTTCTGCTTTTCAGCCTGTCTTTTTTTTTTTCTTCCTCTCTCCGCATTTTTGTGCCTATCTTATGCTGGCAGTTTTTCTTCTCTCTCATTTTAACCTTCTCCTTCATTTTTGTCTTTCTCTCTTTCATTGTCTCTCTGTCTATCTCATTCTTTTTTGCTTTTCATTCTCCTTTTCACCTCTCTTCTCTCTTCTCCTACTCCTCTCTTTCCATCCTTCTCTCTCATTCCCTTTTCTCTCTCTATCTCTTTTTCTACCTGTCTCTTTCCCTCTCCTCTATTTTAATTTCTCCTGTATTTCTCTTGTACTTTTCCACCCTTTCTCCTTCCTTTATCCTTTTCTCTCTTTCCTTTTCCTCTCGCTTTACTTGTCAATGTCATTATTTCTCTTTCCTCATTCTGTCTTTTTTTTTCTCTCCTCTCCTCTTCCCCTTCTTCACCCTTTCTCTCCCTCTCTCTTGTTCCCCTTTCTCTCCCTCTCTTTCAAAGTCTATCTGTCTATATCATGCTTTTTCTTTCCTTATTCTGTCTTTGTTTCCTCTTTCCCCTGCCTTCTCTTCTTCCCTTCTCCTTTTCAACTCTTACTATCCTTTCTTTCTCTTTCTCTCTTTCATTGTCTTCCTGTCTATCTCATTCTTTCTCTTTTCTCATTTTATCTTTGTTTCCTCTCCCTTCTCTTCTTCCCTTCTCTTCTTTCTTTCTCCTTCTCAACTCTTGCTATCCTTCTTTCTCTCTCTCTCTCTCTCTCTCTCTCTCTCTCTCTCTCTCTCTGTCTTTTTCATTGTCTTCCTGTCTATATCATTCTATTTCAGTCCTTATTCTGTCTTTGTTTCCTCTCTCCTCTCCCTTATCTTCCTCTCCTTTTCAACTCGTACTATCCCCTCTCTCTCTCTCTCTCTCTCTCTCTCTCTCTCTCTCTCTCTCTCTCTCTCTCATAGTCTACCTGTCTATGTCATTCTTTCTCTTTCCTCATTCTGTCTTTGTTTCCTCTCCCTTCTCTTCTCCTTTTCAGCCCTTACTATTTTTCTCTCTCCTCTCTCTCTCTTTCATTGTCTTCCTGTCTATCGCATTCTTTCTCTCACCTCATGTCTTTTTCTCTTCTATAATCTCTTCTTCTCTTCCCCTAACCTACCCATTCTCACTTTCTCTCTCATCCTCTCTCTCTCTCTCTCTCTCTCTCTCTCTCTCTCTCTTTCATTGTTCCCCAGTCTATCGCATTATTATTGTGTTCATTTTGTCCTTTTCTCTGCTCTTCTCTCTTCTCTTCCTCTTTCCCACCCTTTCTCTCCTTCTCTCTCCTTCTCCTTGTTTTCTCCTTTTCTCGCTCATCATCTCCCTGTCTTTTTCTCATTGTGTCTCTTTTTTTCTTTGATATATCTCTTTCTCTTACTGTGTTTTTGTTCTCTCCCTTTCCAATATCAGTTAGCCTCTCTTTTTCTCTCTCCTGACTTCTCTCTCATTCTCTCTATTTTCTACCCCACCCCATTTTTCCCTATCCTCTTTAATTCTCCACCTCTCTTCTCCCTGTTTCCACTAACCTTCTTCTTTTTCTGCTAAGAAAAAACAAAGAAATGTGGATATCTGATCATACAAATAATACTATAATTAAGTTTTTTTCATAAAGCCACAGAGGGATGCTCACCACTAGAAATCAGCATATTTCTGAACACAGAAGCCACAGCTGTATGCATACATCCACAGCCAGCAACCTGTACAAATCACTGACAGGCTGATGGATGCCACAGCTGTGCTGATGAGCAAACTGTCTGCATCCAGGGTCACTCATCCATTTCTGTATGTATGTAACTGCTCAAATGGTCGTACAGCCACGGTGTCTGTAAGCCTTCATTGAGATATATATAAATATATATATCATTTTTTTTTTCTCATTTTAATGTTCACTTTTAATTTAAACGTGACTAATAATGCACAAACATGCTCTCATGTCCACATAATTTTCTTTTACAATGATAGCAGTTCTAATTGTGAAGTTCCATTTTCAATGGAATCATTGACATTTTCCACCAATGGAGAACTCCATGCGTACGTAAAACGTGTTAGTTTTTGACATTTGGGTGGGTAAACCATTTCCATGCTCAATGAAAATTAGACATTATTTCTATACTCTTCCCATTTGATGTTTTTCAAAAATTAGTTACTGGAGTTCAGTTATATTTATTATGTATTAAAGTTACTTAGATAGGACCATGAATTTATGTAGTGCTGTACATAGATATAGAGTCACGGCCAAAAATATTGGAACCCCTGCATTTCTGTCAGACAATGTGCCACTTTGCCCAGAAAATTGTTGCAATTACAAATGTTTAGGCATTCTCATGTTTATTTCTTTTTTTGTATTGGTATGACACAAAAAAGTGAAGAAGCACAAAACCAAATCTGACAAATTCCACACAAAACTCTAAAAATGGACTGAATTTTTGGCACCTTCTCAAAATTGTAAGAAATAATTACATTCCAAGTTCATTATACTCCTGTAATTTGTAATTAAACTCACCTGCATCAGTTAACAGATCTTAATGTTCCTGTGTCCGCTCTGTGCAACATTAAGAAGTTTACAGCCCATCGCACTATAGCTAATCTCGCTGAACATGGACGAAAGAGGAAAAACTTGATCAAAGATTGCAAGGAAGGATTGTTTGAATGGTGGATAAAGAACATCGATCAACTTCTAGACAAATTCAAGCTGACCTTCAGGCACAGGGTACAACTGTGTCAGCTCAAACTATATGTTGAAATCTAAATGAAAAGGGACACTATGGTAGGAGACCCAGGAGGATCCCACTACTGACACAGAAACATAAAAATGCCAGATTGGAGTTTGCCAAAACTTACCTGAGGAAGTCAAAATCCTTTTGGGAGAATGTGTTGTGGGCAGACGAAATAAAATTTCAGCTTTTTGGTAAAGCCCATCATTCTACTGTTTCCATAAAGAATACACAATACTATGAAAAAAAGTTTGGTACTTGTTTTTTTTTTTAATTTAAATACTTATTAATTTTCCATATAAAATACATATTTCATCATTACTCTCATATACATACAAAACCATCAGTTATATCCCTTTCTATCTTTATTCCCATTACCCCCCACCACCTACCTAATACCCCCACCCACCCCAAACCACCCTCCCCCCAATAATAAAACCACCCACTCTGCATTTCTCCATTACCTCTTTTCCTAAATAAGGGGTACTTTCACATATCCCTCTCTACTGCTTCATATATTTCTCCTTGGGCACAAAATCTTCCCATTTTCCCCACCTCCTGTAATATAACTCCATTTTTTCTTCTTGCATATAATACAGTTTCTCCATCTTACATATCTGGTTCACTCTTTCTACCCAATCCTCTTCTCTCGGCACCTCTAAACTATGCCAAAACATAGGTATCAGACCCTTTGCCGCATTCAGATAGTACCATATACCCGAATCTTTGTATTTGCTCACTGATAGCTCTGTACTATGTAATAAACACAACTTTGGATCCAATCCTATCTTTATCCCAGAGATTGTCCCAATTAAATGATCCATTGTCTCCCAAAAACCTTGAATCTTTGGGCACTCCAACCATATGTGATATAATGTACATATCTTTCCACACCCCCGCCAACACTCTAGTGTATTTTCCCCACTCATCTTATATTCAACGTTCGGTGCAATGTGCCATCTTGTTAAACACTTATAGTTTACCTCCACCTCTCTCATGCTTACATTCTCATGTGTTAGTCTATATATTTTTCTCTGTTTGTCTTCATCTATCTCTATTCCCAAATCCCTTTCCCATTTTACTATATACCTTGGCTTTGTGTGTGTGTCTAACTCAGTGAGAATCCTATAAACTTTTGCGTGCCCCGTTTCCCATCTCTATGTGATTCCAACAACCTCTCAAACAAATTCCAATCCTTTCTCAATCTCAAAGGTTTCGGAAGACTCCCGACAAAGTGTTTTAATTGGTGATATCTCCACTCCTCTATCTTAATGAAAAGTTCCCCTTTGTCCTTTTTCAACTCCTTAAGTGTTCTCAATTCCTGCCCTTCCATAATATCCCCCAGTTGAATATCCTCCTTTTTAAACCATTTTCCTGTGCTCTCCTCCCTACCTGGAGGGAAATACTCTGTGTTCCTCAGTGACATTAATTGTGAATTAAAATCCCATTTCATAAACTTGTTCAGTTTATCCCAAACCTTTAAAACATTAAATGTATAAACACTCGTGGTATCTTTTAATCCTCTATATTGTGCTGGTACCCATATGATTTTACTCAAGTTAACTCCGCTTAATTCATTTTCAATCTTGACCCACCTTTTCTCTGGATTGTGTGTCCAGTCATAAATTCTTGCTAGAACTACTGCTCTATAATACCTTTTAAAATCTGGCACTCCCAATCCTCCCTTCTCTTTATTTCTACTCAGCAAATCATAAGATATTCTAGGTTTTTTATTTTTCCATATGTATCTTGTTAACATCTTTTTAATTACCTTAAAAAAAACCTCTGGAAGTTTAATTGGGATCATATGGAATTTATATAGGATTTTAGGTACAATTACCATTTTTATCAGATTTATGCACCCTATCCAAGACGGGTTACCTCCTCTCAATTTCTTTAGTTCCTCCTTAATCCCATTTAACAGTGGGATATAGTTTGATTTATACAAGTTTGTATATGAAGCAGTGAGTTTAACCCCTAGATATTTTATCTCTGTATTTTTCCATATAAAAGGGAATTCTTTTTGTATCTTTTCTTTTTCACTATTTGGAAGGTTTACATTTAAGATCTCAGTTTTTGTTGGGTTAACTTTCAAATTTGATAACTCCCCATAATCCTTTAAGCTCTTCATTAGATTTGGGAGTGTTATCCTAGTATTTTCTACATAGCACAACAGGTCGTCCGCAAAGGCTGCCACTTTATGTTCAATTCCTCCTATCTGTATTCCTTTTATGTCCATATTTTTCCTAATTGTTGCCAGCAAAGGTTCCAATGACAGTACATACAACAATGGGGACAGTGGGCATCCCTGTCTTGTTCCATTTGACATCCCAATAGGTTCTGACCTCTCTCCGTTAACCAAAATAACCGCGGAGGGCTCTCTATACAATTTTCCTATCCACTCTCTCATTCTAACTCCCAGTCCTAGAGTCTCCAGTGTGTCCATCATGAAGCTCCAATCTATTCTGTCGAATGCCTTTTCAGCATCGATTGAAAGTACCGGAGTTTTCCCCTTCCTAGCTTTCTGGATAAGCAACAAAGTTCTCAACCCATTGTCTCTACCCTCCCTCCCTGGTACAAATCCCACCTGGTCCCCCTGGATCCATTCTGGCATTAAATCTTTCAACCTATTTGCTAAAACCTTTGCATATATCTTAGTGTCTATGTTTAAAAGTGAGATTGGTCTATAGCTAGAGCACTGAGAAGCATCCTTCCCTTCCTTTTGAATAAGCACCACATGGGCCTGTAAAGATTCTCTCCTCATCTCCATCTCCCCACCCAGGGCGTTCATATATTTCTTCAATTTAGGTATTAACAATTCACTATATTTTTTATAGTACCTCACAGTATAACCATCTGGGCCTGGGCTTCTCCCCGTCATGGTGCTTTTTAATGCTATTTTTATTTCCTCCTGCGTAATTTCTAAATCAAAGGAATTCAGTTGATCTTCACTTAACTTCGGTAGTCCTGCGTTTTTTAAATATACCCTTCTTTTTTCTCGACTCGCATTTCCACTTTTATTTACTGAATCCTGGGAAGTAATATTATACAGCTTGCTATAGTATTCCTTGAACACCTTGGCGATCTCTTTAGTAGAATAAACCATTTCTCCCTTGGGGTTTCTTATTTTTTCTATATAATTCCTGTTTTTTTTTTCCTCAAGGCTTTCATCAAATATTTTCCTGGTCCATATCCCCATCTATACCTCTCACTTGCCACTTTATTAAAACTCTTCTCCTCTCCTCTTCCATCAGTATCTCTAGTTCTTCTTTCTTTTTTGTTACCTTCTGTCTTATCTCTTTTGTTATTCTATTTTTATGTATCTGCTCCAGGTCAAATATTTCTTTTAACAGTCCAGTAAGTTTCTCTCTTCTTTCCCTTTTCTTTTTTGCCCCGGACGCAATCAAAATACCTCTTATGTAGACTTTGTGGGACTCCCATACTGTAGTCACCGACACTTCCCCTGTCTCATTCTCCTGAAAAAATCTTTCAATCTCTTCCCTGGTCTTCTGATCAATCTCCTGATCCAGGAGAAGGGCCTCATTCAGCTTCCATCCTATACCACCTGTCAACCGCCTCCCCCACCCTAATTTCAATGTAACAGGGGCATGGTCTGAGAGAGACATTGCTTCTATCTCTACTTTAGCCACCATCTCAATAAGTTGATGGTCCACCAGTATATAGTCCAGTCTCGAGTACATCTCGTGTGCATTAGAGAAGAAGGTATAGTCTCTCTCTTTTCCATGTATTATTCTTCAAATATCCACCAATTGGCACTCATGCATCACCTTCTTTAAAGTTCTCAGAGACCTACCTCCCTCTCTCTGCGCAGAAGAGGTTGTATCCATTTGTGGATCCATACAGAAATTCAAGTCCCCTGCTACTATCAAGCGTCCCTTTTTGAAGGCCATCAATTTCCTCAAGACACCCTTCAAATATAACTCTGGTCTCTTATTTGGGCAATAAATATTTGCAATTGTACATTCCATTTCTTGCAACCTACATCTCAAAAACACAAATCTCTCCTCAGGGTCTATTTCTCTTTCTTCCAGCTCAAGCCTTATGTTTTTTGCAAACCCTATTGCTACTCCCTTAGCTCTCTTAATTGGGGAATCTGCATAAAACCATGTTGGATAGTTTCTAGAATGCAACTTAATATTTGACTTAATCTCAAGATGTGTCTCCTGCAAAAAGACCACAGAAGCTTCTCTATGTTGCAACTCCTTAAATAGCTTAAATCTTTTCCCAGGACAATTCAACCCATTTACGTTATATGTTATAAACCGTAGATCTTCCATACTTCTTGTATCTCTTTTTTTTTTTTTTTCTCCTCAATTTCCTCTTTTCCACCCTCAATTCCCTTATGCTTCCCTTCCTTATGCAGAGTGTTAATTTTAATACCTTCTCCCCTTTCCCTCCCACCCACCCTCCCCTGTTACTCCCCTCCCATCCCACTCCCTTCCCCTCTCCTCTCAATACCCACCCCCCTACTACCCCTCCCATTTTTAGGCCTCTAATTTGCCTATTAATCATTTGTGGGTCCATACCCACCCTTGATTGAACCATAGGGCTAAACTCCATTCATGAACGGCTCTCCCTCCTTCCAACCACCCCAATTACCCTCCGTCTATCTATTTATTTCTATTAACTTCATCTTTATCTTTCACGGTGCATGAGAAAAAAAAACATAAAGCCCCAATGAGACATCAACTAGAGGAAACTTCATCCTCCCTCTTCTTCCCACCCACTAATAACTATTCTATGTAATTCCAGTCTATCACAGAAGTCTCTCAGGTCCTCTGGAAATCTCAAATAAGCTGTAACTCCATTCTTCCATCCGATCAAACACGCTGGGTTACCCCATCTATAATGTACATTCCATTCTTTCATCTGCTCTAGCAGGGGTTTCAAAGATCTCCTTCTCCACAAAGTCTCAGGCGATAAGTCCGCAAAGATCTGAATGTTCCTTTCTCCATACCTAATGATTGTTTTTCCTTCGATCCTTCTCCAAATCTCCTCCTTATCCCCCTACTTGTGCAGTTGAGCAATTGTATCTCTTGATTTTTCCTTCTCCTTTCCTTGGTGAAACTTTCCAGATCTATAGACTCCCTCCAACTTGACTAACTCTGTTTCAGGTCTATCCAGAATGGAGTTAAACATTTTACAAACTGTTTCTCTCAATTCTCCTCCTTTAAAGATTTCTGGGATTCCTCGTATCCTAAGGTTGCTTCTCCTATCCCTGTTTTCCTGTACTTCCATCTTATACAGCAATTTTTTCTGAGTGTTCCCAATAGTAGCAGTCCTTTTTTCTAAATCTGAGATATTTTGGGTATGATTTTTGACTTTTCCCTCCGTTTCTTCCACTCTCAGTAACAATGCCCCAAATCCTGTCGTATGGTTGTCATTTCTTGCTTTAAGGCTTTTTCCAGGTTTTTGAACATTTCTGCCATTTCTCTTTTATTCGGTACTTGTAAATCATTTTCCAGGCCCTTCCTTTCTATGTTTTCTGACATTTGTTGGCTACTACTATTCGGGCCCAATGATAGTCTAGGGCTGTTTTCCAGGCTAATTTCCATTTCCCCTTTTTCACTTCCACCTTGGGACCTTTCTGGAGTCACATTCCCCTGGGACGTATATTTTTTAATCGTACCCGTCTGGGACCCATTAAGTCCACTTCCTTTAGCGCCCTTATTCTTCATCTCTTCTGTGTAGCTATTTCTCTTTAATCAACCTAGAGGGAGACTTTAGGATATATATTAGGGTGCCAGTATTGGTCTGTTCTTTATCAGTTAACAGTTAACGCTTCCTTTCCTCTTTTCTTCCAGAGCCAATAACCTCTTATCTTCTTCCAAAGTCTTAAATCCCCTTGGGAATCCCCCTGCTCTCCTTTACAGGATTTTTAAGTACTCATCCCACAGTCCAAGACACCATACATTCACAGTTAATTATCGACCTGGGCTGTCTTCACTCAACCTTCTCCATGAAAATCTCCTGTGAGCTGGTCCCAGGCCACGGCCGTCTGTCTCTCTCTGTGTCTCAGGGGGATTCCGTTCAGGGTCCCTGCAGTCTCCTGCCTTCTGCCGACGGATGTCCGACCGCTGTCTCCGCTGCCCGGCGGGATAGGGATTAGACCGGCATTTCCCTCTCCTCTCTGAACGCCGGCCGGCTTCTCTCCTTCCCAATGCTCCTTTGCGGCTGACCACATGGTCACGCCGCAACACTCCGTCACCTTGGCAACTCCACCGCTGTCTCTTGGATCGCCGAGGGATCGTCTCCTGGGGATCGGGACCCGCTTCCTTTCCTGCCCCTCTCCCAGCTCCAGCATCTCACGGCCAAGGCTCCACTAACCCAGGTAGGGCTCCACGCACCATTTCATGGGGGTTCTCGGGCTGGCGGCTATGGAGGTTGCAGAAGTGCACTCACAGTGTGCTCTCCTGTGCTGCCATGCTCAGGCTCCGCCCCTCAAAAGTTTGGTACTTGTAACAACTGTTTAAAGCCTGAAAAAAGATCAGGTATGTAAATGTGATTTTCTGGTACCCCAAACCCTACAGCATTTACCCGTGCAGTATGGGGCAGCCCCACTGCAAGGGAGAAATTCTTTTTCCCCTGGAATTCAGCCAAAAAAGTAAATGTACTTATATTTTGATAAACACATGACTACACTAACTGGTATGTTTAGATTTTCTTGTAGTACAGACTTAAAGAGTACTCATACAAGAAAAGGTTTATATTAGGTTAGTGGTGACCAGAAGCTACTGGTTAATGTTCACTGTTTTGCACAGGTAATATATTCTATGTCACACTTCAGACTGTTCAGTGTTAGTGATTAAGTTCAGTGCTACGCTTCCTGCAGAGCTAGAAAACTCTTGGAAAGTCATTTCTTTCTCCAAGCCATGTTAGTTAGGTCATGGTCCCTTATTCTGGGTTATGCTTTGAAAAGACATTGCTCAGAAAGTAAAACAAAAGCGCAAAATCACACAAAAGACTTTGTATGGCCATTATACTTTGTGATTTCCTCACTTTCAAAATTCTTATTATTAAGTTGTCATTTTGATAGAACAGTCCCTGACTCCACCCTGGACTGTTAACAATTCTTGCACCAACCATTATTATTCATGTGGCACCCTACTGAACACACTATACACTTGGCTTTAGGTATGTACATGAAAAGATGACACAGAGCACACTGGAGAAACATACAAAAGCATTACTAAACATGAGGAAATGCTTTGATGTGAATTAACGTTTGTCCATATTTTATTTGATAGATTACTTTTTATCCACTTGCCCTCTAGAAGATTTACTCCCCTTTCAATTTATGTCATTTTTCCCCCACAAATAGAGCTTTCTTTTGGTGGTATTTGATCACCTCCTGTGGTTTTTATTTTTTGCACTATAAACAAAAAAGACCGACAAAAAAAAAACAGTATTTTTGACTTTTTGCTATAAAACATATCCAATAAAAAAAATTTAAAAATAAAATTTCTTCACAAATTTAGGCCAAAATGTATTCTGCTACATGTCTTTGCTAAAAAAAAATCCTAATACGTGTAAATTAATTGTTTTACATGAAAATTATAGCATCTACAAATGGCGGTGTATATACTGGAATATTTTTTTTTTGTATACTAGTAGTGGCGGTGATCAGCGACTTATAGTGGGACTGTGGCGGGCATTCTGACACTGGGGAGGAACTGACTAACTGCCACTGACATCCCCAGTGACACTAATACAGTGATCAGTGCTAATAAAAGGCACTGACACTGTACTAATGACACTGGGCAGGAAGGGGTTAACATCTGGGGCGATCAAAGGGTTAACTGTGTGCTGTGTGTGTTTTACATTATGTGCTGTGTGTGTTTTACTAGTGAGACATGCTGTACAGAGAAATACAAAGCAGCATGTCTATGCTGACAGGAGCGAGACCTGTGTTGTTTACACACAGTTCTCTCCCCTGCCAGCTCTGCTGGCCGAGTCCCGGCTGTGAACATGTTCAGCAGTCAATAGTGGCGTGGGTAGGGCGGCGCACATGCTCCCTACCTGGAAAGGCAAATCACGTATATATATACGTGATATTGCGCAGCCCTGCCGCCCGGTAGCAGTACTTTTGCTATAGGGTGGAGGGCAAGCAGTTAAAGAAGCACTACAAATAATACAGACAGCATGAAAAGGTAGCCATACCTATGAAGGACACCAAATATCTGCCATTGCTTATATCAGGAATCTCCATTTTTTTCAGTTTGAGGGACACATCATATACTGTATTTTGCAAATATTCATGGGTTTAAAAAAATATCCCATCAGAGTCATTCCTTACATCAGGGTCTCCCTTACTTCAGAGTGCTCCATTACATAAGAGGAGTTGAAGCAGAGACTGGCTGGCTTTAATTCTCTGTCTTTGCACATTTAGGATATGCCACTGGCCCTAACTGCATGGCAGATAAAATGTTGTAGTGGGCTGGATGTGGCCCACCATGGGCTACTTTCACACTGCTCCCTTGCAAAAACTCAATAAAAACGCATATGTGTTTTTTACACATTTTTGCCGTGTTTCAGATGTATTTTGCACCTGTGAAAAATAAAACAAGTGGTTCAAAAAATGCACCAAAAACTCAACTGTGGCTGCATTATTGATGTGTTTTGGGTGCGTTTTTTATGCACTTTTCATTCATTTCAAAAAGGAGGTAAAAAAACACATAAAAAATGCAGCAAGTAGGAAAAACACAATGGACCCGCAACTGACCAGTGTAAAGAGTTCCAATGCAAAAAAAGAAGAAAAATGGATCAGCGTGAAAGCAGCTTTAGTTTGGAGGACCCTGGTTTATATCATCATCTCAAAATGCTCTCAGTAAGTTTGCAAACATTCAACTAGCAGATATTGCTGATGTGGCTTCCATATACATAAATATTATAAAAGATAGCATCTGCTATGCTTTCATTTAAGGACTCTTTTCAATTTATTGGCAAGCATTTCTTATATGAGTACACAAATAATACATTTTTATTGAGAACTCTTAGTGATAGGGAAACATTTACAGCTCAATTACCCAAGGTGTGGGCACAAAGCATGTTGGGAAGAACTAGAGTGAAACAGTAATAATACAATTAAACACATAATGGCAGTAAGAATTGTTTATGGATATTTGCCAATATTATACTGACATAGCCTAATGGTGCCCTTTGACACTACTGGGAAGTCATATGTGAAAATATAGGCCAATGGTTTGTAGATTTTGAGCACCTCAATAACTTATCTGCACATAATACAGTTTGGTTGTATAATCTACTAAACTGAGGTTGAATAGTGTAGAAGCAAAACGTAAGCCTAGTACACACAATGAGAAAATCGGATGAAAACAAATGTTTTTGGAGTGATCGTACAATCTGATCATTAGTGCACAGCTTTTGAGAGCCGATCACAACAGTTCATGCAAAATTATCCAAAGTCACCGATCTCTGCTCTGTCCCCCCCAGCACTCACTGGTGTTAACGTTAGCTCTTAAGGGTTCAGAACCCAATGTGGAGCAACAGCCAGTCACATTCAATATTTATTTATAATAAGACACACATTTTAATTGTATACTAATTTGGTTGTAACACAAGATTTGGATACACATATAGGTCCACACATATAGGTCCAAACGTGGGTATAAAGCACCAATTTAATATTAGTTAATTATTCACTTTAACAGTGATTATGGAATCAAATTTGTTATTATTATTCTGGATTTTATATAACACCAACAGCTTGCAAAGCTTTGCACACAGGGTAGTTTTTTTTTTACTGGAAGTATCTCATCCACACTGGTAATCTTTATTTATAGGACTAAAGGGAAACAAGGTTAATTGACCAGTACCCGTAATGCAGTATAATCAGGCAACTAATCCTTAGTAAAGGAATACTTAAAAGGGGTTTCGTTCCCTAAAGGATTAGGTCACTCATATATACAATGAACAAGCAGAACTAAATTCATTAAATTTAAAATTTAAAATAAATAAATGCACCAATGAAACATCAGCAGAGTCCTTATTGAGGGAAATTTCTTAGAAGCACTTTCTGGATCAAGATGGTTCTACTGGTGGCCTAGCACCTCCTGGTCTGAGATGGTAGGTTAGCAAGTCGACCCCCCATCTCAGAGCATCAGTGTTGTCAAGGAGCAGCACCAGAGTAAGCAAGCAGCTGCGGAGGCATATTTAAGTGTCACAAAGATTAAATATTTTGTTTTTCAGTTTAACTCATGGATGGAATTGTGTGTCAGGGCTCTTTTGATCACTGAAAACAATCTCGGACACCTGTGATAATTAGATTGACCGGTGAGCCCAATTTAAGGAAAAACTACTAAAGGAGGGTGTTCCACATTATTAAGCAGAGCACCATTTTCAAGCAATATGGGGAAGAAAAAGGTTCTCTCTGCTGCCGAAAAGACTGAAATAGTTTAATGCCTTGGACGAGGTATGAAAACATTAGATATTTCGCGAAAACTTTAAGAGATTTGTGGTTGATTCAGAGCACAGACGGGTTCGTGCAGATAAAGGCACATTGAGGAAGATTTCTGCCAGATCCATGCATCGGATCAAGAGAGCAGCTGCTAAAATACCATTACATAGCAAACAGATATTTGAAGCTGCTGGTGCCTCTGGAGTCCCACGGACATCAAGGTGTAGAGTCCTCCAGAGTCTTGTAACTGTGCATAAACCTTCTATTCGGCCACCAATAACCAATGCTCACAAGCAGAAACAGCTGCATTGGGCAGAAAAATACATGAAGACTAATTTTCAAACAGTCCTGTTCACTCATGAGTGCCATGCAACCCTGGGTGGTCCAGATGGATAGAGTAGTGGATGGTTGGTGGACGGCCACCCTGTTCCAATAAGGCTGCGACGTCAGCAAGGTGGTGGTGGAGTCATGTTTTGGGCCGGAATCATGGGAACAGAGCTGGTCAGCCCCTTTAGGGGCCCCAAAGGTGTAAAGATGACCTCTGCAAAGTATGTGGAGTTTATGACTGACCACTTTCTTCCCTGGTACAGAAGGAAGAACTATGCTTTTTGTAATAAAATCATCTTCATGCATGACAATGCACCATCTCATGCTGCAAAGAATACCTCTGCATCAATGGCTGTTATGGGGATAAAAGGAGAGAAAGTCATGGTGTGGCCTCCATCCTCCCCTGACCTCAATCCTATTGAGAACCTTTGGCGCATCCTCAAGCAAAAGATCTATGAGGGTGGGAGGCAGTTTACATCCAAACAGCAGCTCTGGGAGGCTATTCTGACATCTTGCAAACAAATTCAAGTAGAAACTGTCCAAAAACTCACAAGTTCAATGGATGCAAGACTTGTGAAGCTGCTATCAAATAAGGGGTCCTATGTTACAGTGTAACGTGACCTGTTAAAATGTTTAAAAAGTTAAAATGTTGTTAAAAGTTTGATTGAATTTTGATTTCAGTAAATATGCTGCAAACACAACAAATGACAATTTTCAGTTCTTTACAACTTATAAAGTGTTTTGAAACTTACTGTGCGTAATAATTTGGAACAGTGCATTGTAAGTTTTTTATGTTTAAAAAAAATCCTGTTATCATTAGGAGGTTTGTTCAATAAAATTTGAATTGTACTCTTAATAGTTGATAACATGAGAATTATGCTGACTGTTATTTACATCAATTATTTAGGTAAATGAGAAAAATATCATTTGCATAATAATTTGGAACATGGTGTAGAGCTGGCTCCTGTTCCAAGCGGCGTGTATTGTTATCACTCCTCCTGAGATAGGAGCCGACACTGCAGCCGCTTGCTTCCTCTGATGTTCCATCCACGACAGTGATACCATTGGTCCCTGAAGAGTGAAAACAATCTAAGTGAAACATAAAAGATCAGCAATAGGCTTATATATTTATATTTATTTGAGTTTTACAATGAGCATGTACAGTATGAGTAATGGGCATAGTTTTATTGCTTTCACGCTGATCTGCAGGTGCAGCGCAGTGCACATATGGGTTACCTGCACTGAGCCATAGACTTCTATTATATTCAGCTGGTTTGGTGTCCTTTCTGAAAGTGCACCAAAACTCCTAAAGCAGGAGTTTTGGTGCACCTTCAGAAGACCACCACATCAGCAAGATATAATAGAAGTCTGTGGCTCAGTGCAGGTAACCCATAAAGGAGGTGCACTGCGCTGCACCTGGATAATAGAAGTCTATGCCCGTGGGAAAGCCACAGGTGCGCTGCACCTGCAGTGTGGGTAAACCGCAGCACATCATTGTGAAAGCAGCCTTAGTCCCCTTTCACACCATCAGTCCGATTGGGACTGTCTGGGACAGTCTGATCAGACCCTACATTCACCCGTATGGAGCAGCGGATGTAAATGGCCTTGTATCCGTTTACACCCACCTACCTCCAATTCGATCTGCTAAAAATAAAATGAAAAGGGATCCATTCCCTTCCACCTGGGCTGATCAGAAGCCACATAGAACAGAATAGACTGTGTCCGTGTCCACTCTGCATAACTGGAGCCGACGTGTCATAAACCTGCTCCATTCTGCTGTCCATCAGTGGACAAGCTGTGTGAAAGGGGCTTTATAGGGGGTTCAGGACAGTAAGGTGTAGTTTACGTTTGGGGTTTGGGGGCAGTAAAACCCAATAGTTGAGATGTGTTTTTTACCACATACCCCCAACCACTGGCATAGCATCAGAGACCTCTGTGGCCTCCCTTTCACAATCTGTTTTACATTTGGAAAGGAGGGGCAGCATATATAGGAACCAATCCTATCCTTTTTTCTCCTGCAACCACTGAAAGATGGCTTCTCCTCTCCCTCCTGCTGGCATTCAATGGCTACAGAAGGAAAATGTTGATTATGCTATTCAAAATAAAAAAAATTTAAATTTTGAACCATTTCATTTCATTGTGGCCCTCGACCAGTTACCAAATACCTAAGTGGCCCTCTCTCTTCAAAAGGTTGTGCACCCTTATCCTAGATCATGTTCTTTAAAATGTTCATACCATTTAGCACTTGTTAAAACATTCTATTATTCTGCTAATATACAAGTAAATATACGACATGCAAAAATGCAAATAAGCATCAGCGTTAAAGTTGTAATCTACAATGAGGCTGTATGTCATGGCAAGGTAAGTAGAGGTGAGAATTCACCATGCCTTTGCAGTTACACAGAACTCTCTGTTTGGGTCCACTATCCATAAAAATAACCAGGAGGAACCCAGGACCCACTGCACCAACGTAGGTTCTGACAAGGATTTCATCCCGTTACCTAATGGCAGTCAGCGTGCCATTGTCTAGCCTGTAGAGGTCCGTGTGTCTCTCCATGGATATGCCTTTCCAGACCATCACTGACCCACCACCAAAACGGTCATGCTGAACGATGTTACAGGCAGCATAACGTTCTCCACGGCTTCTCCGGATCCTTTCACGTCTGTCACATATGCTCAGGGTGAACCTGCTCTCATCTGTGAAAAGCACAGGGCACCAGTGGTGGACCTGCCAATTCTGGTGTTCAATGGCAAATACCAATTGAGCTCTATGGTGCCGGGCAGTGAGCACAGGGTCCACTAAAGGATGTCGGGCCCTCAGGCCACCCTCATGAAGTCTGTTTCTGATTGTTTGGTCAGACATTCACACTAGTGGCCTGCTGGATGTCATTTTGTAGGGTTCTGACAGTGCTCATCCTGTTTCTCCTTGCATAAAGGAGCAGATACCAGTCCTGCTGATGGGTTAAAGACCTTCTACGGCCCTGTCCAGCTCTCCTAGAGTAACTGCCTGTCTCCTGGAATCTCCTCCATGCTCTTGAGACTGTGCTGGGAGACAAAGCATACCTTCTGGCAATGGCATGCATTGATGCGCCATCCTGGAGGAGTTGGACTGTTTAATACCGCTTTAACTGTTTGCCTCAAGTCCCATCTTTAGAGTAGAAAATTGCAGGATCTCTACACACTGCAGACTATTATTCATAAAATCGCTGTCTCCATAATGAATGAAGCATTACATTGTTACATTAATCTGGATGCTGATAGACTTGGCAGAAACATGTTACTATAGCCAATCAATGAACTGCTCCGTGTCCTTATGCTCCTTTCTTGTTAACAGGCATTTTATTCTAGATGTAGCAAATAAAAAGTTAAAAATCCTGTTTGTGCAGTGTAGAGAAGCCAAATGTCCTGCTAGTCTTGCAAATTGCACTTGCTAAGGGGGAAATGCGAATAGAGCATGCTTTACTGGACACACAGATGGTCTGTAGCCCGCAGGAGCAGCAGCTGCTGAAAGGTTTGTTGTGGTACACTGCACTTAGTAATAAGAAAAACAAGGATTCTCTGCCCTTTCCACAAATTAAAATATTGATTCTCTTCTATTTACTTAGCAGCTTACTTTTTTTTTTTCTAGAAAAATGTGAAATTATACAAGGCGATTTTGCTTTTATTGTGTTATATTATTATATATTTTCCAGATCAGCAGTACAGAGGCTCATCATTACTTGTAGAAAGGGCTTGTTCACACTTGACTAAGTTCTAACTCTTCCCAAATGCCTGTCTCCTAAGCTCTAAGGATCAGGGCCCTCCTATCCCTCTTGTATTGAACTGTATTGTTGCTGTATTGTCTCCCTTTATATTGTAAAGCGCTGAACAAACTATTGGCGCTATATAAATCCTGTATAATATAATAAAAACACTTGTCAAACGCTATAGGGGTGTTTTTAACGCTTCTCAAACGCCCTATATGTGTTTTTGAGGCATTTGATAGGCATTTTCAAGGCGTTAAAAACACACCACAGACGCCTATAATGAAGTTAATGGCATTAATGCCCTGCAAACGCAGCGCTTTACATATATATATATTGTACATTCATATCAGTCCCTAACCCTCAAGGGGTGTACAATCTAAGGTCGCTAACTCACATTCATATACAAGGGCCAATTTAGACAGGATCCAATTAACCTACCAGCATGTCTTTTGAGTGTTGGAGGAAACCCACGCAGGCACAGGGAGAACATGTAAACTCCAGGCAGGAGGTGCCGTGGCTGGGATTCGAACCAACGACCCTAGTACTGGCAGGCGGAAGTGCTAACCATTTAGCCACTGTGCTGCCCTTTTACCTTAAAGTGCAAGCTCCGCTTATTTGCCTCCCCCTCCACTGCCATATTTGGCACCTTTTGGAGGGGAGCGGTCATCTGTTTTTGACAGGTACCCGCTCCCACTTCTGGCTCAATTTGCTGCGGTGAAGTGAGTTGGAAGTTCGGCTCCCTCCTGCAGTCTCATGCGAACTTTCACAGGTCCCGCACATGCAGGTTTCGCACATGCACAGTGGGCACCAGGCTATGAAGCTGCAAGCTGTCACAGTCTGGTGCCCACAGTTGAGATGGAGGAGAGAAGGAGAGAAGGAGAGAAGGGACGGTAAGGGTGAGAACATTGCTGGATCCTGCAACAGGTAAGGGTGTGTTTATTAAAAGTCAGCAGCTATAGTTTTTGTAGCTGCTGACTTTAAATAAACACAAAAACCACTGGAACTCCACTTTAAAGTGTATTTCCACTTTTGCAGCCAAACACAATTTTTTACATGCTACATGTTCCCATTAACACAACATAATGTAAAAAAAAAACATATAAACCTTGCTGGTTACCTTTTTAAGTGTTTTTAATTGTTTAAAGGTGTTACTATACCCATTACCCTGCATTCCCTATATCTGATCTCCCACAGTACACACAACATGGAAATGCAATTATTTTAGTAAATATAAACTGCTAAATACCTTTTCTCATCAGCAGTTAGAGCAGTCTTGTGACTTCTATCTGTGTTCAGCAGAGCACTGGTTAAAGCTTGTAGGAGGCGTTTTCTTTCTGCTCTATGAGGATGCAAAACCCCTGACCTCTGTCTGGACAGTGCTGATTGGCCCTGTGCTGATCACATGCACTCTCCCAAGAAAAAAAAACTCTCTAGCAATACACACCAAACTAACCATGTGCAGCTTGCCCCCAAGGCTCTGTTCTCTCAGAAGATATATTGGGGACAGTAGAAGAAGGGGAGTATCAAAGAAGACCAGATCAAACAGCCTTTTTTACACAGTGCAGAGAATTAACCCCTTAGGTAACATAGTGAGTATAACAAGCATATAAGTATAAAGATAGTGAGAGCACTAAAATATAATGAAAGCAGCTAATGCACAAAGGTAAACCCAAAAAAATAGTAATGTAAAATGGGGGTGCAGCGCTAAGCATGCTTTACTGCATATACAGACCGATATTACTGTTGTGGGTTTAGTAACACTTTAAAAATCCTTAGAAGCTCCCCCTGCTTTGTTTAGGAAGGGGCTGTAGAGTAATGTTTAACATAATTAACCCTGTCTCTGGCAGGGCAGGGTAGATTAGTAAGACCTCATGTACACTGGACGCTCTGAAGCCTGAATTCTCTCAACATCTTTATCCTGGCAGCAGGAAAACATGTGTAATGAATTAAGCTGCTTCATGTGCTTGGGTATTAATTCATTTCATTGGTTAGTATAATCATTTATTCTGGACAATGAAATGAACTAATGATCAAACGTCAAACGTGCTTAACATTAATGCGCGTTTACACGCGTTTTTGCCGCGTCAAACACTTTTCTGCCAAATCTCTCCTCTCCAGAACAATTCTTCTGCGGTCAGGAGAGGACCATTTTACTGTATCTAAACACTGCTACTCTGGTAAAAGCCCATGTGGGCATGGACACAATGGGGGTTATTTATTACATTGGAGGGTGCAAAATCTGGTGCAGCTCTGCATAGAAACCAATCAGCTTCCAGGTTTTATTGCCAAAGCTTAACTCAACAAGCTGAAGTTAGAAGCCGATTGGCTACCATGCACAACTGCAGCAGATTCTGAGTGCACCAGTTTTATTAAATATCCCCCATAGGCTTTTCTTGAGGTTTGTTCATGGTCTTTAGCCAAAAATCCCCAAAACCTCAGTTTAAGTGCAGCAGTGTGAATCAGCCCTTATGACTACCTAGCTGCACAGTAGCTAAATGGTTAGCACTTCTGCCTGGCAGTACTAGGATCAACGGTTCACATCCCAACCACAGCACCACCTGCCTGGAGTTTGCATGTTCTCCCTGTGCCTGCATGGGTTTTCTCTGGGTACTCTGGTTTCCTCCCACTCTCCAAAGACATGCTGGTAGGTAAATTGGATCCTGTCTAAATTGTCCCTAGTATGTGTATGTATGAATGTTAGTTAGGGACCTTAGATTGTACCCCCTTGAGGATTAGGGACTGATGTGAATGTACAATATATATGTAAAGTGCTGTGTAAATTGGCAGCACTATATAAGTACCTGAAATAAATAAATAATAAAGCCCTCTAACCCCTTGTGTGCTGTTTGTTGTTGCTGTACTGTTTCATGTATTGTCCCCCCCCCCCCCCCCCCTCTATTGTACAGTGCTGAGCAAACCCTTTGGTGCTATATAAACTCGATGTAATAATAATAAACAGTTGTAGAGATAAGATTTTAGCCACACAGAGATACATTGTTTTTAACCGCTTTCTCACAGCCCTATAGCAGAAATACTGCTACAGGGTGGCAAGGGTGCACAAAATCACGTGTATATACATGATTTAGCATTTTCGAGTAGGGGTCGCACGCAAGCCACACACACACTACCTGTGTCACCATAAATGGCCTCGGCTGTCAATCACCGGGTTCCAGCTGGTGATTACTCGCCCTCACTTGGTGATTACCGAGTATTACCAACGGGGGAGAGACCTGTATGTAAACAATACAGTTTTCTCCCTTGCCAACTCCTGCACACTGCTTTGTATGGCTCTGCATAGCGGAGCCATAAAAGGCAGTGTGCTTACAGTAGAAAGCACACACACAGCCTCATAGTAAAACACACACAGCACACAGTTAACCATTTGATCACCCCAGATGTTAACCCCTTCCTGCCCAGTGCCATTAGTACAGGAACAGTGCTTTATATTAGCACTGATCACTGTATTGGTGTCACTGGGGATGTCAATGACACCAAGTCAGTTCCCTCCTTTGTCAGAATGCCCACTGCAAACCGCTATAAGTCGCTGATCCCCGCCATTACTAGTAAAATGTATTTTTTTTAAATTTCAGTGTATATACCACCATTAAATGCTATTTTTTTACTGGACATGTTTAATAGCAAAAAGTCAAAAATATAGTTGTTTTTTTTTAAATTGTCAGTCTTTTTTTGTTTATAGTTCAAAAAATAAAAAACGCAGAGGCGATCAAATACCACCAAAAGAAAGCGCCATTTGTGGGAAAAAAGGACAAACATTTCATTTGGGTGCAGCAGTGCATGACCGCACAACTGTCAGGCAAAAAATGGCCTGGTCAGGAAGGGGGGTAAATCCTCTGGAGGGCAACTCAGTCGACTTATAGAAGTCCATGTATAAATAAAATTGCACAGCTGTTGCAAATAATCACCATAATGTGTTTAATATGTGTATTTCCTAAGATTGTCAGCTCTATCAAGTGGCCATAATGTGGTATTTTCCTGAAATATCACAATCAGGAAAACTCCACATTGTGGCCACTAGATGGAGCTGATAACAATAGGAAATACACATAATAGGCTTCTTGCACACTGCAGCTTGACGAAACTCAGTACAGCGTTTTTATTTTTACTGAGGTAAAATGTAGCCCACTATTTACAATGTGCCTTTGCACACAGGCGCGTAAATAAGCGCAGCATATTGCTCAGTAAAAAAAAAAAAAATTAGGAAAATCTGCATTTTTGGTCAGTAATTTATGTCTCATGCACGCAAATACACACATATGAGCATAAATATGAATACATTTTTCCTAAGAATATATTGTGTGCACAAATGCGCAAGCTTGCATATACGTGCAAAACAAACGCCTGAAATTATGTCCAAAAGAAGCAGATGCTCAAGCATCAGTACTATGTGCAAGAGGCCATAGACACATGACGGATATTTTTTGGAGATATAAATAGACCCCCTGGGCTTGCATTGGGAAGATAATTAAAGTAAAGCATCATGTATTACAAATCAGAACACATAACCAGCAGGTAATGGCCAAATATGGCTGCTCTGAGCACATGCTCAGCTCAAGCTGATGTCTTTTTTCCGTATATCCCATAAAATATTGAAAAGACTTTTAATAGAGGAAATAATGATGCATTGCACTTTGCATTACTTAGCTATTGAGCAATGGGGATTTGTCTCTGTTTTGCCATATTAAAGCTATGTACTTGAATATCATGTCTGAGGAATGATATATATGTATAATGCCTTTATGTGCAAACAGTTTGGCAGTGACAGTGTCTTGCCCACATACCATGAATGGAGGTTTCTGGACTTGTAAAAGGAATCTTCTGTTCTTCAGCATTAATATAACAATGAGTAGTCTGTCAGAAAACTTTCCGCACCCATACCCTTGATCTTATAGCCCAGAGCAATTTCCAGTGGCCTTTGGAATAAAAAACTCTCACTCCGCTCTTTAACCACTTGCCCTCCAGAGGATTTACCCCTCTTGCTGACCAGGCTTTTTTTTGCGTTACGGCGCTGCGTTACTTTAACTGACAATTGCGCGGTCATGCAACGCTGCACCCAAATGAAATTTATGTCCTTTTTCCACAAATTGAGCTTTCTTTTGGTGGTATTTGATCACCTGTGTGTTTGTTATTTTTTGTGCTTTAAACGAAAAAAGACTGACAATTCTGAGAAAAAACAACATTTTTGACTTTTTGCTTTTAAACATGTCCAGTTAAAAAATTTTGAAAATTAAATTTTGTCATAAATTTAGGACAAAATATATTCTGCTACATTGTGCATTACCTCAGTAAAATGTGATTTTGTTGAATTTAAAATATACTCATAAACAGAGAAGTATGACAGGCGTGCAAAGTCCTTAGCGAGATTCAAGGATCATGAGACCAGCGCGAGTCTTTTCATGAGGGAAGATTCCCAAAGACAGGCTGACGCGTTTCAAAGGGAGTCCCTTCTTCATCAGAGCTGACTAGACAATGAGAGCCCTCTTCTGTATATTCCCTGAAGTTGGACCCTCCCACCTGGGTTGGGCAGTCCCGGGAAAGGAGGAGGGGCAAAGGTGTCACCTTGGTGCCTCATTGTCTAGTCAGATCTGATGAAGAAGGGACTCCCTTCGAAACGCGTCAACATGACTTTGGGAGTCTTCCCTCATGATAAGACTTGCACTGGTCTCAGACTCCTTAAGTCTCGCTAAGGACTTTACACGCTTGTTATACTTCTCTGTTTGTGAGTATTTTTTAAATTCAATAAAATCACATTTTACTGAGGTAATGCGCAAGGTTGGTGCGCTTTCTTTTTGTTTCGCTTTACAGTATTGGTTGGGCTTCCCCAGTCTTGTTTAATCTTCGATGTATTGGTGGTGAATTTTTTCAAGTTCCGTGTCCATCTATCCACCCTTGCTCTGGGCCATAGAGCGCAGGAGGTGTTGTTTTTATATTCTGTTACATGACTTTGGTAAAAAAAAATCCAATACGTGTAAATTAATTGGTTTATGTGAAAGTTATAGCGTTTACAAATGGCGGTATATATACTGGATTTTTTTTTGTTTTTATACCAGTAATGGCGGCGATCAGCAACTTATAGCAGAACTGCAGCGGGCATTCTGACACTGGGGGGGAACTGACTAACTGGCACTGACATCCCCAGTGACACTAATACAGTGATCAGTGCTAATAAAAAGCACTGACACTATACTAATGGCACTGGGCAGGAAGGGGTTAACATCTGGGGCGATCAAAGAGTTAATAGTGTGCTGTGTGTGTGTTTTACTGCGCACTGTGTTTTACTGTGTAAGCAAGCTGCTTTGTATTGCTCTGTTATGCAGAGCAATACAAAGCAGTGTGCTGCAGCTGACAGGGGAGAGATCTGTATTGTTTACCTACAGACCTCTCCCCCATCAGTGATACTCAGCGATCGCCGGATGCCGACGGGGAATCAGTGGCTGGGACCCGGTGATCGATTGCTTAGGTCGTCAATGGCAGCACGGGTATGGGGCGTGCGCCCCTACCAAGAAATGAGTGATTTTATATGTGATTTTGTGCAGCCCTGCCACCCTGTAGAAGTATTTCTGCTATAGGGCAGCGGGAAAGTGGTTAATATCTGTTCGGATGTTTGTAACGAAGAGCTGGAAGTGCCAGAACTCTGACTGCTTCTTCATTTGTATCTCCTATGCTATGATAAAGACAGGACTTTTTGGAGGGAACAGGGGCAGTGTTTGCCCCCCCCCATTTAAGATATGTCCCTTTCAGACCAATGGTCAGTGGGGATTCACTGTGACAGACAGTACAGCAGGCACAGCTGTCACAAAGAACTAGGGCAAAGGAACCCTTATGCTACCCATGTCCTTTCCAGGGCTCTGACTGATAACATCATCTAATGTAGATCCCAGCAGAGGAAGCTTCGGCTCACATATATGCAAATTTGGATGCATTTTGAACTGCACCGATTCACATGGCATGTGAAATGAGACACTTTTCTGTGCATTCTGTTCACATATATGTGAGCCGGCTGCAGTGCAATTTTAAAAAAGGGTCTGTACGATTTGCATTGTGATTTCCAATCTGATACACTTTAACAATTCGCATCAAAATTGCACATGCACCGCATGAATGAAATCACACTGCACTGGCCTTTAAATCGCACTGCATGCCAGAATGCATATACAGGTGAAACTCGAAAAATTAGAATATCGTGCAAAAGTTCATTTATTTCAGTAATGCAACTTAAAAGCTGAAAATAATATATGAGACAGACTCATTACATGCAAAGCAAGATAGTTCAAGCCGTGATTTGTCATAATTGTGATGATTATGGCTTACAGCTCATGAAAACCCCAAATCCACAATCTCAGAAAATGAGAATATTACATGCAATCAATAAAACAAGGATTGTACATAGAACAATATCGGACCTCTGAAAAGTATAAGCATGCATATGTACTCAGTACTTGGTTTGGGCCCCTTTTGCAGCAATTACTGCCTCAATGCGGTGTGGCATGGAAGCTATCAGCCTGTGGCACTGCTGAGGTGTTATGGAAAACCAGGATGCTTCAATAGCGGCCTTCAGCTCTTCTGCATTGTTCGGTCTCTTGTCTCTCATCTTTCTCTTGGCAATGTCCTATAGATTCTCTATGGGGTTCAGGTCAGGCGAGTTTGCTGGCCAATCAAGCACAGTAATCCCACGGTCATTGAACCAGGTTTTGGTGCTTTTGGCACCACCTCATTCTGTGTACCATACTGTACGCTCCCTATTCCACATACATCATTCTGTGTACAATACTGTACGCTCCGTATTCCACACCACCTCATTCTGTGTACAATACTGTATGCTCTGTATTCCACACCACCTCATTCTGTGTACAATACTGTACGCTCTGTATTCCACACCGCTTCATTCTGTGTACAATACTGTACGCTCCCTATTCCACATGCATCATTCTGTGTACAATACTGTACGCTCCGTATTCCACACCACCTCATTCTGTGTACAATACTGTACGCTCTGTATTCCACACCGCTTCATTCTGTGTACAATACTGTACGCTCCGTATTCCACATGCATCATTCTGTGTACAATACTGTACGCTCCCTATTCCACACCGCCTCATTCTGTGTACAATACTGTACGCTCCCTATTCCACATGCATCATTCTGTGTACAATACTGTACACTCCCTATTCCACACCGCCTCATTCTGTGTACAATACTGTACGCTCCCTATTCCACATGCATCATTCTGTGTACAATACTGTACGCTCCCTATTTCACACCGCCTCATTCTGTGTACAATACTGTACGCTCCCTATTCCACATGCATCATTCTGTGTACAATACTGTACGCTCCCTGTTCCACACCGCCTCATTCTCTGTACAATACTGTACACTCCCTATTCCACATGCATCATTCTGTGTACAATACTGTATGCTCCCTATTCCACACCGCCTCATTCTGTGTACAATACTGTATGCTCCCTATTCCACACCGCCTCATTCTGTGTACAATACTGTATGCTCCCTATTCCACACCGCCTCATTCTGTGTACAATATTGTGCCTTCCCTGTTCCACATGCATCATTCTGTGTACAATACTGTATGCTCCCTATTCCACATCGCCTCATTAATGGCTGTGTGTTGAGTTATTTTGAGGGGACAGCAAAGGTACACTGTTATACAAGCTGTACACTCACTACTTTACATTGTAGCAAAGTGTCATTTCTTCAGTGTTGTCACATGAAAAAATATAATAACAAAATTTACAAAAATGTGAGGGGTGTACTCACTTCTGTATATACAGTATATATATATATATATATATATATATATATATACATACATACACACACACACATACGGTATTGTCACTCTATCTGCCAGTTTGGCCATCCTATTATGGTTGCGGTCTCATGGTTGTCCTTCTGGGGCTACTGTGGAGGTCCCTAGGGGTCACTGTGCACCACCCGGCACACAAAGGTCCTTCTGGCAGATTCTTCTGTTGAACAGGCTTTCTTGTTGTTCCTTTGATGTTCTGGCGCAAGGAGGGAGAAGGCTGTAGCAGGGGGGTGGCCTGTCATCCTAAAGCATCAGACCTGTGTGTTTATGCCACAGCCCTGTCTGGAAGGGTGTCTTCATATGTCCCTGTAAAGAAACGGAGACACCCTCAATAGGGAGACCTGCTTCATTGGAATCCAGAGGATGGGACTACTGGATCACTGAAAGAAGAAGTGTATCATGTAAGTCATCACCCCAACAGTAGGATTTAGGAAAAAAAGCTAAAGCTTTAATATCAATTTAACTTAACAGACACCTGTGGCTAAGCTATGGATATCTAATGGTGTATACATATTCTTAACCAGCAGTAAAAGACCTTTAAATCATGCCCTGTCTGATGTCTGTAGCTGTAGGCACTGTTGAGTAATTCATCCTCAAAATTTACAGCTGAAATACTGAAAATGCAAGTTGTTCACTGTGTGCTCTCTCCCTGAATGTTTTCAGCACTTTTGTTACAGGATTATCATCGAGAGGTTTATTCATTTCCTTGCTACAGGATTATCACTGAGAGGTTTATTCATTTACTTGCTACATTTTCATTAGAGTTTAGAAGGCTGGAAGGCTGCTGAGTCACTGCAGAGAAGGGGGAGCAGAGTGAGCAGAGATGGCTTACACAAGGACTCAAGTGTTTCAACTGTGAAACTTGATGATGAATTACTCCACAGTGTCTGCAGCTACATAAATCAGCAGGGGGTTGATCTGAAGCTCATTCCCTGCCTATAAAGCTTTAATTTGTAACTATTTCCTTGTCCAAAGATGTAACACAGATTCACTTTAAACTTCAATTTTCTGCAGGTTTAAGTTCTCTTTTATCTTGATTATTTTTTTTACTAGTATGACACTTTGTTCTCATGAATAAACTCAGTGACACTATATCTTGTGTACTTTACTTATCTTTGCCCTAATAAAGAAATTTAATTAAACTGCAGCAGAGATTTTGTCAGTATTTAACTTTCACATTGCCTATGATGCTCTATCAGACAAAGAGCTGTCTGGGATAAACACCTGTGCCCTGAGGATTACAGCTAACTTAATTACGACAGCAACCTATCAATTTCTTACAATTAAATTAGGTAAATAGGAGAGATAGTGTACATATAGGAAGATAGCATGAGATGTGGTGTGCATGCCACATCATATTTCACTTCTCTTATCGGTAGCTTTTATATTAACTGTCTGTATACGCAGACAGGTCTCCAGTTTATAGCCCACCTGCCACGGTCTGTACATACATGACCAATAACACGCTTTTTATTTGTATTATAGAGTACAAAGCACATCATCCAGGTTTGTACAAAACAGACAGAACTTTGATGATTTGTATGGTGCGGATATTGAAACTACAATGAAAATGTATACATTCTAGCTGCATTTTAAAGACTCTGAACATCCTTAAGGGCAATCTCACAAAAGAGTTTGTCATGCCAGACATTTTATTTTTAATTGATAATCACCTTTGTACAAAGTTCTCATTCAGCTGACAAATGCTGACTTATGTACTGTGAAGGACATTGAAAAATACTCTGACCCTGTTACGTATAGAAGATTGTTTAGGAGACAATCTTGGCCCTGTATTAGGAAAACAGGTGGAAAACTGTTGGCAGAATAAGCAGCTGACACTGTCCTTATAAAGCACCCTAAAGCCAAATTTCATGTTAGCAGTTAAAGCGGAGCTCCACCCAAAAGAGGAAGTTCCGCTTTAAGGACTGCTCCTCTGCTCCCCATTAAGATTTGGCACTTTTTGGGGGCGGGTACCGAATTTGACAGGTACCCGCTCCCACTTCCGGTCCAATCGCCTAGGCGATCGGAAGCGGAAGGTGTCCTCCCTTCCTGTAGTCTTTTGGGACACGTGACAGGTCCCAGAAGACTACAGGACCATTCATAAAGTGCATGCGCAGTGGGTACCCGGCTGTGAAGCCGCAAGCTATCACAGCCAGGTGCCAACACTGAAGATGCCGGCCTCCTGGAATACAGGACAGCCGGTGAAACGGGCTGTGGGGGACACACCACGGGACCGAGGGACAGATAAGTGGCTGTTTTTTAAAAGTCAGCGGCTACAGTTTTTGTAGCTGCTATCTTTTATTCTTTGACAGGGTGAGTGGAACTCCGCTTTAAATACACGTGTCAACCATCTTTTCAACATCTTTTGTGATTCTTTCACTCTGCCAGAGGGGAGACTCCATTTTCTCTGTTGCAGTTAAAGAAACTATTACCAAAATAAAAAATGACATATATGATAGTCTGTTAATAGCATCAATGCAGCAGACTTTGACAAAAAGAAGAGGCCTGGATAAAATTATGTTTTGGGGGGACACAGAAAACCAGAAAATGGGTGCAGCAACTCACCGTCATTGGGTCAGTGTGGCCAAATGGCACTAACATTGGTTGGGTTTTAAAGGGGCAGTGTTAACCTCTGCACCTCTGTCCACAATGGTACAAACAAGCTTTGGCCATATGTCTCTTTTAAGGAATACAGTGGTGTCACCTTCTTACCTGCAGCCTGCTGACTGGATGGCGCAGAAGTAAGAACACTCATAAACAAGTCATCAACCCTGCCCTGTACTCCTATTAGCATGTTCCTTGTTAGCATATAGGTATGCAGTAAACTAACACCTAACACCTCAACCCAATATAACACCTTTGGGATGAATTAGAGAGGCAGGCTTTCTCCTCCCGACATCAGTGCCTGACCTCACAAATGTGCTTCTGGAAGAATGGTCAAACATTCCCATAGACACACTCCTAAACCTTGAGCACAGCCTTCCCAGAAGAGGTGAGGCTGTTATAGCTGCAAAGGGTGGGCAAACTCAATGTTGAACCCTACAGACTAAGACTGGGATGTCATTAAAGTGTTACTAAACCCACAACAGTAAAATCAGTCTGTATATGCAGTAAAGCATGCTTGTTATACTCACCGTGGAACCTAAGGGGTTAATCCTCTGCATTGTGTAAAAAGGCTGTTTGATCCTGACTTCTCTGCCCCTTCTCTTGTTCAATTGTCCACGCTGATAAGACAGACTGAACCCATAGCCCTTTTGCACAGGCTCAGTTTAGTGTGTATTGCTAGAAAGTTTTTTTTTTCTTCGGAGAGTGCATGTGCTCCCCAGAGGGCCAATCAACACAGAGGTCAGGGGTTTTGCATCCTCCTAGAGCAGAAAGAAAACTCCTCCTGCAAGCTTTAACCAGTCATTTGCTGAACACTGATAGAAGTCCAAAGACTGCTCTAACTGCTGATGAGAAAAGGTATTTAGCAATTTATATTTACTAAAATAATTGTACTTCCATTTTCTGTGTACTGTGGGACACCAAATATAGTGAATGCAGGGTCTTGGGTTTAGCAACACTTTAAAATTCATGTGCATGTAAAGGCAGGCGTCCCAATACTTTTGGCAATATAATGTGTATGTATATGTATATATATATACATACACTATATTGCCAAAAGTATTGGGAAGCCTGCCTTTACACGTTGGAACAGGAAGAGGCCATCCCCAGACTGTTCCCACAAAGTTGGGAGCATGAAATTGTCCAAAATACACTATATTGCCAAAAGTATTGGGACGCCTGCCTTTAACCACACATGAACTTTAATGGTATCCCAGTCTTACTCCGTAGGGTTCAATATTGAGTTAGCCCACCCTTTGCAGCTATAACAGCTTCAACTCTTCTGGGAAGGCTGTCCACAAGGTTTAGGAGTGTGTCTATGGCAGGGCTTGAAAAAGCCACTCGCCCGCTTGCCAAATGCGAGGAGAAATTCCTCTGTGGCGAGCTGCGAGCACAGATGAAGCATGGAGCGACTGCACCTGCGCTCCAAGCCTCATTGTGAAGTTGAGTTCTGGTTTAGAACTTCTGGTTTCCGGCTTCTGAGGCACCACCGCCGAGGGGACAGGTGCAGGAGAGGTCAGCTCTCCTACGCTGAGAGGAGACACCCTCTCCACCGCCACGGGGGACTCGGGGGGACAGTAAGTACTGTATACAACATGTCCTATCACTATAATGGAGTACTGGGGAGCTGGGATATACATTACTCAATAATGTATATCCCAGCTCCCCTGTACTCCATTATAGTGATGTGACATTTATACAGTAATGTATATTCCAGCTCCCCTGTACTCCATTATAGTGATATGACATGTATACAGTAATGTATATCCCAGCTCCCCTGTACTCCATTATAGTGATATGACATGTATACAGTAATGTATATCCCAGCTCCCCTGTACTCCATTATAGTGATATGACATGTATACAGTAATGTATATCCCAGCTCCCCTGTACTCCATTATAGTGATATGACATGTATACAGTAATGTATATCCCAGCTCCCCTGTACTCCATTATAGTGATATGACACACATACAGTAATGTATATCCCAGCTCCCTTGTACTCCATTATAGTGATATGACATGTATACAGTAATGTATATCCCAGCTCCCCTGTACTCCATTATAGTGATATGACATGTATACAGTATGTATATCCCAGCTCCCTTGTACTCCATTATAGTGATATGACATGTATACAGTAATGTATATCCCAGCAACCATGTACTCCATTATAGTGATATGACATGTATACAGTATGTATATCCCAGCCCCCCTGTACTCCATTATAGTGATATGACATGTATACAGTAATGTATATCCCAGCCCCCCTGTACTCCATTATAGTGATATGACATGTATACAGTAATGTATATCCCATCTCCCTTGTACTCCATTATAGTGATATGACATGTATACAGTAATGTATATCCCAGCTCCCCTGTACTCCATTATAGTGATATGACATGTATACAGTATGTATATCCCAGCTCCCCTGTACTCCATTATAGTGATATGACATGTATACAGTATGTATATCCCAGCTCCCTTGTACTCCATTATAGTGATATGACATGTATACAGTAATGTATATCCCAGCAACCATGTACTCCATTATAGTGATATGACATGTATACAGTATGTATATCCCAGCCCCCCTGTACTCCATTATAGTGATATGACATGTATACAGTAATGTATATCCCAGCCCCCCTGTACTCCATTATAGTGATATGACATGTATACAGTAATGTATATCCCATCTCCCTTGTACTCCATTATAGTGATATGACATGTATACAGTAATGTATATCCCAGCTCCCCTGTACTCCATTATAGTGATATGACATGTATACAGTATGTATATCCCAGCTCCCTTGTACTCCATTATAGTGATATGACATGTATACAGTAATGTATATCCCAGCTCCCCTGTACTCCATTATAGTGATATGACATGTATACGGTAATGTATATCCCCCCTCCCCCGTACTCCATTATAGTGATATGACATGTATACAGTAATGTATATCCCAGCTCCCCTGTACTCCATTATAGTGATATGACATGTATACGGTAATGTATATCCCCCCTCCCCCGTACTCCATTGTAGTGATATGACATGTATACAGTAATGTATATCCCAGCTCCCCTGTACTCCATTATAGTGATATGACATGTATACAGTATGTATATCCCAGCTCCCCTGTGCTCCATTGTAGTGATATGACATGTATACAGTATGTATATCCCAGCTCCCCTGTACTCCATTATAGTGATATGACATGTATACAGTAATGTATATCCCAGCTCCCCTGTTCTCCATTATAGTGATATGACATGTATACAGTAATGATTACTGTATACATGTCATATCACTATAATGGAGAACAGGGGAGCTGGGATATACATTACTGTATACATGTCATATCACTATAATGGAATACAGGGGAGCTGGTTATACATTACTGTGTACAATTTTATATTTTGGACTATTTATTCTAAAGAAAAATGTAATTTCATAAGCCTTAAGGGGGCGTGGTTGGGGGCAGGCTGGGGGTGGGGTTGTAGGTGGATCTGGGCAAGGTTGGGTGGGGCAATTGGTGGAGAGTAAGTTTTGTGACCGGCTAGTAGGTCTGGACTCAAAATTTTAACCCCTGGTCTATGGGAATGTTTGACCATTCTTCCAGAAACGCATTTGTGAGGTCAGGCACTGATGTTGGATGAGAAGGCATAGCTCGCAGTCTCTGCTCTAATTATCCCAAAGGTGTTCTATTGGGTTGAAGTCAGGACTCTGTGCAGGCCAGTCAAATTCCTCCACCCCAAACTTGCTTATCCATGTCTTTATGGACCTTGCTTTGTGCGATGGTGCGCAGTCATGTTGGAACAGGAAGGGGCCATCCCCAAACTGTTCCCACAAAGTTGGGAGCATGAAATTGTCCAAAATGTCTTGGTATGCTGACACCTTAAGAGTTCCCTGCACTGGAACTAAGGGGCCAAGCTCAACCCCTGAAAAACAACCCCACACCATAATCCTCCCTCCACCAAACTTTACACTTGGCACAAATGCAGTCAGGCAAATACTGTTCTCCTGGCAACTGCAAAATCCAGACAAAAAAATAAAAATATCACTCTCTAGATGTGGAAATTTGGTAAATACATACCCAAAAAGACTTGCAGCTGTAATTGCAGCGAAAGCTGGTTCTACAAAGTACTGACTATGGGGGGCTGAATACAAACACACTCCACACTTTTCAGATATTTATTTGTAATCTATTTTGAAAACCATTTATCATATTCCTTCCACTTCACAATAATGTGCCACTTTGTGTTGGTCTATCACATAAAATCCCAATAAAATACATTTATTTTTTTGGTTGTAACATGACAAAATGTGGAAACTTTCAAGGGGTATGAATACTTTTTCAAGGCACTGTATGTATGATTTGATCATCTTCTATGCTAAGGGAGATTGTGCTATGAGCTTTCTGATCTTTCTCTATCCACTCATCTGAAGATTGTTCTTGCCTGACTTAATTTATACATTTCTACGTACCTTGAATTTCTACCTTACCTATCTTGAATCTCCAAGACAAGTAGTTCTGGTTTGCCAGGTTTGCAAATGAAAGCTTTGTTGCAGCTGTGTTACTGGCCATTTTCTTTTATTTTGCTGCAGTCTTCTTTCTTTTCTGTATCTTGCTGTATCAGCTGTGACTGGGCGCATAACCTGTTGGAAATTTTGTATATAGCCCTATAGAACAGACAGTGCACAGTCCACATGTTCTTTTCTGCTTGTGCCATTGCAACCAGGAAACATTTTATTCAATGAAAAGACATACAGTATATATAGATTATATATCATAGATGCAGCTGCAAATTTATAAACACTGCCATCTACTGGTTGAAGAAGATATCTCAACTGAATACTGATTTAGTTGTACAGATTACATGAACATTATTCCAACACAAGAAAACTTAATGCAGCAGATTAACCACTTGCCCTCCAGAGGATTTACCCCCTTGCCTGACCTGTCTGCTCTGCACCTCCAGCATTCACTTGAGTGCTGGGCTGTGGAGGAGGCAAGAGAGGCAAGCTCAGCCTCTCAGCGAATCGCTGAGGGGCTGAGCAAGCTGCCACTCCAGGCATCTGGATGGATCCCAGATTTAAAGTCCTGATTTTTCTGGAACCTGAACTGGTGGAGTGACATCAGATTTAGCCTGCTGTCGTGTGAAAATGGGTCACAGGAGTAAATCCTCAGGAGAGGTAGGGCCAAAGGAGCTTCTACTATACTTCTCCTTTTAAAGAATCTGCTGTTGACAGCTTGGTGCCAGATATCACAGCATACTTTCAGAGATCTAGTGGTGTCAATGCCTCAATGGGTCAGGGCTTTTTGGTGTCAAAAGTGGGACCCACTCAACAGCCATCCTAAGCCATCAAATCATTTACATAACATGTACACAAAGCATGTTAAATTTTGTTACTATGTGCTTTAAAGTGTGTTGCATTAGGGCACCATACCACACTAAAAAAGGTATTTTTTTGGGAATGCAGGGGAGGAGTGGTCTGGAGACAGAAGGGACTATAAATAGGGTGCAGTTAAGCTTTAGGCAAAAAGATATTGAGAGCATGATCTGAATGGAGGAATAAGAGTAGGGTGAGCAAAAAAAAAAAAAAAAAGGACACCTTTCCCAACTTTAACCCAAAACATTTTGTCTGGTTTTAAAAACTGGCAGAAATATTCATGGGGTTTCCTACAGGGAACTGAGTAGCTGTCTTATGGCCAGCAGCCTTTTTGCATAACTTTAGAGCCCGTGACATTTACACACAAAAATGCTGATAAATGGGATTCCAATTTGCTAGCCCTTGTTTTTCACAGTTGAGCAATTTTGTAGCTAGCATGTATGCAGTGTTATGTATGAAGTGCAGCTGTATCTACAGTCAGGTTCATAAATATTGGGACATCGACACAATTCTAAAATTGTTGGCTCTATACACCAACACAATGGATTTGAATGAAACGAACAAGATGTGCTTTAACTGCAGACTGTCAGCTTTAATTTAAGGGTATTTACATCCAAATCAGGTGAACAGTGTAGGAATTACAACAGTTTGCATATGTGCCTCCCACTTGTTAAGGGACCAAAAGTAATGGGACAGAATAATAATCATAAATCAAACTTTCACTTTTTAATACTTGGTTGCAAATCCTTTGCAGTCAATTACAGCCTGAAGTCTGGAACGCATAGACATCACCAGATGCTGGGTTTCATCCCTGGTGATGCTCTGCCAGGCCTCTACTGCAACTGTCTTCAGTTCCTGCTTGTTCTTGGGGCATTTTCCCTTCAGTTTTGTCTTCAGCAAGTGAAATGCATGCTCAATCAGATTCAGGTCAGGTGATTGACTTGGCATTGCATAACATTCCACTTCTTTCCCTTAAAAAACTCTTTGGTTGCTTTTACAGTATGCTTTGGGTCATTGTCCATCTGCACTGTGAAGCGGCGTCCAATGAGTTCTGAAGCATTTGGCTGAATATGAGCAGATAATATTCCCCGAAACACTTCAGAATTCATCGTGCTGCTTTTGTCAGCAGTCACATCATCAATAAATACAAGAGAACCAGTTCCATTGGCAGCCATACATGCCCTTGCTATGACACTATCACCACCATGCTTCACTGATGAGGTGGTATGCTTAGGATCATGAGCAGTTCCTTTCCTTCTCCATACTCTTCTCTTCCCATCACTCTGGTACAAGTTGATATTGGTCTCATCTGTCCATAGGATGTTGTTCCAGAACTGTGAAGGCTTTTTTAGATGTCGTTTGGCAAACTCTAATCTGGCCTTCCTGTTTTTGAGGCTCACCAATGGTTTACATCTTGTGGTGAACCCTCTGTATTCACTCTGGTGAAGTCTTCTCTTGATTGTTGACTTTGACACACATACACCTACCTCCTGGAGAGTGTTCTTGATTTGGCCAACTGTTGTGAAGGGTGTTTTCTTCACCAGGGAAAGAATTCTTCGTTCATCCACCACAGTTGTTTTCCGTGGTCTTTTGGTGTTGCTGAGCTCACCGGTGCGTTCCTTCTTTTTAAGAATGTTCCAAACAGTTGTTTTGGCCACGCCTAATGTTTTTGCTATCTCACTGATAGGTTTGTTTTGTTTTTTCAGCCTAACAATGGCTTGCTTCACTGATAGTGACAGCTCTTTGGATCTCATCTTGAGAGTTGACAGCAACAGATTCCAAATGCAAATAGCACACTTGAAATGAACTCTGGACCTTTTATCTGCTCATTGTAATTGGGATAATGAGGGAATAACACACACCTGGCCATGGAACAGCTGAGAAGCCAATTGTCCCATTACTTTTGGTCCCTTAACAAGTGGGAGGCACATATGCAAACTGTTGTAATTCCTACACCGTTCACCTGATTTGGATGTAAATACCCTCAAACTAAAGCTGACAGTCTGCAGTTAAAGCACATCTTGTTTGTTTCATTTCAAATCCATTGTGGTGGTGTATAGAGCCAAAAATGTTAAAATTGTGTCGATGTCTCAATATTTATGGACCTGACTGTATATATGCTGTCAGTAACAAGCATGTCATAAAGGTGTCTACAGACATAAAATACTAATCCTTACCCATATCTCAGGAAATAGTTAGCATACCCTTGGTGTCAGGCACCACAAGCTGACTAAACTTCATTTTGGATGGAGTAAGGGAGAGTTATAACCGCTGACAATATTTTTCCAAACATCCATTCCAGAATTTGTCCCATTGGGGAGATTTCCCTGCACTTCCTGTCCCATAGCCAAAACAGGAAGTATGACGAAATTCCTCCAAGCATCACCAGAAATAGTATCCCCATTCGAAGCTCTCTTCTTTATTCTGGTGAAAACACAAAGTTTAGGATTTTTTTCACTTTCAGCAAATGCTGTAAACAGGACAAACAGAGAAGTTGAATGAGAGCACAGACAGTAAAACCTGACAGAGGTTCTTATCTCTCACCACTCTACCGAAAATTAAAAAAAAAAAATTTGCCCTTCATTATACTTCAGTCCTGCAAGAAACTAAATAAACTGGCATGAAAAGCCAGTACCAGGGAAGTCCTCCTTCCTCCTCCATAGACATAAACCCGCAAGCTTGGAAACTCTTTTAGAACCATGATACGCAAAAATGTTTTGGTGGTCAAACCTGCTCACCTGCCATCTGATATCTAGGAACCTTAAGAACCCAAACTTTCATATGTCTGTTTATTGTAATCCAAGAATCAATCCTTGTGATTTACAGTGATGGAGAGTGTAACGGACCCCTGACACCCACGACTGGGTATCTCCGTCAAGAAGCTGCTTCTCAGGCTCTGGAACACGAGACCAGTGACTCTGGCTATTGTTACCCCAAGATCCAGACAACACCAGATTTGAAGTAAGCCAGAGGTAGACTTCTTTATTTTAACACAGATACAGGATATATACACTCAAGGGACAGTCCCCCCTCCCTGCATAATGACACAGGGCGGGGCAATCTACCTTTAGTAACAAGAGACACACAGGCATTCAAACTTCACACCAGCAGACAGTCCCATCAGGAGGAAGGGCTGCTTGACACCCCCCCCCCTCTAAGCTAATACACATAAACATATACATCCCATAATAGTTTTCTCCCAAGCAAGACAAGCAATAGAACAATGGGATGCAACCACACAACACCAATCAATCTACAACCCCCACCCCACCTATCTCCTAGACACACAATAATTAGGACAGATCACCCTGTACCCCTAACAGGCACAGGGTGATTTACACATAATAGGGATATGGGGAGCTGAGACAGGGGTCTCCCCACCTCTCCAAAGTGAGCTGGGTTCCATGGGCCCCTCACCCAAAGTGACTCCCGTCACAGAGAGCTACGTAAACAAAGAGAAACCGCTGAGGAAAGCACACAGCTGTATTTAAAAACACTGTAAGGAAATCAAAGCCAAGTCACACTTTTCTTACACAACCCAATTAGATATCTAAACACATTAAATTGTGGACCAGCTGCAAAATATCTTTTTCTACAATAAATCTATATTTATACACAATACATCTTCATGGCTGCGGAGGCGGGAAGACACACCCGACAGTGGCTTATGTCAGGAGGAGAAAATAATAACAAACATCTCGTAAAATCCAGCAGGGCCAATGGTTCCTTCTTGCAAGTAGGGTCAGCCAAGGAATGCCTGGAGAAGCCAGGGAGTGCCTTCAGTCCCATAATCATCTTACTGTTTGTCTCTACGTTGAAGCAGGTGTCTCATAAGCATGTTTTATATTCAATTTACTAATAATTATCATCCATGAAAAATGGAATTTAACAAGAAATCACACACATAAACTTTCCCATCATTGCTCACACAAAAAAGGAATGTAATGAAAATTTTGGAAAGAGCAAAACTAGACTAAGAGCTCATTTACACCCACGCCCGTCACTTCCACTCCTCAGAACAGCATTTGGATTGTTAAGGTTATAGAGGGGGCTGCCAATGTTCCAACCTACAAAAGGCAGCAGCGTAACCCATTGGTCTAAGATTACCTACTATTCCTGAGTCAGTGGACTTCCTCAATGGACCTCCAGAAAAAGATTTTATGGGAACTAAAAAACTATTGGGTTTTTATGTCAACAATGGTTATCCTTTTAAGTCTTGGAGATCATTCAAACTGGGATAAAAAATGAGGGGAAATCCAAACTTTTAAAATCTTGCTGCAACTGGAACAATGGTGAAATCTTTCAGCAAGGACATTTGTTGTGGTGACAAATACTTAAAGCAACATTAAATCTTCATTTTTTTTTTAATACTAAAATAACAAAGATGGTATACTCATCTGCTCTGTGTAATAGTATTGCACAGAGCAACCCGGATCCTCCTCTTCTGGGGTCCTCCGCCGGTACTGCAGGCTCCTCCTCTTCGGCAAGTGTCCCCATGGGGGCGCCAGTGCAGGTTGGCTACTGAGTTGCCCTGTCTGAGTCCACTGACACAGAGAAGGCAGCTTGGCCCGCCTCCTCTGGCTCAGCACAGTCTTTGAGCCAATGGCTCCCGCTGCTATCAATCTGCCCAGGGAGGAGGGAGACAGCATCGATAGGCACTGCTCTCATGCACATCGCTGGATTGTATTGGGCTCAGGTAAGTATAAGAGGTGGTTGGGGGGGATCATGCAGTACAGAAAGTTTTTCACTTTAATGCATAGAATGCATTAAGATGAAAAAACCTTAAGGCTTTAAAACTACTTTAAGAGGGGATTTTCCATAGTTTGAGACATCCTTTTCTTGTACTGGAGGTAATTCTCTATCTGTGAGACACAGATAGTAAAAACCATTCTTCATTTTATATATATATATATATATATATATATATATACAGTTGTGTCCAAAATTATTCAACCCCCAATGCTGTAAAGGGGTTTAGGGACTATAGTGTACATTTGGAATTGTATTCAGAATCAAATCCTACAAGGACGTTGTAACTACCCAAATGCAACTAAAATGACATCAATTGTTTATGTAATACAGTAGTAAATGGTTCTTATGTGGTTTCTTCATTGCCACAATTATTCAACCCCTTAAAGACTACCACTCTGAAGAACAGAGGTTCATACAGGTGCTTTCCATCAGGTATTGAAAACACCTGTGGATGTCACCGAGCAGCAATCAAGCATAATAAGCACCAATTAGGCAGCTTTAAAATGACTGTGATACTCAGCTCCTTCTAGACATTTACTGGTGTGGTTACAAACATGGTGAAGGCAAGAGAATGGTCCAGGAAGACAAGAGAAGAGGTGATTTCTCTTCACAGGAAGGGCAATGGCTATAAGAAGATTGCAAAGATGTTAAACATACCAAGAGACACCTTAGGAAGCATCATTCGCAAATTCAAGGCAAAGGGCACTGTTGAAACGCTACCTGGTCGTGGCAGAAAGAAGATGCTGACTTCGACTGCTGTGCGCTACCTGAAGCGTAGAGTGGAGAGAAGTCCCCGTGTGACTGCTGAGGAACTGAGAAAAGATTTGTCAGATGTGGGTACAGAAGTTTCAGCCCAGACAATAAGACGCACACTGCGTAATGAAGGCCTCCGTGCCAGAACTCCCAGGCGTACCCCCTTGCTGTCTCCAAAGAATAAGAAGAGTCGACTGCAGTATGCCAAAAGCCATGTGGACAAACCACAAAAGTTGTGGGATAGTGTTCTGTGGACTGATGAAACAAAATTAGAACTGTTTGGGCCCATGGATCAACGCTATGTTTGGAGGAGGAAGAACAAGGCCTATGATGAAAAGAACACCTTGCCTACTGTGAAGCATGGTGGAGGGTCAATCATGCTTTGGGGCTGTTTTGCTTCTGCAGGTACAGGGAAGCTTCAGCGTGTGCAAGGTACCATGAATTCTCTTCAGTACCAGGAGATATTGGATGGAAACGTGATGCAGTCCGTCACACACCTGAGGCTTGGGAGACGTTGGACCTTTCAACAGGACAATGATCCCAAGCATACCTCCAAGTCCACTAGAGCATGGTTGCAGAGGAAAGGCTGGAACATTTTGGAGTGGCCATCGCAGTCACCAGACTTAAATCCGATTGAGAACCTCTGGTGGGACTTAAAGAAAGCAGTTGCAGTGCGCAAGCCTAAGAATGTGACTGAACTGGAGGCCTTTGCCCATGAAGAATGGGCGAAGATACCCGTAGATCGCTGCAAGACACTTGTGTCAAGCTATGCTTCACGTTTAAAAGCTGTTATAACTGTAAAAGGATGCTGTACTAAGTACTAAGATTGAATGTCACTTGGGGGTTGAATAAAACTGATAATGCTGTGAGCACAGAAAAGACATTTGTGGTTATTTCATTATAACTGTTATGTTATATTTGTCTGACCTACAAGTGCCTCTTTAATGTAAATGTAAGCAAGATGACTGAATGATCAAAAGCAATGTCAAACTGGCCAAAACACTCAATTTCAGTGGGGGTTGAATAATTTTGGACACAACTGTATATATATACACATACATATATACATACACACATTATATTGCCAAAAGTATTGGGACGCCTGCCTTTACACATTGGAAGGCCATCCCCAGACTGTTCCCACAAAGTTGGGAACATGAAATTGTCCAAAATACACTATACTGCCAAAAGTATTGGGACGCCTGCCTTTAACCACACATGAACTTTAATGGCATCCCAGTCTTAGTCCATAGGGTTCAATATTGAGTTGGCCCACCCTTTGCAGCTATAACAGCTTCAACTCTTCTGGGAAGGCTGTCCACAAGGTTTAGGAATGTGTCTATGGGAATGTTTGACCATTCTTCCAGAAGCGCATTTGTGAGGTCAGACACTGATGTTGGATGAGAAGGCCTGGCTCACAGTCTCCACTCTAATTCATCCTAAAGGTGTTCTATCGGGTTGAGGTCAGGACTCTGTGCAGGTCAGTCAAGGTTCTCCACCCCAAACTCACTCATCCATGTCTTTATGGACCTTGCTTTGTGCACTGGTATGCAGTCATGTTGGAACAAGAAGGGGCCATCCCCAAACTGTCTCCACAAAGTTGGGAGCATGAAATTGTCCAAAATGTCTTGGTATGCTTACGCCTTCACGCGAATTAAGGGGCCAAACCCAACCCCTGAAAAACAACCCCCACACCATAATCCCCCCTCCACCAAACTTTACACTTGGTATATTGCAGTCAGAAAGTACCCTTCTCCTGGCAACTGCCACACTCAGACATGTCCATCGGATTGCCAGACAGAGAAGTGTGATTCATCACTCCAGAGAACATATCTCCACTGCTCTAGAGTCCAGTGGCAGCGTGCTTTACACAACTGCATCCAATGCTTTGCATTGCACTTGGTGATGTGAGGCTTGGATGCAGCTGCTAAGCCATGGACATTCATTCCATGAAGCTTTTTATGCAGTGTTGTGCTAATCTGAAGGCCATACGAAGTTTGGAGGTCTTTAGCTATTGACTCTGCAGACAGTTGGCGACTTCTGCGCACTGTATGCTTCAGCATTCACTGACCCTGCTCTGTCATTTTACGTGGCCTATCACTTCATGGCTGAGTTGCTGTTGTTCCCAGTTGCTTCCACTTTGTTATAATACCTCTAACAGTTGATGAAATTTCATGGATGAACTTATTGCACAGGTGGCAACCTATTACGGTACCACACTTGAATTTACCGAGCAACTGCGAACAACCCATTCTTTCACAAATGTTTGTAGAAGCAGCCTACATGCCTAGGTGCTTGATTTTATATACCTGTGATCATGGAGGTGATTGGAACACCTAAATCCAATGATTTAAAGGGGTGTCCCAATACTTTTGAAAATATAGTGTGTGTGTGTATATATATATATATATATACACACACAGTACAGAACAGTATAACAGTATAGTGAAATATATATACACCATAGTTTGTAGACTCTATAACGTTCACACGGACTATATATTATACCATGATTTTGGATTACTTTTACCAAGGAAATGTAGCAGAACAAGTTTGCCTAAATTTATAAAGAATAATTATTTATTTGCAAAATTTTATAACCAAACCTAACAAAAAACATTTTTTTTTAATTTTTGGTATTTTTTAGGCTTATAAAAAAATTCCTAGTGGTGATAAAATACCACCAAAACAAAGCTATGTCTCAAAAAGTGATAAAAAATTAATTTGGGTACATTGTTGCATGACTAATTGTCATTCAAAGTGTGATAATGCTGAAACCTGGAAATTGGCCTAGACAGGAAGGAGGTGCAAGTGTCCAGTATTGAAGTAGTTAAGAGTATTCTTTAGTGAATTAGAAAGCTTAGAAGCCACCTACTGGCAGCAACACAAGCATGTAAGGATTCCTGTCAGTTCAGGTAATGGCCAATAAAATATGTGCAACATATGCTTAGCATTTGACAGTGTGAAATAGATACATTTGCTATGATGTCACGGCTAATGTTTCATACACGGAAAATCTCAAATGTACACACAATCACTTTTTAATGGAGAAAAATAAAAGCTCAAAACAGCTCAAACGCCTGTAGCAGCAGCTTCTTTGAGCTGCAGTGTACATGAGACCTAAGACCATAAGGCCACTGGTGGGATAATATGGGTTAATGCAAATCTTCGATTATTCGTGACTTTTTTCACAAATTTAAAAAGAGATGGTCACATGCCTATCTACACTAACAAATGTGAAAACAGCAAATTAGATATGCACTTTGGCCACTCAGAAGACAGCTTAATATATAAAATCCTTACTAGAGATAGGCAGATTTGTTCAAGTTCAATTCACCAAGGGTCCAATGAATCTATTGGCAAATTCCATTTAAGTCTATAGGGGGTAAATTCTGTTATTAAATTCTAGCAATTTATAGAGCAAATAGGCAAACTACTGTTGAAAAGACATGGAAAGCATGTACCAATGCAAAAAATTTTTTTAAATATACCATACAGTGGGGAGAAGGTCTTTTCATGCAGCAACAGGAACGGAGGATGTCTTACATGGTATAACAGAACAGTACAATTTCTATGGACAGTCTCAGCGACAGCATACACTGCAAGCAGATTTTTGACAGTGGAATTAATTTTTTTTCTTGCTACAATTAGCTTGTCTTACCTACAGCAGCAACACTAGAATCTAATAAGCTCCAAGGAGCAGGGCCCTCAGAAACACTCTTGTATTGAACTGTATTGTTGCTGTATTGTCTCCAGTTATATTGTAAAGCGCTGAGCAAACTGTTGGCGCTATATAAATCCTGTATTATAATAATAATAATAATAATAATAAAGCATTACACAAACTGTTGGCGCTATATAAATCCTGTATTATAATAATAAAGCACTGCACAAACTGTTGGTGCTATATAAATCCTGTATAATAATAATAATAATAATAATAATAAAGCACTGCACAAACTGTTGGCGCTATATAAATCTGGTATAATAATAATAATAAAGCACTGCACAAACTGTTGGCGCTATATAAATCCTGAATAATAATAATAAAGCACTGTACAAACTGTTGGCACTATATAAATCCTGTAGAATAATAATAGTAATAAAGCACTGCACAAACTGTTGGCACTATATAAATCCTGTATAATAATAATAATTAATTCCATTTAAAATAAAATACTTTTCTTCAGGTAGTTTTAGCAGTGACACATGCTTTTTCATCAAACAGTAATAGGCCTGCTTTGTCCAGCAGATAGAAGTTATCCAATAGTGTCCACTAGTAAACTTCCATTAGGAAATAAGACACTGCAGATGATACAGCAGTGTAAAATTGGCAAACAACAGAACATTTTTAGCTAGCGAGAATTGGACAAAATGTACAAGAGAAAAAGAGTACAGGCAGATATTGTACTACAAGAATTAAGACACCGCAGATGACACAGCGGTGTGAAAATGGCCAGCAGTAGAACAATTTTGAATAGCAAAGTTAGGCCCAAATTTACTAGAGACAAAGAACACAGACTGGGGCTTTACTACAATAATTAAGATAATACAGAGGATACAGCAGTGTAAAAATTGGACAGAAGCAGGACAATTTAACCACTTGCCCTCCAGAGGATTTACTCCTCTTCCTGACCAGCCAATTTTTGTGATACAGCGCTGCGTTAATTTAACTGACAATTGCGCGGTCATGCAACACTGCACTCAAATGAAATTTACGTCCTTTTTTTCACACAAATGGAGCTTACTTTCGGTGGTATTTGATTGCCCGTGAATTTTTAATCGTTTGCGATATAAATAAAAAAAGCCAGACAATTTTGAGAAAAATAAACTATATTTTTGACTTTTTGCTATTAAATGTCCAGTAAAAAATTTTTAATTTTGTCATAAATTTCATCCTAAATTTAGGACAAAATGCATTCTACGACATGTCTCTACTAAAAAAAATCCCAATATGTGTAAATTAAATGGTTTACGTGAAAGTTATAGCGTTTACAAATAGCGGTATATATATACTGGATTTTTTTTTGTTTACTAGTAATGGCAGTGTTCAGTGACTTATAATGGGATTTCGGACATTCTGACACTGGGGGGGGAACTAACTTGGTGTCACTGACACCCCAGTGACACCAATACAGTGATCAGTGCTAAAAAAAAACACTAACTGTACTAATGGCACTGGGCAGGAAGGGGTTAACATGAGGGGCGATCAAAGGGTTAACTGTGTGCTGGGAGTGTTTTACTGGAAGACGGGGGGGGGTGTTCTTCACTGTAAGCACACTGATTGGGATGGCTGTACTGTGCACAGCCACCCCGAGCAGTGTGCTCGAGCTGACAGGGAAACAGGGAGGAAGATTGCTTGTAAACAAAACAATCTTCCTCCCCATCTGAGATGCTGAGTAATCACTGGGCGTCGGCAGGTAATTACAGGCTGGGACCCAGCGATTGACATCTGTGGCCGCGAATGGCGCTGTGGGTAGGACACGCATGTCCCCTACCAAGAAGTGCAAAATGATGTATATATACGTGATTCTGCGCACAAATATTGCCCTGTATCAGTATATCTGCTATAGGACGGTCCTTAACCTCTTCGTGCCGGCCGCACGCAAATGTGCGGCCTCTTGGCCTTGACACCGAGCGGCTGCACATTTGCGTGCAATTAAGAAAAACCTATGTGCTGAGAGCGTGTGCCCTGCGTGCTCCCAGCACACATGTCCAGTATCTCATCTTTCAATCGGGACCTTTCCCGATCATGTGACCGCCATGACGGTGAATCATGGCGGTCACATGACCTTAAACCCCACCCCACCTCCCGGCTTTTGAAACCCTAAAAGGGTCGGGAGGCACCGGCACCAAGGGGTTGAGTGGTTAAGAGAGCTTGGTTGTTAAATGAGCAATTGTATTTAGTATGTTCATTACAATATTCAGAACAAAGAAATGGACAAAGGAAACTCCAACTTGATGACTTTGCTTTTATTTGCAAGTATGGTACCACTTGGGCTGAACATCAGAGAAACAGCATTGCCTAGCGTGGCTAAGAATGGCAGGCAATACCATGCACATATTGGGGTCTAGACCACAATATCAGTCGTAAACACCATGCACATAACTGTACGGTACATACTGAAGACATGACAGTACTCAGGAACCTGAAGTGTGTAGTAAGCTATGTGGTGCACATCCCATGCCGATGGTTGGAAGGTGCTTGGCAAGGCTCAGAAAGGATGTCATCAATAAAAGCCATGGGTCCCCCTCAAGCAATGAAGAACAATTGTGCCCTATACTTGCACTGTAGTGTTGTATATGATATGCATGCATGTGCAGTGTATTGTATTTTGCTTTCTTTTGATGTAACCACCCTCTCTGTTGCTGAAGACACTGAGGGCACATGTGTGAGGATCATATACATTGTCACATGCATAGAGCTCAGTTTGTCACCATTGCTTGAGGGGGACACGTGACTCTAATTTTTGAAGTACTTGCTAGGCAAGGCTGGCTAGCCCCTAGCACCTCACTCTAACAGCCCCCCCCCCCTCCACTGACACTGAAATCAATACCCATCTCTTTCTGGCTGCCTTGCCCCTCCCCCTACCTGCTGAAACATATTCCTTCTTGCCCACCTCACCCCTCCCTCATCCAAACACATATCCTTTCCTGGTTGCTTCACCACTATCCACATCACATCCCCCACAGACACACATCGCCTCACCACCCACTGATGTATATCCCAGCCTGGCCGACTCACCTTGCCTACTGACACACACTCATACCATATCTTACTTCTCTCCTACACATATCGCCCGCTGTCATACCATCTGCACTTCTCTCCTACACATATCGCCCGCTGTCATACCATCTGCACTTCTCTCCTACACATATCGCCCGCCCGTCACACCATCTGCACTTCTCTCCTACACATATCGCCTGCTGTCATACCATCTGCACTTCTCTCCTACACATATCGCCCGCCCGTCACACCATCTGCACTTCTCTCCTACACATATCGCCTGCTGTCATACCATCTGCACTTCTCTCCTACACATATCGCCCGCTGTCATACCATCTGCACTTCTCTCCTACACATATCGCCCGCCCGTCACACCATCTGCACTTCTCTCCTACACATATCGCCTGCTGTCATACCATCTGCACTTCTCTCCTACACATATCGCCCGCTGTCATACCATCTGCACTTCTCTCCTACACATATCGCCCGCTGTCATACCATCTGCACTTCTCTCCTACACATATCGCCCGCTGTCATACCATCTACACTTCTCTCCTACACATATCGCCCGCTGTCATACCATCTACACTTCTCTCCTACACATATCGCATGCTGTCATACCATCTGCACTTCTCTCCTGCACATATCGCCTGCTGTCATACCATCTACTCTTCTCTCCTACACATATCGCCTGCTGTCATACCATCTGCACTTCTCTCCTACACATATCGCCCGCTGTCATACCATCTACACTTCTCTCCTACACATATCGCCCGCTGTCATACCATCTACACTTCTCTCCTACACATATCGCATGCTGTCATACCATCTGCACTTCTCTCCTGCACATATCGCCTGCTGTCATACCATCTACTCTTCTCTCCTGCACATATCGCCTGCTGTCATACCATCTACACTTCTCTCCTACACATATCGCCTGCTGTCATACCATCTACACTTCTCTCCTACACATATCGCATGCTGTCATACCATCTGCACTTCTCTCCTGCACATATCGCCTGCTGTCATACCATCTACTCTTCTCTCCTACACATATCGCCTGCTGTCATACCATCTACACTTCTCTCCTACACATATCGCCTGCTGTCATACCATCTACACTTCTCTCCTACACATATCGCCTGCTGTCATACCATCTACACTTCTCTCCTGCACATATCGCCTGCTGTCATACCATCTACACTTCTCTCCTACACATATCGCCTGCCGTCATACCATCTGAACTTCTCTCCTACACATATCGCCTGCCGTCATACCATCTGAACTTCTCTCCTACACATATCGCCTGCCGTCATACCATCTGAACTTCTCTCCTACACATATCGCCTGCCGTCATACCATCTGAACTTCTCTCCTACACATATTGTCTGCTGTCATACCATCTACACTTCTCTCCTGCACATATCGCCTGTTGTCATACCATCTGAACTTCTCTCCTACACATATCGCCTGCCGTCATACCATCTGAGCCTCTCTCCTACACATATCACCCGCTGTCATACCATCTGAACTTCTCTCCTACACATATCACCTGCCATCATACCATCTGAACTTCTCTCCTACACATATCACCTGCCATCATACCATCTGAACTTCTCTCCTACACATATCACCTGCCATCATACCATCTGAACTTCTCTCCTACACATATTGTCTGCCGTCATACCATCTGAACTTCTCTCCTACACATATTGTCTGCCGTCATACCATCTGAACTTCTCTCCTACACATATTGTCTGCTGTCATATCATCTGAACCTCTCTCCTACACATATCACCTGCCATCATACCATCTGAACTTCTCTCCTGCACATATCGCCTGCTGTCATACCATCTACACTTCTCTCCTACACATATCGCCTGTTGTCATACCATCTGAACTTCTCTCCTACACATATCGCCTGCCGTCATACCATCTGAACTTCTCTCCTACACATATCACCTGCCATCATACCATCTGAACTTCTCTCCTACACATATCACCTGCCATCATACCATCTGAACTTCTCTACTACACATATTGTCTGCCGTCATACCATCTGAACTTCTCTCCTACACATATCGCCTGCTGTTATACCATCTGCATTTCTCTCCTACACATAAATAATGCAGAAATCAATCAAACAGGTAAAACATTGAAAAATTGAAAGATTGAAAATTGAATAAAACAACAAGAACTAGGAGTGCCTAATGAGTCCTTATTACAGAACATAACTAGACAATACTGTGGATCTCCAGAACTTCATTCAATCCATTTGGGGCCATTGAGCCCAATTTAAAAATCCAAAAGGTCTCCTGTTTGCATAGAAGAGAAAATCTTTCATTGTCCATCAGGGATCTTTTTTCTACATGTTCAATCGCCATAACCTCCAAACACTTTCTCACAACCATCTTTGATCAACCTGCGGTGTTCTCCTATACGCTTTCGTAGAGGGCATATGGTGCGACCAACGTGTAATATCTTACAAGGGCATGAAAGCACATAGATCACATGATCTGTTGCACAAATGATAAACTGTTTTATATGAAAAAGATTGCCCTTCTGGTCCATAACATCTGAACGACCATGTGTAATGAATTGGCAGGTGAGACAGCCTCTCTTTTTACACCTAAAGATACCAGTCCTGTTATCAAAATATGAACGAATGTTCATGTCTCTTTTCGGGCCTGTGGATAAATTACTTGGGGCTAGAATGTTTTTAAGTGTACATGCCCTTCTGAAGGTAACCTGAGGGGCTGGGGGGAGAACCAGAGCCAGTTTGGGATCAAGCTGGAGAATGTTCCAATGTTTACAGATAATTCTGGAAATGCTGCGGTATGCCACATTGTATCCTGTAACAAATATGACTGCATTATGCTCTGGTTGGAGCCTAGATTTTTTATTGTTGTTGCTGGGTAGACTACAATATTTAGCAAAGGCTTTGTTTATAAGGGAAGGGGGATAATCTTTCTCCAAAAATTTGGAGGAAAGAATTTCTCCTTGTCTTTTGTATTCCCCTGCTTCTCCTGAATATATCAAACTGGCCACTATGGATGTTGTTCTTCCAGACAGGGTGATGGCAACTAGAACAATGAAGATAAGAATTCCCCCCCCCCATAGGTTTGGTGTGATTGGTGGTACATATATCCTTATCTTCAGCTGATAAAGTGAGGTCCAAAAATACAATGCTATACGGGTCAAATATATGGGTGAAAGAAAAGCCAAAAGGGCTTACAAAGGACAAAAAAAGTTAATGATTACCATCCCAGATGAGGAGGATGTCATCAATATATCACCCATAAAAAATGATATGCCTAGCAAAAGGATTATTGGTCCATAGAAATTGATCTTCCCATAGGCCCATAGCTAAATTGGCATATCCCGGAGCAAAACTGGCTCCCATGGCCGTACCATTAATCTGTAAATAGAACTGATCTAAAAAGGTGAAATAATTGTGGCTCAGACAGAATTCAGTACTGTCTACTATGAACCATGCCTGATTGGACTTCATACTGGAATTGGAAGATAAATAATGTTGTAAGGCCACTAAGCCAACTTGATAGGGAATGGCCGTGTAAGGAGAGGAGACATCTAAAGAGGCCCAGTTATATCCTTCTTCCCAAGTATGTAATGTTTTAGGATCTCAATCATGTGGCCCAAGTCCCTTATGTATGAGGGAAGTTGGCATACCATGGGTTGAAGAAAAAAGTCAATGTATTTGTTTAGGCCATTAATGAAACTGTTATTACTGGCAACAATAGGTCTCCCTAGGGGTTTTGTAATAGATTTATGAACCTTTGGGAGGTGATAGAAGTAGGGGGTGCTACAGACAGAGGGGAGCAAAAAGGATTTTTACCTTTTGTCTATCACCCAGTTTCTCCATGCAGCCTCTACCAAGGTGTTCAAAGCCAACTGAAAACTTGATAATGGGTCTTCTTTGAGCTTCCTGTAGGTATTGATATCCGAGAGGAGACGTAAAGACTCATTTACGTAGTCCTCTTTGTTTTGGACTATGAGACTACCCCCTTGTCTGCTTGTTTTATAATGATATCCTTATTGGCTTCTAGCTCTTTTAGGGCTTTGTATTCAAATATCGTGATGTTCCTGGTGTTCTGTGCGGAGGCACACAGAGATGTAAGAGCTCTGTATACCACCTGATAAAAGGTTTCAAGAAAAGGCCCTTTAGACTGCACAGGATAAAAGGTGGATTTGGGTCTAAAACCTGTATGGGTTATCTCTGGATCTAAGGAAATGTGATGATCTAAACTATCCACGTGGCTTTCAGTCCATAACTCCTCTAATATGTGAACCAATTCTTGATCACTAGAGTGAAGTGTAGACTCACTCTCTTGGATTTGTAATGGTACTGTATTAAAAGAATCACTGGCAAAATGCCTCTTAATAGTAAGGGAGTACACAAATTTGTTCAGGTCCTGAAATAATCCAAATTTGTTTGGTCCCATGACTGGAGCGAAGCGTAATCCTTTCTTGAGCAGAGATAATTCTGCTCCTGTGAGGGTATGAGAGGATTAATTGTACATTTTTATGGTACTGACACTATTTATTTGTCTATTCTTTCTTTCTTGTTGGATCTTGTGTCGCTGACCCCCTCGTCTGCCTCATCTAGTTTTCTTTTTTCTTTTTGAACTCCCTTTTTAGGAGGATCACCTAAAAAAGGAAGGGGGGAATTATTGGTGTTCTCTAAGGGAGCCGTATGCTTGGATCTGGTTCCTTCCTGAAGATAACAGTCTAAGTCGTGGGATAGTGGACTATAACGATTGTGTGTCAGTATGACCACTGTTTCACTAGTAACAGGCTCTAAAGATGTAGTATCATCTAACCTATTAGAATGAGTGACAGAGGTTGTAGACGGAAAATTCTTGCATATGTCTGAAGAAACTTAAATGGAGGGCAAATCGTTAATCCTCAGGAGGACAAATGGATAAAGTTTGAAACATACACATTTAGAAGTTGTAATAATATCACTGACAAGGGAACAGACAATCACGGAGTATTTTAAAGAGTACACAAGTTTCTTTTGAAGCAGAGTGTTGTGAATACAGAGGTTGATACATTGATACATACGTTGATACATTTTTGTAAAGCTTAATTTTATAGTTAACTGATGTATGTGTCTCCCCTGCACTTACCACCGTTGGTCATTAGCTGCCATTGCCCACGCAGCCGGTGCAGCTGTCCTGGGACTTGAAAGCCGTGCTCTTTTTTCCCCTTCTCTTACCTTAGTGACGCCGAGAATTGATCATTGATCAATTCTGATTGGTCAAAGCAGTCCCATGTCAGCCATCCTTCTTTGGCCAGATCCTGCTCACTCAGAAAAATGCAAAAATACCCACATTCATATGGCATGCTAATGGTTACAACATGTCAACATAGGGAAAATTATACAGTTGGAGGTGAGCTACAGAACCAGGTCTGGTTACGGACCTGCACTATACAATAGAGGTGATCAGTATATCCATATCTGCTGTAGATGAATAGTGATTGACACTCTAGCTAGAAATGTAGAACCTGTCATCATTGACTACTGAACACCCCTAACAACAATCAAAATGTTAATGTAGTATATACATTATTAGGTCAGTAAATATTGTGATTATTTAGGAATTGATTAGCAAATGCGTAGTGTAATAACATGGCTGTTACTAAAAAGGACTAGTAACTGAGGAAACACATATTAACTTATTCACCCCCGGTAACTGAGGAAACACATATTAACTAATTCACCCCCGGTAACTGAGGAAACACATTAACTTATTCACCCCCGGTAACTGAGGAAACACATATTAACTTATTCACTCCCGGTAACTGAGGAAACACATATTAACTTATTCACTCCCGGTAACTGAGGAAACACATATTAACTTATTCACTACTGGTAACTGAGGAAACACATATTAACTTATTCACTACTGGTAACTGAGGAAACACATATTAACTTATTCACTCCCGGTAACTGAGGAAACACATATTAACTTATTAACTCCCGGTAACTGAGGAAACACATATTAACTTATTAACTCCCGGTAACTGAGGAAACACATATTAACTTATTCACCCCCGGTAACTGAGGAAACACATATTAACTTATTCACCCCCGGTAACTGAGGAAACACATATTAACTTATTCACCCCCGGTAACTGAGGAAACACATATTAACTTATTCACCCCCGGTAACTGAGGAAACACATATTAACTTATTCACTCCCTGGTTATCTCTTGCCTTGACTATTGTAACTCCCTCCTCATTGGCCTACATAATCGCAGGCTATCCCTTCTTCAGTCTATTATGAATGCTGGTGGACTCATCCACCTTACTAACCATTCTGTATTTACCACCCCTCTCTGCCAATCCCTCCACTGGCTTCCCGTTGCCCAACGGATAAAATTCGAAACATTAACAATAACGTTTAAAGCCATTTATAACTCTGCCACAAATTACATCAACCATCTTGTCTCTAAATATCACCCAATTCGTACTCTCCGCTCCTCGCAAGACCTCCTGCTCTCTAGCTCCCTCCCATGCTCATCTACAGGACTTTTCCAGAGCTTCCCCCATCCTCTGGAACTCTCTACCCCAATCTATCAGACTACCACCTACTCTGCTCACTTTTAGGCGATCTCTGAAAACCTATCTCTTCAGGGAAGCCAATCCTACCCTCAGCTAATAATGGAATCTTTTACTCCTACCAGTCCATCCCCCACAGTTACTACCTTTTGTACCGCTAGCCCCTCCCTCTTAGATTGTAAGCTCCAAGGAGCAGGGTCCTCCTAACCCTCTTGTATTGAACTGTATTGTTGCTGTATTGTCTCCCGTTATATTGTAAAGTGCTGAGCAAACTGTTGGCGCTATATAAATCCTGAATAATAATAATAATAATTTATAATTAGAGCTTATAACTGCAGTCATCACAGACTATGCATGGGTAATAGGTGATGACACGCAGTATATTTAGTATCTGGTAAGTTATGTATTAGAGGTTAATTTCTGAATGTGTGGAAATTAGACATGCACACTTTACAGACATATTAACAATCAGCATAGATATTTTGTAACATGCCATATAACTTAAATCTCCCCAAAATACAGTTAATCCCTCCCTTTTTATGCTGTCATGCTATAGCCCCACTTTCTCCTGAAGTTTTGAGGGTAGGGAGTGAAGACTCAAAAAAAAAAAAACTGCAGCTGCTATTGATGGAGTGACTCAGGCTGACTACAGGCTCATCATGCTTTAGAACATTTTCTGTAGCTTGAGAAAACACAATATGACTTCACTACCACACAGGGCACACTGGTCTTAATGCATGGGCACCTCAGTGCACTGCCAAGGGGCCCAATGATAATCTTGCATTACATCATACTTTCAAACTGTCCTGGATTTTGCCAGGACAGTCAAGCTTTTTATTAAGCTGTCCCGGGCAGTGTCCCAGAACCTGTACTGTGCCCTCCTGACTCACACTGTACTGTGCTCTTCTACCCCCCCCCCCCCCCCACACACACACACACACACACACACACACCTCTACTGTGCCCTTTGTGTTGATTAGTCTTTGATTTATGGCAGGTTTTCTTATGGTTTATTATTTTTATTGAAACTACTAATAAATATTTGTTTCACTCTATCAAATATTTATACTTTATTTCTTGAGTAGATGCATACATTTGGGCAGGCTGGTAGGGGCCCATGATACTATTAGGACAGCCCTGCTACCACAGTTCTGTCTTTGTGATTAGCATAGTCAGGAACCAATAGGAAGCCCAGTTTTTATGATGATACTAAAATTTTGGGGGGGGGGGCAGTGGACCCATTAATCAAGATGTTAGTGTTTGTCATCCTTGACTTTGAACAAATTGGGATTATATGCTGGATACCATTCTGTGCTGGGTAACTGCAACTGGATTGTCACCCCTTTTAACCATCTGTTACAATTCAGTATAGCATACAACAGGCATACTTTGACTAAGAGCCTCTTGTTTCCAACTATGGTTCTTGCAGGCTCTCATCCTTCCTCCTTTATCCCCTCTGCTTTTTAAAAGCCACCTGTCAGCTTGTTTTATGTATAAGAGGAATAATTGAAACATGTCATAAGGATGTGGTTGGTCAGGGAGGAGTTCAACTTTGTTCACGTCAATGTTAGTGTTAATGCTGGGGTGCCAAATCACTGTACCTATTGTCCTATGACCAAAGAACAGACCTTAAAGTGGAGCTCCACCCAAAAGGGGAAGTTCCGCTTTAAAGACTGGTCTCCCACTCCCCATTAAGGATTCGCACCTTTGGGGAGCGGGTACCCGAAATTGACAGGTACCCGCTCCCACTTCTGCTGCGATCGCCTAGGTGATCGGAAGGTGAAGTTGTCCTCCCTCCCTCCCCAAAGTTTTCTGGGATACATGACATGTCCCAGAAGACTACGGGCCATTCAGGAAGCACAGCGCTACTTGGGCATGCACAGTGGGCACCCGGCTATGAAGCCGCAAGCTATCACAGCCGAGTGCCCACACTGAAGATGCTGGCACCTGGAAAACCAGACGGCTGGTGAAACGGGCTGCAGGGAGGACACCGCAGGATCGTGGGACAGGTGAGTGGCTGTTTTTGTAGCCGCTGACTTTCATTTTTTCAGTGCGACTAAAACTCCGCTCTAAAGAGTATCTAAACTCAAAACTAAAAATATACTAAGCTTTTATATATATATATATATATATATATATATAGCTTTACGCTGATAGGAAGAGTATTAAGAAATTTGAAAAATTATTTATCAACATTAGAGATAAAAAAAATTGTGTGCAATGACAAATAGAAAATAAATAACACTCTTTATTTAAAAAAAAACAATAAGAAAAGCAATTTTTACTGTTTGAAAATCAAATCCTTTCATTTCTTAAAACAAAAAAGGTGCCGAACCCTAATGATCTTTGACCCCTTTTCCTGTTGTTCAGGTAGATCTCAACCTCTCAAAGGTTGCCTAATCCCTGCTCTAAATGCTACATCTGCAAGACAGCTTGTCCTGTTGAAAAACAACAGACTTACTGGTCAGATCACCAGGTGAAATTAAAGGAAAGAAAACCTAAAAAAATAAAACTAATGCTGCCATCACAGCTATAGAATTGGTAAGCTGTAATAGAATAAATTTTTACTTTTGTGATTGATACCACTTTAAAAGGATAAAGTCATGGGCAAAAATTTTGGCACCCCTGCATTTCTGTCAGATAATGTACCACTTCGCTCAGAAAATTGTTGCAATTACAAATGTTTAAGCATTCTCATGTACATCTCTTTTGTTTGTATTAGTATAACACAAAAAAGTGGAGAACAAAAAGCCAAATCTGACACATTCCACCCAAAACCCCAAAAATGGACTGGCCAAAATTATTGGCACCCTCAATTTGATAATTGGAAGCACACCCCTTGGAAAAATTAACTGAAATCAATGGCTTCCTGTACCCATCAATGAGTTTCTTAGACCTCTCTACTGGAATTTTGGAGCACTCTTCTTTCACCAACTGCTCCAGGTCTCTCAGATTGGAAGGGTTCCTTTTCCCAACTGCTGTTTAGAGATCTCTCCACAGGTGCTCTATGAGATTGAGATCTGGACTCATTGCTGGCCAGTTCAGTACTCTCCGGTGCTTTGTCTGAAACCATTTCTGGGTGCTTTTGGAGTTGTGCTTTGCGTCATTGTCCTGCTGTAAGACCCATGTCCTCTGACGAATTCCCAACTTTCTGACACTGGGCCCTACATTGCAACCCAGAACTCTTTGGTATTCCTCAGATTTCAGAATGCCATGCACACAGTCAAGACATCCGGTGCCTGAAGCAGCAAAGCAACCCCAAAATATCAATGAACCTCCACCATGTTTGACTGTAGAGACTGTATTCTTTTCTTTAACCTCCTTGGCGGTTTTCCCGCGTGTAGCTCGGGGTAGAATTTCTATACCAAGAACGGTAACCCCGAGCTACACTCGGGCTTACCATGCAGCGTTCTCTGGGGGTCCCTGCAGCACTTACCTTGTCCTTCGCTCCCACGATGGGTCCCCTGCAGCGTCCCCGTCCATCTCCTCCGGCGGATGCCGGCATCTGGCTTCCGTGTTCCGGTCCCTGTGACGTCGGAACGTTCAGGCGGCGGAACCGGCGGGAAATTTGAAATTTTTAAAAAATGACATTTTTGCTGTCATTGCTTTTTCACTGCATTTCACATACATTTTGTCCCCACTGCTTTGTCCTGTGCCCTGCCTGCATTTTGACTGTTCTTTCTGCCTGGAAACTTAGAAAAGTCCATGGCGGCCAAAAAGTGTCCCTTTACGTCAAAAGCGGTTTTAGAACAGCGATAGTAAATCAGAACCACTTGCAGAATTGAGTGATAATGATTTGTGGGGAAATTCGTCATCAGACACTGAAAACGATTTTGCGACTTTGCTCAGCGATGTGCGAATTTTCCTCTGTATTTCAAATTTCAGTGTTTTTGGTTTGATTATATTATTGAATTAAATTTATTATTATTATATTATTATTTTTTATGATTATTTATTAAATTATAATTTATGATTTCGTGTTTCAAGTTTTATCATATCCGGAATGTTTAATAGACTCTTGTTCGTACAGATTTCAATGAGTTATTCCTAAAAATTACAGCCTACAATAAAAAACTACATATTTCCATGCAAAAAAATGGTACCGCTTTCAGCACAAAATTCCTGACATAATCATACCGCCAGGGAGGTTAAAGGCCTCATTTCTTTTTCTGAAACAGTAGAATGATGGGCTTTACCAAAAAGCTGTAATTTTGTTTCGTCTGTCCACGGCACATTCTCTCAAAATTATTTTGGCTTTCTCAGGTAAGTTTTGGCAAACTCCAGTCTGGCTTTTTTATGTTTCTGTGTCAACAGTGGGGTCCTCCTGGGTCTCCTACCATAGCGTCCTTTACCATTCAGATGGCGACGTATAGTGCGAGCTGACACAGTTGTACCCTGTGTCTGAAGGTCAGCTTGAATTTGTCTGGAAGTTGACAGGGTTCTTTAGCCACCATTCAAACAATTCTTGCAATCTTTGATCAATTTTTCTCTTTTGTCCACATCCAAGGAGATTAACTAAAGTGCCATGGGCTGTAAACTTCTTGACAATGTTGTCCACAGTTGACACAGGAACATTAAGATCTCTGGAGATGGACTTGTAACCTTGAGATTGTCCATGCTTTTCCATAATTTTTGTTCTTAAATTCTCAGATAATTCTTTGCTTTTTTTTCTCTTCTCCATACTCCATGTGGCACACAGAGACAATAAACAGAAAGGATGAGTCAATTTTTCAGCATTTTAACTGGTTGCTGGTGTGATTTCTATATTGTTAGCACTTGTTAATTGATACAGGTGAGTTTAATTGCAAATTACAGGAGCATCACAAACTTGGAATGCAATTATTGTTTACAGTTTTGAGAGATGCCAATAATTTTGCCCAGTCCATTTTTGGAATTTTGCGTGGAATGTGTCAGATTTGTCTTTTTGTTTCTCCACTTTTTTGTTTCATACCAATATAAACAAAAGAAATAAACATGAGAATGCCTAAACATTTGAAATTGCAACAATTTTCAGAGCGAAGTGGTGCATTATCTGACAGCAATGCAGGGGTAACAATATTTTTGGCTGTGACTGTATATGGACTTTGCCATATTCTCTCCCATCCTCTGGAACTCTCTGCCCCAATATGTTTGGCTATTCCCTACTCTGGTTGCCTTTAGGTGATCCCTGAAAAATCATCTCTTCAGGGAAGCCTATCACACCTCCAACTAAATGTTTATTACATCCATCAGCTCATCCCCCACAGTTATAACATTTTGTACAACTTGCCCAACCCTATTAGATTATAAGTTCTTCTGAGCAGGACCTTCTTAACCCTCTTGCATTTTATTGTATTGTAACCATATGTTATATTGTAAAGTGCTGTTCAGACTGTTGGCACTATATAAATCCTGCATAATAATAATAAATAATATTATGATATTTTAGTTATGGGGTTTACTGTTACTTTAATGTTACTGAAACACATGAGCTATCAGCGATCTGGTGAAAGTATGAAATAAATTTGAAGAAAGAACAAACATACTCTACATGTTTGGAAAGCAGGCTAATTCGTGTCCAATACGTGAGAACAATGGAGTTGAGCAATACAGGGTTTCATGCAAGCAAGCTTTCAAATAATAAATTAATTCCAGATGCTTTGCTTTTTTTTTTTTTTTTAACAAGGGAACAATGCAGCTAGTCACTTCCAGATCTTCCTGTCCATATATGCAGAGAAACATTTTTTTTTACAAAGTTGCAAGACAGAGACACCTGTCATCTCACTTCCCAGTTTTATGGAGAAATATGGCCATGACTTGTTAAAGGATCAGACTTTGCTAATTATATTCTACGAATGCCCATGTTTAAAAAAGAAAAAAGAAACCACTTTTGGATCAGAACACGTCTATATCCGACTACATAAAAAAAAGAAAAACACATAAAGGGAGAACTGCAGGAAAACAGCTTAATGCTAGGTTAAAATAAATATATGTTTACTGTTCTATCTGTCAAAGACATTGTAATTTTGGCCAGCCATTTTTGTGATACATACAACTACGCTAGTTAGAATGATCATTGCTACTGTAGCGCTTCTCCTGCAGGAGCTGCTTGTTTGTTGCCCCGGTTTCGCCTTATTTCACCCCACAGCCAGGCACAGTGTATTTCTTCAGCCAAATACACACACACACACGTCCACTCGTTATCTTCAATGACCAGTCTAGGGGCTGTTTGTTTTTGGAGTTTATTGTAGAACTAGGGATAGGGATGGGGAATTTTAGTAGGATACTCCAAAATCAGCACTATTCCCACTAGAGGACATCTATCTGATCACTTCGTTGAACACTTATGAAGTCTTGCATGACAGTAGATAGCAGACTTCCCTTTGTGACATATAGAAGAAAGTAGTTTAGGAGTCAGAAACGTCTCTTTATCAGTAGTAATAGTTACAGGGCTGAGCTACTCAAGTATAAGCCAGTTATGACAGACTGTGCCAGCCCAAAGGTAACATAGCTAAGCAAAGTTCTTTGCATTAGCAACACTTAGACAATCTCTTCGGAACACTAGCCAGTGTTCCCTTTTTCCAGACCCATGTGACTATCAAACCCCAGGGGAGATAGCAAGCACACAGCATCTCCAAGTTCCTCAATGTCAGTACTCACAAGGCCCAAGGATAGAATGGTTGCCTCCTTCCAGTCTTCCATGCAAAACCCTCCAGTAATACCAGACAGAGCCTTGGCAGACAACCCCCCTCAGTCAGCTTCCTGCAAAACCAGGTTCACTCTCTCTAACTTCAGGCCCTCAGGTCGACCCACCTAAGGCCACATGGCAGCAAGTGCCAGGTGAGGCAGCCTGCCTCCAGCCTGGCTGGTACAATCCACTCCCGTGGAAAGACACTGAACCTATATACCCTCAGAATAAAAATACCACTCCCAGCATGCAATGGAACTGCCTTCCCCTACAGCTGACCAGGGCTGCATCCATATTCATGCTGTTCGTTTGCCTAGCCCCTACCCATGTTTTGGAAGGCTCTCATAGCTTCCTGAAGGTGGGCAGGACTCAGGCAAACTCCAATAGCAGCAGAGGAGCATGAGAAAACCTAACTAATCAATCACAGCACTCTATTAAGCAGAATGCCGCACTGAATTTACCGGACAACCTCTCTGGTAAGCAGAGAAACACAGCTATACTTAACCTAACTATACACATCCTATCACTCACATTCAGTAGGTGCATATCTGCACCTTGTATGGTGACCATCCAGTAATGTACTAATTAGGCACAAGATGACAGTATCATCCCCTGCAGGATACAAACAGTCCAGGCTCCAAAACATCACTAGTTCCTAATTAGTACATTACTGGATGTTCACCATACATGGTGCATATATGGACCTACGGAACGTGAGTGCATCTCTTATGTTTAATGTGCAATAAAAGTTTTTAAAGGATAAAGCACTATGTTGAGCTTTTGTTTAGGAGGAACACGGTTGAGCCTGAGGAGGTTATCTGCAGGGAGCATCTTTTGGAGTTATTATTCAGCAATTTGATCTTCAGAGTCCATACATTTGGGACCAAAAGTGCAGTCAGACCAAAACATTGTATAATGTGAGGTCACACTGCTGGAGATGAGGAGATATATGGTGGAGGATGTTTTGCACTGGAATTCTGTGACAGATGCACACGATGGTCATTATCCCAAGGAGGGGGTCACAGGACAACACAAAATTGATTGGACTTTAATTAATTAATTTTTTTTATATCACTGTTCTACATGTATATATTTTATAGATATTGTGCAATTCTGTATATGTAGCGCAGCATTTTTTTCATTTTTCATTGATATTATTGCTTAAAGGGTTACTTCACCTTTACCAAAAGCCTGCCTGTGCAGGTAGGGGGCACCTGTAGAAAAAAAATGTGCCGCTTTGACTAAAGTTAGATAATTTCCTTGTGGTAGGCGTAGACTATTTACATACCTCCTAAAGCCTGGCCGAAAAACTCCCAGATATAGCATCATCCCATCCTGCCTTGTTGCTAGGATGTTGCCAAAACATTCCTAACTATTACTGGCCACCGACATCATCACAGGAGCAAGCTCTCAAACCACCACATGTGTGCAGTCCACTATATTCTCTGTTGCAGCATTGGTGAACCCAGAGCAACTGCAACATGGGAGAGCACATGTAAGGGGGGTCTGAATCGGCTGAAAAAGTATTTGTAGCTGGGACGTTGCTAAGTAGGACAAGATGATGCCATCTCTGCGTGTTTTTCAGTTAGGCTTAAGGAGATACATAACTTGCTGCACAGTTTGAAAAATGTGTAAATCACAAAAATGGCCATACAGAAAAGCATTTGATAAGAAAACCAGTAAACAGATATACTTTATGTATTTAGCCATCTACCCAGGCATGAATGTTAAGAAAAAGTAACTAACAAAGTTACATTAATAAGCAAAAAGCTTCTTTAAAAAATGGCAGCTATGGACCAATGGAATCTGACTGGTTGTGAAAGGCAATAGTTAAACTCCTGCTGCATAATCAGAACGGTCCATCTATGTATCTTTTGGTGTGGATGATTGTGAATCTTATGTTAAACAGCAATCCCAACCAGTGGCTAGGGAGCACATGTTTCTGTATGATGTGGCTACCAGTAGCCCAGCATCAGGAGATCAAGTACCTGCATATATCACACCAACTGCATTACAAACGAAAAATGAAAGGCAAAGAGATATCTGACTGTGGTTGATTGCTCCGTGACCCACATGCAGTGAATTGCATGCGAGTCAATGACATCCTTTGTGGTCAAGGAAGGATTTTTTTTTCCCTGCAGGAGCAAATTGGATCATGCTTTGCTGGGTTTTTTGCATTCCTCTGGGTGAACTGTGGGTATAGGATTATAACTTTTTTTTTTTTTTATGGTTGAAATGGATGGACTATTGTCTTTTTTTAGGCCAGACTAACTATGTAACTATGCAAGGTTGTTTGCCATTTTCAGTGAATAAAGGAAAGACGTGGATTTGGAGGACTTCTTTTTCATTATAGTTAAAGGCTAAGTTCACGTTTTCCGGAACATAGCCTATGCAATCAAGGGGCCCCAGCAGATACTAAAAAACTTTGTAAACATAAAATTTTTGTCTTACAGTGCATGCCATTTGGGCTGACCTAGAAGCCTGGCTGAAAAACATCCAGTTGGAAATCCCCACATCTTGACTTGTTGCTAGGACATGAAAACCAACAGTATTCACATCCTAGCAAGAAGGCAGTGAGTTAGGTTTGCTAACTGGGAGTTCTGAAGCCAGGCTTCTGGGGGAACCCAAATGGCCTCCAGGTATGACAACAACATTTAAGAACACTGTACACAGCTGTACAGTCTTTTTTTATTACCTACTGGGTCCCCTTGACAGCATAGGCTATTTTCTGCAAAAAGTGTAGATTCAGACATGTGCGGTGTGAATTGAAGCTCTGTTTTCAGAGCTAATTGACACAGTAGTTGTTCAGCGGTTCAGGACAGGTTTAGATCAGGTTCAGGTCAGGATCTTATTTTGCTCACAACTTATTGTGCGATTTGGAATCGGTTTCCATAGAAGTCAATAGGCTGTAAACTGCACCTGAATCAGACTGCACTGCTCAGAAATCGGATAGGACTTTTTTTTTTCAATCCACACTGGCAATGCACTGGACATATGTGAACAGGCACCATAGGAACCAATGTTATTTCACATGTTATGTGGATTGGATGCAGTTCAAACTGCATATATGTGAAGGGGCACTTAACCTTTAAAGGAAAGAGCGAGAGAGCGAGCACTAGAGGTAACCATTGCTGACGTTCTACTAGACACATTAGTTGTTTGTTTGGTTTTGGTTTTAGTACTCTAAGCATACAGATCAGGTAACAAAGTGAAGTCACAACTTGCTTATCCAGAGTTAGTGGCTTTAAATATTGACAACCAGACACACAATTTTACTCTCCAGTGCTGAAATAGTTAAAAGCAACAAGAACAAGCAAACTAATAAGACAAGAATATTTATGTAATAATTGAAAAAGAAACTCAGGCTTTAGTGGGAACACTGGGGCAGCACAGTGGCTAAATGGTTAGCACTTCCACCTGGCAGTAGTAGGGTTGTTGGTTCAAATCCCAGCCACAGCACCTCCTTCCTGGAGTTTGCATGTTATCCCTGTGCCTGCGTGGGTTTCCTCCCGATACTCCGGTTTCCTCCCAATACTCCAGTTTCCTCCCACACTCTAAAGACATGCAGGTAGGTTAATTTGATCCTGTCTAAATTGGCCCTAGTATGTGTATGTATGCATGTAAGTTAGTGAACCTTGATTATACGCCCCTTGAGAGTTAAGGACTGATGTGAATGTACAATATATATGTAAAGTGCTGCATAAATTGACAGTGCTATACAAGTACCTGAAATAAATACTGTATATAGCTATTCTCCAGTGCCCTCTGGTGGACAAAAACAATATTGATTAGCAAGTCATAATTACATACAGTGTAACCCAGTTGTTTCAAGTCCCATGCAATAGCACTACCAATGCTTTGTAGTTGCTTCCCTGTCGCATGGCAGGATCCTGCCAACACTGCATATGTGACAGGACCACAGCTGTTTCCGCTGCCCTAAAATGATGCAGTGTTCATCATATTAGGGTGGGGTGTTTGCAATGTCAGTTAAAAAAAAAGCACACTTGAAGGAAAATCCATTTTTTATTATTCTTTATGAGCGCTGTTAATTAATGTGCTTTTGATAATTGTACACCATTCACATCTGCACATTGTAGGTGTTGTGAATTGTTTGAATTAGGTGAATTTTGCATGCGTTAACATTGAACTTTATGTAATTTGTGTTCTGCTGGAAACTACAAAAAGATGCAGAAAGCAGGACTTGTTCTAAGGCATGCATATGTGAACTTGGTCTTAGATCAAAGCTTGGGAAATATGAGCAGAAGTAGTACCCAAGGAAAAGGTAAAATGGGAAGGATGCTACTAAGAACAGTCATAAAAAAGAGAAAAGTATAATAAATAAACTGACTACGATCCAAGAACAGATTTTTTTTACAAGTAAAATCAATATGTAGAAAATGTGAAATACACACAGAGAAAAGCAAGTGTGGCTTTCTGTAGAAAGGCCAGTTGATTAAGAGCACCAACTATTAACAACTATATTTCAAAAGAATGTGGTTCAAATAAAATGTGTTGAAACACCTAAACAACGTTTACAAAACATACCCCTACCTTTTAACAAAGGGACTGGAAAAAATATAATCTGAATGGCACTCAAATTGCATTCTGTGTTTATAAGAAGAATCATTTAGTGCCTGGTCATATGGTGCGATTTCAAGTGCGATTTGCGAATTGGAATCGCACCTGATATCGCATCTAATGAATGTGAATATCAGTATCTTAACATTTGCGATTTTGCTGCAGCGCGATTTCTAAAGTAGTTCTTGCATTACTTTTTCTGCAGCTTTGTTGCGATTTCACATACATAGCATACAATGGAAATCACACCGCAAATTGCAAGAAAGCGTTGAAAATCTTCACAGGTAGCAATAAGTTCTTCAGAAATCGCATCTGAAATTGCACACAAATCGCAGCGGTGTGACCGGTGACTTATGCACCATGCTCCCTGAGCCAAGAAGATGTGCAACTTTGAAATCCTTGCAACTTAGAAAATACGCATCAAGGTGACTAACACTGGATAACTTTGTACATTCTGTTTAACCCCTTGGCGCCGCCACCTCCCGGTTCTTTAAGGGTTTCAGAAGCTGGGAGGCGGGACAGGGTTTTAAGGTCCTGTGACCGCTGTGATTCGCCGTCACAGCAGTCACATGATTGGGAAAGGTCCCGATCGAAAGAGGAGATTGGGACCTTTCCGTGAGTACCAGACATATGTGCTGGGAGCGCGCAGGGTGTGCGTTCTCAGCACATATGTTTTTCTTAAGTGTAAGCAAATATGCGGCCGCTAGGCGTCAAGGCCCAGACGTCGGGAGGCCGCACATTTGCATGTGGCCAGTGCGCAGAGGGTAAACCTGATAGACATGATGATACAGTGCAGGAAAGTAGGCTTCATATTTATAAAGCTGTTAAATCAAACAAATTCTCCAAAGATGCAAACTCAAACTAAACAGAGATGAACAGCACCATCTTGTGATTTTAAATGGTACACTCTCCAAAACAGCAATCCACTGAAACAATTTACTTTTCATCCTAGATATTAAAAGGGTTAGTTCACTTTTTCAATAAAATTCAAGTAAGCCTGGAGTGTTAAATACAATGGGGGGCTGGTTTACTAAAGGCAAATAGACTGTCACTTTGCAAGTGCAGTTGCACTAATTTTCCCCACAGCCTAGTTAATGTGAAGCTTCCTATTATAAAGAAGAATACCCAATCAGGTGCAAGGAAAAAAAAACAGCATTTTTGCTTGAACACGATTGAAATATGAAAATCAGCAGAGCTTCACCACACTCACAAAGTTCTGGGGCAATTAAGTGCTACTGCACTTCCAATGAAGATATAAAATATTAGTCTTAATGTATTACTAAAGCTAATTTTTTAATCAAAATAATAAAATGTTTTATACATATCTGCTCTGTGCAATGGTATTGTACAGAGTGGCCCATGAACCTCCTCTTCTGGGGTTCCCCACCAGCACTCTCCACTCCTCTATCTGCCCCCCATAGATAGCTGCTTGCTATTGGACAGATGCTGTGGGCTCCCTCACAAACTGGGCTTTGTGTTATTAGGCCAATGGGTCCCACTGCTGCCTCCATGTCCAGTGAGGAGAGCACCCCTGCTATCGGACACAGAGCTGGATCGAGACTGGGCTCAGGTAAGTAGGTGAGCAACATTTGAAATTATTATTTTTTTTTACCCTAATGCAGAGTGTAAGGAGATATATCTTTAAACTAGCATCTATTTTGTATAATGCCTCCATTTCAGATGTGTAACAGCTTACATGTAAGCAGTAAGTTTTAGTTTCTCAACAGTACTCTCATTTCTCTGTAAACGGTTGCACTTTATTAGGTACCCCTCAGCCATTTCTAGTTTCTGTTCTTCATGTATCTATACTGATAAGAGTGTAATGTTTCATTGGCTATCCTGACTTAGAAATGCCTGTTGAGTTTCTGTATATCATCTCTTGCTGTGCATTAAACTTTTAGAAATACTGCTTTTGCACTTCTGTGTGGAGGGCTTTATTTCTCCCGGATTCGGTGGTAAGAGATAAATGAGAACAATTGGAGCTACAGCCAGACAGAAATTGATCCTATCACTTTGGTGTTAGAAGTGGGATAAAGGCGCGGCCAATCAGGTAAGCTGAGCAATAAGCCTTAGTCTTCACCTTAATCGTCCACCTTTGAAATCTGAGTATATAGTAGCCAAATTAACCGCTTGAGATTACTTGGTCTCACGGGGATTATTTGAGCTTCGGAACTGCAAAGGAAATTATCCCAGGTTTGGAACTTTTGGGAAAAATTGCCTAGGCAGGAATAATAATATTGTGAATTCACAGGAGTCCTTGTTTATCTCTGCCATTTTAGAAGTATAAGTGTTTATTCACTGCCTGTTAAGAAACGGTTATGTAGAATATTTGTGTTGCTGTAAAAGTATCAGTTGCATCTCCACCCTGAGAAGTTTAACACCCTGTGACCGGTACCTGGTGAAAGCAAGGGGTGCTTGAAAGTAACAGAATAGGGTTATTGCAGTGTCTGTGCTTTTAAGTATTAAATTCCTGAACTGTTGAGAGGTTTTGTCGGCGCTCTAGGTGAGTTCAGTACAGCCTCTCCAGGGAAGAGAATAAACACTGACACTGTAATATTTAGTGCTTTGCCTAACAGCTGTATTGCTGCAGGATGGGTATAGGCCACAGTAAGGGACCTCTGCCCAACATTCCTAAGCCTCCGCGTAAACTGTTAAGTGATATTTCTAAGAAAAAAAAAAGAAAATCCTGAATTGTCCAGGTTAACGTGTAAGGAATATGTCATAAGGGTATCACCATGGGATGATTATTATGTGTTCCTTTTCATACAGAAAATTGCCATGTGGTCTCTGGGCATGAAAAGCAGTAGTCTCTTTCCTAGAGATGGGTCTAATGATAAGTTTAATTTGGATATGATAAGGGGACTGTGTTTGGGAGATAAGGAAGCTTTCCCATGGTTTTCAGGGGGCTCTAAATGGGCTATAGTCCAGACCCCAGAAAGAATCCAATTGTATTTAAAGAATAAGGACATGAACTTAATAATTGACGGCATTTTGAGGTATGACATGGATTCAGGGCTTGTCTTAACAAAGGTGCCTGCCATAAATACTCTAGCTGATTCTGAAACCCGGCATCCACTCATGCATAGCTGAAGGAAGAAAAAAAGGTGTGGGAGAAGGTGACAACTGTGATGGAGCGAATATGGAAGGGTAGCAAATCTTTAGCAACTGCTGTAGCTTGTAAACAAGGACCAAAAGGATAAAGTGACAGAGTATGTAAAAATATTTAGAAAAGTCTGGAAGGAAGAGGCTGGGATGGATATGACTATTGCAGAAATGAACACTATATACAGTGCATCCAGAAAGTATTTACAGCGCTTAACTTTTGCCACATTTTGTTGTGTTACAGCCTTATTCCAAAAAGGATTAAATTAATTTTTTTCCTCAACATTCTGCAAACAACAACCCATAATGACAATGTGAAAGAAGTTAGTTTTGAAATCTTTGCAATTTATTAAAAATAAAAAACGATGAAAAAACAAAAAACACGTACATAAGCATTCACAGTCTTTGCCATGACACTCAAAATTGAGCTCTGGTGCATCCTGTTCCCACTGATCATTCTTGAGATGTTTCCACTACCTGACTGGAATCCACCTGTGGGAATTTCAGTTGACTGGACATGATTAGGAAAGGGAGGTAACTAAGCACCCGATGGTCACTTTGAAAGAGCTCCAGCTTTTCTCTGTGGAGAGAGGAGAACCTTCCAGAAGAACAACCATCTCTGCAGCACTCCAGCAATCAGGCCTGCATGGTAGAGTGGCCAGACAGAAGCCACTCCTCTGTAAAAGGCAAATGGCAGCCCACCTGGACTTTGCCAAAAGGCACCCGAGGGACTCTCAGACCATGTGAAACAAAACTCTCTGGTCTGATGAAAAAAAGATTGAACTCTTTGGCCTGAATGCCAAATGTCATGTCTGGAGGAAACCAGGCACCGCTCACCACCTGGCCAATACCATCTCTACAGTGAAGCATGGTGGTGGCAGCATCATGCTGAGGGGATGTTTTTCAGAGGCAGGAACTGGGAGACTAGTCAGGATTGAAGGAAAAATGAATGCAGCAATGTACAGAGACATCCTTGATGAAAACCTATTCCTCTGGACCTTAGACTGGGGTGACAGTTCATCTTTCAACAGGACAACAACCCTAAGCACACAGCCCACATAACATAGGAGTGACTACCGGCCAACTCTGTGAATGTCCTGGAGTGGCCCAGCCACAGCCCAGACTTGAACCCGATTGAACATCACTGGAGAGATCTGAAAATGACTGTGCACTGACGCTCTCCATCCAACTTGATGGAGCTTGAGAGGTATTGCAAAGAAGAATGGGAGAAATTGCCTAAAAATAGGTGTGCCAAGCTTGTAGCATCATACTCAAAATTACTTGAGGATGTAATTGGTGCTAAAGGTGCTTCAACAAAGTATTGAGCAAAGGCTGTGAATACTTAAGTACATGTGGGTTTTTTCGTTTTTTTATTTTTAATAAATTGCAAAGATTTCAAAACAAAACTTCTCTTTCATGTTGTCATTATGGGGTATTGTTTGTAGAACGTTGAGGAAAAAAATGAATTTAATCCATTTTGGAATAAGGCTGTAACATAAAAAAATATGGCAAAAGTTAAGCGCTGTGAATACTTTCTGGATGCACTATATATTCAAACCTTGAGGGCAGGATTCAGACCTGAAATCTTGCTGTTAACAAGACAGCTTATCTTAGCCTAGACAGCGATGGATGCAAGTATATTTGAAAAACGAGTGATGGAGGACAACGCTGGATGTTTTGAGGTCCCCAAATCTACCAACAAAGCATACTTTCAAGGGTTACAACATAGTAACAATCCTAGAGAAAGAGATTAAAACAGAAATAGGGGAAGAGGAGGATAGCACTCATTGTTCCAGATGTGCCCTCATTGATTACCTCCATTCCACATGATACACAGTGTTATACTGTGATCGATTTAACCGCTTCGGCACCAGCCTATAGCAGAAATACTGTTACAGGGCGGCACGAGTGTGCAAAATCACATATATATTCGCGGCCTTGGCTGCCAATCACCAGGTTCCGGCCAGTGATTCCCAGCCAGCATCCGGCGATCTTCAAGGATTTCTGAAGGGGGGGGACCTATGCGTAAACAGTGCAGATCTCTTCCCTGTCAGCTCCTGCACAGCGCAAAAAATGGCCTGCTCAGAAAGGGGGGGGGGGTAAATCCTCTGGAGGGCAAGTGGTTAAGCAATGCTTTTTTTCCCCAGTTGACGAAGAGACAACTACTGCGAAGTTTCACTCTGGCTGGCAATCCATTAACCTGGGCCACATTGCCCCAAGCCTACGTGGATTCTCCGGCTGTATATTCCATGGCCGTCCAAGAATACCTAAAGGGTTGGGCACCATGCCATGGTTCCACATTGTTCCAGTACATTGATGACTTATTACTCTGTTCAGCAACAGGGAGGCTTGTAGGGAGGATAGTATATCTGTTAAATTTTCTGGGTACAGAGGGACACAAGGTGGCAAGGCACAAAATACTATATTGTCAAACTACAGTGGATACTTGGGTTTCACTCTGTCACAAGGCACCAGAATGGTGAGCCAGTCAAGGATCCTAGCCATTATGGGTCTGCCCCACCCAAAAACTAAATAGGAAATGCTCTCCTTCCTTGGTATGGTTAACTATTGTCACCAATGGATACCTGACTGCTCCCATGATGATAACATATTTGGGCAGCACACTAAAACTGAGGCTCCAGCCCTCATTAAGTTGGACCAAGAAACCACCAATGCCTACCAAACCTTGAGGTCCTCACTTGTTTCCTCTCCTGTTCTAGGTTTAGCAAATTACAATGTTGATTTTTATGTGTATGCTCATGACAATTGTAAAACCATGGCAGCTGTGGTTGCTCAGGATCGTGGAGGACATATGAGGCCAGTGGCCTAGTTTTCAAAAGTAGTACAAAGTCCAGTACAGGGCATGCCAGCATGTCTGAGAGCCCTGGCCAGCTGTGGCATGGCAGTGGAGGACTCAATGAGAGTGACTCTGGGATATAAAACCATTCTTCACACCACGCATCATGTACTGCATGTCCTTAATCTTGCTACACAGCACAAAGGGCAAGTGGTTATGAGGTAATTTTGACATCAACTGCTAATTTGAAGGTAAAATATGCAGGTTCTAACTCGGATCCCTTAGCTATGCTAAATTGTTTGTTAGGGATAAAGGGTGAAACTGATAACTCCCCCCGAGGAACATGACTATGTCCAGGTAATACATGAGGATACACTCCCAGAATAGACATGCAACAAACTCCCATTCCAGAGGCTCTGGATATAGTTGTAGATGGTTCTTGTTCTAGACATTCAGATGATCTCTTTTTAAACAGGGTATGCAGTGGTTCAGTTACCCAATATTGTCAATGAGGCACTACCCCTCCCTCACAAGTCAGAACAAGCAGCAGAGTTGATATCCTTAACCAGAGCTTGTGAACTTTTTGAGAATCAGGTCCTAACGCGCAGGCCCTCTGTTTCCTGTTGTGCCAAAGTGTATTGTAACTGTAATGTCTACCTTTGTTGGATTTTTAGACACATATAATACTTCTTCTAGTGTCTTGAGGCGATTATGAATGAAAGAGCCATTGAAATAAAAAATGAAGTGTGATTTTATTCTATCACACAATAGTGTAAAATAACAATGTAAAGCGTATTATGAACAGTTCCATGTAGATAAAACTACTGTAGAAATAACAAGCAAAAGTTTACAGATAAGTCACCATTATTTGACTTAGAAGTCCGGCCATGTGCGAACATGTCCTTCATGCTGTCCTACTAGACTTTGTTGAGAAGCAGCCGGAAATGATGATCTGGTCTTCAGTAAGCACCTGTTCCTGCTTCTCATCCGTGTGTGTACGTGTATGTCAAAGTGTTAATATTAGTGTGTGAGTGTTCCCCTTGTCCGTTGTCTCATGGTCTTTTATGAGGCAAATTTACGTCATAGTTAGTGATGTTAATACCTTGTATGGCAAAGAAGGGAGGGGACGACACTCACATAATGTTTCTGATGGACAGGAACATATGTATGCTGACTACATAATATTATAAGCTAATGACGTAACCCTCAGCTATATATTTAAAGAATAATATAGCTTAAGAACATATCAATGTATTATCACTAAACTATATATGTATCAATGTTAGAAACGTATACTAAATACACACAGATACTATTGAAATACGTAATGTAATAGTAAGTCACTTCTAATAACCTTGACATATACTAACAGCCTAAATATAGTATACTCAGCCTTCAGCTGGTATAGCTGTCTCAGCTAACTTACCCATATATACTGTCTCAGCTTAACTTGTATATCTTTTGGTCTCAGCTATAATTGAAGAATTGTAATACTACCATTTGTCAAAAGACCATTCACACATATTAATTATGACTAATCATAAAAACCAAATATTTTGCAAGCTTGCCATCAATATAAGTGCCGATTCATAATTTAGATTTACTAACAACCTTCATTTTGTAAAGCACTCCAAAACTGTTCTTGCTATATAAATCCTGTATAATATTAAAAACAATAATGTAAATATTTACATAGATTCTAGGTATGCTTTTGGGGTTGTTCTTAACTTTGGAAAGATATAGCAGAGACGGGGATTCACTACTGCAGTTGGAAAAGAAATATCATATGTGGACCGAATAAATAATCTTTTAGACGCCATTCATAAACTTAGGTCCATAGCGGTAATCCAATGCAACGCACACACCTTCCTCTGATTTTGTAGCCAAAGGCAATGCACTTGCTGACTGCACTGCTAAGAATGCCGCCTTACAGCAACAACTCTCAAATGTCTATGGCCATTCTAGAACCACCTCTGCTACCGGAGCATTCTCTCCTTAAGGAACTACAATATGCAGCAGCTGAAGAGGATGTAAAATACTGGCAACAAAAACGGTTGCCATTAGACGCACATGGTCTAATGTCAAAGGCAGGTATAATAGGACTCCCACATCACAGTGCTTCTTTTAATATAGCACAGTTCCATGGCATAGAACATTGGGGTTGGCAGGTAGTGAGAGATGAAATAAAGAAAAGGATTCTTTGCAAAGGAAATCATCCCTCTATGGGGATGTCCGGATAGTATAGACTCAGACAAAGGACCAGCATCTACCTTAAAGGTTACACAACAGGTAGCCAAACTGATGAGAATTGACTGGAAGTGTCACATACCCTACCAACCACAGAATTCTGCTCAGGTAGAACGGGCAAATAGGACCCTGAAGGAAAAATTAAGGAAGGCAACAGGGGACATTTAAGGGATGGGATGTGTACCTGCCAGCTGTTCTGGCTGAGATGAGAATGGCACCTAATAAAGTAACTAAAAACTTACCCCTTTTGAAATTCTTATGGGCAGGCCATTCCCCACCCCCTGGGCAAGAGGCCCTTTGGTAGTTATGCCAGGTGATTTAGAATGAATCCAGTAAAGATATAGCTCCTTACACAGAGAATACATTAAGGTAAAAAGCCTTTATAATCACACCTGTAGACCACGTGTCAAACACAAGGCCCGAGGGCCAGATCCAGCCTGCCAGGCCATTTCATGTGGCCCTTGCACCTCTCTTGAACCCCCCCTCCTTGTCTCAGCAGTCGCCAGTAGAGAGGACAGAACAGATCCTGCACTTCTCCATGCAGCCGTGGGGGGGTGCCACGTACATCTACTTAAAATGAATATGAGAATACTTCACTTTTATGTCAGTTGACAAAGGAGGGTTGCACAACAAAGGTATCATCCACTAGAAACTTTACTGGAGACTGCTCAAACAGATCACCAAGGCAGAACCTATTCTGTATGAGCAGTCTCCAATAAAGTGGGTTATATCAGTGGTATACAACCCTCCTTTTCAGCCTTGCATCATCTGCTACAGGACTGTGAAAAACCTGTCAGTGCTGCAGCCACCCTTTTCAGCTTAAGTCATTATTAAAACCAGTAATACAAATGCAGGGGCAATTATTTAATATGATAAAGAGTAGACATTTATATAGTCTTACAGATACAACCGGCCCATAATGTTGATGTGGCCCATGATGAAATGGAGTTGGGCACCCCTGCTGTAGACCACGTGTGTCCCCAAGTGAAGCCTGGTTGAAAAACTCCTACAAATGGCTATGCCCCATCCTGACACTAGGGCGCTAGCCCCAAGCATTATAGGGGGGGGGGGAAGAAAGAAGATTGTTGTTCTTGTTTAACCACCTTCCAGCCGCCCTATAGTACAATGACGGGCGCAAGGTGGTTCTCTCGTTCTGATAGGATGTCATATGACGTCCTACCATTCTCACTGCGCATGCGTGGCTCAGGAAGCGCGTAGCGCGGTGATCACCGATGCGCTGTGTCCCTAGGACACAGCGGATCACTGAAAGAGCCGAAGATGTCGGCTCGGTCATGTGATCAGCTGTGTCCAATCACAGCTGATCACATGTAAACATGGAATTTCCGGTTATCGGCATTTCTCTCCTCTCGAGCTGTCACGCTGACAGCTCGAGAGGAGAGGAGAGCCGGTAATCGGCTTTCCGCGGAGGGGACATGTACACTGATCATCAGGGCACTGATGATCAGTGTACCCTAATGATCAGTGTGGCCCCAGAAGTGCCACGTGCCAGTGCCCATCAGTGCCACATATCAGTGCATACCAGTGCACATCAATGCCACAAATCAGTGCCCATCTGAGCTGCCTTTCAATGTCACCCATCAGTGCCAGTCAGTGCCACCTATCAATGCCAGTGCCACCTATCAGTGCTGCCAATCAGTGCCACCTATCAGTGCGCATCAATGCCGCCTATCAGTGTCATGTATCAGTGCTGCCTTTCAGTGCCCATCAGTGATGCCTGTCAATGCCCATCAGTGCAACCTACCAGTGCCTCCTCACAGTGCAGCCTATCAGTGCCCATCACTGCAGCCTCATTAGTGCACATCAGTGAAGGAGAAAAATCACTTATTTACAAAATTGTATAAAAAAAACTAAGGAAAGAAAATTTTCAGTGGTTTTTGGTTTAAGAAAAAATAAAAATCCCAGAGGTGATTAAATACCACCAAAAGAAAGCTCGGTCTCAAAAAAATGGTAAAAATTTCATATGGGTAGTGTTGCATGACCGTGCATTTGTCATTAAAAGTATGACAGCGCTGAAAGCTGGAAATTGGCCTGGGCAGGAAGTAGGTATAAGTGCCCTGTAGGCTAGTGGTTAAACCCATATATACTATAGGTAGTTATTAAGAGGTTGTTAATTAAATTATCGTGTCACCCAATGTTTGGTTTCCATTCAGTAGCCAAAAAAGGCATTCAAAAAAAGGGGGTTTGTGAAAAGAGATTCACAGAAAAGCGGCTACATTATGAACAGACCGTGACACTCAGAAAATTTTCCAAAAATTATGCTTTATTACACAGATATAAATATGACATATGGGCATTCGCCCTGGTTTACCATCACCTCAGTATGAGACAATAACACACAGACCTAAAACCATATAAAATGACATCAAGACCGGTCTAAATGTATGTGCAACAGAAAAAGTGACTGCAAGAGTCTAATATCTCTGTAGTACAAACACATAGGTAAACACTTCCCAAAAGAGGTGTATCCAAAAAATATACCATAGGTATACCATAATATTAAATAATGAATTTACACCAATATCATGATGGTGAATCCCGAACAGGGAATCCAAAAATTATACTATGGATATACGTATATCACATGTATGAAATGCAGTAAGCACAATAAGCGTGAAGAGGGGAACAGTAAGCCTCAGGCCTGTTTGGAAAAAGACATAAATGTCAAATATATGATGCAATGCATTCCTGTGCCGGCACACGTGGTTGGGGCCCGTTCATCTGTAATGTGAACAACTGTGTCATAAAGCTCTTGAATGGAAATAAGCCCCATTTATTCCCAGGATGGGAGAAAAGGTGCAGATTGCAGCACTCTGCTTGAAATGGTGTCTTCACCACTGTATGTGGACTACACACCACCCTTTGTAGGAAAAGCAAGACATATCCCAAGGAATCTTCTGCCTGTTGAACTATATGCGGTATGTCCTGTATCCTACACAAAGCACCATAATGTCCCCATCCTGTAGTGAAACAAATAATGTGGGAAGTCACTGACAGAGCTTGCACTCAATAAGATATGTAGGTCATATTGATCACAGAGGACCGTATATCTAATGTCCTGTAACAATCCACTCACCACCTGTGCCGTGGATAAAGGGAATGAAAGAGATGTCCTTCATGTTGGTTAAACCCCCATGCATATGCAGTGCACTCTATCTCCTTCTCTTGCAACATCGCTGAACTCAGTGGCTGCTGTGAAAAGAGGAGCGAGAGCACACTACGCATGCTCGGGGTTTTGAATGGGAATGCTCCAGTGAAGCTGGGGCAAGCCTCCAAAGATTAGTGTCCTAGCAAGCAGACAGGAGAGAGCACAGCTACCTGTAGGAGTTCTTTGGATATGCTTGGGGGGCAGGATTTACAGGTAGCCTACAAGTTTAGCTATTTAACGGCCAAGTTAATCTTTTCTAGAAGATAGCCTGTGCAGTCAAGGGGATCCCAGTAGATATTAAACTGTGCAGGTTGTAAAATGTTCAACAACATTATAATTGTTCATGCCTGTAAGCAATTTGGGTCCCCCATAAGGCTGTCTTAAAAACTTCCCCCTGATCAACCACTTGTTGGTTTTCAAACTGTTGGTTTTCACTCTGCAATTTTGGGAGTGAGTGTCTAACGTTTCTCACATCCTAGCAAGAAGGCAGGGCATTGGGATTACTAGCTGGGAGTTTTTAAAGTCAGGCTTTTGGGGGTAACCCACATGGCCTAAAGGAATGACAATACTTTTGAATATTTTACAAAGCTCCACAATTTTGTTTTTAATATCTACTGGGGCCTTTGTTGTGTTGGCAAAAGAATAAAATAACTGGAAATTAATGACTTTGGCTCTCATACCGGTTTAACCCCCTATGGACCAGACCATATTTTTTTTTTTTTTCTTTTCCATGTGTCTCTTCACAAGTTTACAACTTTGTAATTACTTAGGATACAAAATTGATTAAAATATCCTTTTTTTTTTTTTTTTTTTAAGACAAAACAGGACTATCTTGTTGAACCTAAGGTCCTCTGAGAAGTTTTTTTAATTTATTTTCGTTTTAAGGGGGGGGAGTAAATTTGAAAAAGATCAGTTTGATCAGTAATATTTTGAACACAAGTACCATTACTGTGGGAAAAACATTTTATTGTTCTATACTGCTTGTTCTATTTACTGCAACTTTGAAATTACATTTTTGGAACAAAGCATGTTACAGTTATAAACAAAAGAAGTAAAGTTTCTCTTCAACATGTTGCATACATTTCATTTTTCTTATAATGCATCAGTAATTTAAAGTTCTTACCGATTTAAAATAAAACAGCTGTACCCTAAACCATGTATTTTTACCAGTAAACCCAATGTATATGTGCTTTATAATATTTTTTTTTCAACAAATAATTTGAAATTGAAATGTGGAACAGGAGATGAAACTGCTAAATAGTGCTTATACAGGGCGATCTAGTGAAATGAATGGGTTAGGTAGTAAAATAAAAGGTTAAATAAAAGGACATATCCTGGTTAATTAGGAGGTATAACCAAGTCCCTCTGCAAACAAACATTCTGTTAGCTGCTCTCTCACTCAGTTTGTTGTATGGCAAGGAACTGATAAAATAAGACAGCTATTGTTACTTTTGTTTTTGTTTACAAATGATACACTGAATGTTTACTGTGATTGGCTGTCACAGTTATCATTCAATGAGGAAGGCTTCTGATTGGCTCCCAATCATAGGATTGGGAGCTCCTCTTTCTACAGACACCAAGTCTCATGGGGCTGTGCATGGGAGAGGAAAAACTGCAGGCAGTCTCCTGGATGTACAGGAGAAACCTAGTGTACAGAGGAGATTTTATGGATGGATGTAACACGCCAAAGGTAGGCAACTGGTTAAAGCTAGGGGAGTGACATGGTGCACAGCAAAAAGGACTAGTCATTTATAGAGATGAGCGAATCGAACATGACGAAGTGGAATTCGTTCCGAAGATTTGGAAAAATTCTATTCGCGACGAATCCGAAGATTAGCAAACTTCGGATGCACGAATCGAATTTTCCCAAAAATGGCGGCGACATGTGTGGCCACGGAGAAAATGGACAGAGAAGATGGGGCGGGGATCTCTGGGAAGGCGCGCAGACAAGGCGCGCTGACCCATAATGCATTCATGACATGTGATCGCATTAGCCAATCAGCAGCCAGCCAGCACTGTGTAATGGTGGAGCTATAAATCGCGGCCATCTTAGAATTCTCCATTAGCCTCCGGTCATTCAAGAGAGACAGACCTGTGTGTATTAAGGGACAGAGTTAGGGCCACAGAATCGTTACTCAGGGACACAGAATCGTTACTCAGGGACACAGAATCGTTACTTAGGGCCACAGCTATCAAAGAATCGAAAATTTAAAGTGACATACACCCTTTTTTTTTGGTGGCTGTCGTGCACAGTTGGTGCTGCAGTGTGCCGATTGTGCAAAATAAACTGACTTTCTGCTTCACAACCACTATTGTACGTTCAAAGAGTTAGATCCATTTACACGCCGGCTGGCGGTAATATTTTTTGGGTGATTAGTGCATTCCAGTGACAGAAACGTACAGTTTCCAGCCAACGGCAAGCTGCAATTGACCAATTGTGTACAATAAACTGACTTTCTGCTTCACAACCACTATTGTACGTTCAAAGAGTTAGATCCATTTACACGCCGGGTGGCAGTAATATTTTTTGGGTGATTAGTGCATTCCAGTGACATAAACGTACAGTTTCCAGCCAACGGCAAGCTGCAATTGACCGATTGTGCTAAATAAACTGACTTTCTTCTTCACAACCACTATTGTACGTTCAAAGAGTTAAATCCATTTACACGCCGGCTGGCGGTAATATTTTTTGGGTGATTAGTGCATTCCAGTGACAGAAACGTACAGTTTCCAGCCAACGGCAAGCTGCAATTGACCGATTGTGCTAAATAAACTGACTTTCTGCTTCACAACCACTATTGTACGTTCAAAGAGTTAAATCCATTTACACGCCGGCTGGCGGTAATATTTTTTGGGTGATTAGTGCATTCCAGTGACAGAAACGTACAGTTTACAGCCAATGGCAAGCTGCAATTGACCGATTGTGCTAAATAAACTGACTTTCTGCTTTACAACCACTATTGTACGTTCAAAGAGTTAAATCCGGTTTTATTTTTGGGGTGCTTATTGAATTAAAGAGTATGTCAGACAACACGCAGAGGAGTGGCAGAGGAGGCAATGTTTCAGGAGCGAGCAGACGTGGCAGCAGAGGAAGGGGTCGAGGCAGCACTAGTCGCAGCCAGAGGCCAGTCCTCCCGGTGTCATCCAGCGGTCGTGTCTCCACCGACAACCCTGCCGTCATCGATTGGTTGACTCGGTCGTCTTCCTCTTCCCAGGTCACCTCTGACACCTACAGCCAACGGTCAGTGGGTACGTCAGACACAACCGTTAGTTGGCATGGCCCGGGAGCAAGCCCACTGAAATCACGTGTCCTCGACCTGCCCCTGTCCTTTGGTGTTCCCTCACCAAGCGAAGTATCGCATGCTGTGGGCTCAGCCCCACTGTACAGTGAGGAAGAGCTAACAGAGGGCGGTCAGGAACGGGGGGAGACATCCGCCTCTTCAGCAGCCAGGCGAAGAAGTACTGGCGAGGAGAGTGGCTCGGTAGCCGGTCTAGAGACAGGTCTGTCTCCTGACCCACACGCAGCCGAGGGGGCTAGTAGTGACGCGGAGACCCTAATTGATGATGATGAGGCTGATCGCACTTGGCAGCCTCGTCGTCATCAGGCTATTGCTTCCGCATCATCAGGAGAAGAGGGTGCCAGCTTGGCAGCGAGCAAAACAGTCGGTGGGTTGCCCAGGAGGCAGCAGGGTCGCAGCAGTGTCAGTGGAGCCAAACGGCCACGGAGTAGAGCACCAGCTCCACTGCAGCCTACCACCACGGCCAGTAGTGGTGCCGGTGTGCACGGAGGAAGTAGCAGTCAGCCAGTGAGGAGTAGCGGGGGCAAAGTTTCCTACTCGGCGGTGTGGCAATTTTTCGTCAAGCCGCCCGAGGAAGTAAACGTAGCCGTATGTCGACTATGTGGCCAGAAAGTCAAGCGTGGCCAGGGGGCCAATGTTGGGACTACAGCGTTGCGTCAGCATATGCAGCATCGCCATTCGGTGGCCTGGGAAAACCGTGATAAAGATATGGCGGTTCTGCCTGTCCCAGCCCCCGCTCCATCACCCGCTCCGTTACTTGCTCCGTCACCCGACGTCAATCGCCCTCTATCAGCCAGTCGAGGCTCCAACACCTCTGCTGAGGGGAGTTGTCGCTCGTTGGCATCTTCCGCTCGTTCAGATGCTCCTTCTCCTGCTACTCCTCTTCACGGATTCCGTCAGCAGTCTTTCTTGGAATCCGTTTCCAAGAGACAACAGTTTGCGAGCACGCACCCGACGGTGCAGAAGCTGAACGTCCTCCTGTCCAAGTTGCTGGTGCTGCAGTCCCTCCCTTTCCAAGTGGTGGACTCAGCACCTTTCCGAGAAATGATGGCTTGTGCCGAGCCGCGGTGGAGAGTGCCAAGCCGGCATTTCTTCACCAAAAAGGCAGTGCCAGCCCTGCATTCACATGTAGAAGAGATGGTGGGCCAGTCTTTGAGCATGTCGGTCTCTGCCAAAGTGCACGGCAGCGCCGACGTGTGGAGCTGTAACTACGGTCAGGGACAGTACATGTCATTTACGGCCCACTGGGTGAATGTGGTGCCGGCACAGCCGCACCAGCAACTTGGACAGGTCACGCCGCTTTTGCCTCCACGTTCGCACGTCCTTGGTCCAGCAAAGATGTCCGCCTCTACCACCTCTTCTTCCGCCGTGTCCTCAGCCGCCACCCCCGTGCCAAGTCCCATTACCCGACCGGCATATCACATGTGCAGGGCGCAACGGTGTCACGCTGTGCTGCACCTGGTATGCCTTGGCGAACGTAGTCACACAGGGGAGGAACTTCTGAGTGTAATGAACAGAGAAATCGACAGATAGCTGTCTCCGCGCAAACTGAAAATCGGAACCATGTTGACCGACAACGGAAAGAACATGGTGTCTGCTCTGCGTCAAGGAAGGTTGTGCCATGCGCCATGCATGGCTCACGTGTTCAATCTGGTTGTCAAGCGGTTCCTAAAATCCACCATCCCACTGCAAGACATCCTTAAAATGTCACGTAAACTTTGCATGCATTTCAGCCATTCCTACACCGCAAAGCACACCCTCCTTGAGCTGCAGCGGCAGAACGGAATTCCACAGCATCGCCTGATCTGCGACGTTGCAACAAGGTGGAATTCAACCCTACATATGTTAGACCGCCTTTACGAACAGCGAAAGGCCATCACCGATTTCCTGATGTTACAAGCGGATAAAAGGTACTCCCCTGTGTAACTTAGATGTCAGCCATTGGCAGCTCATGCGTGACACCTGCCACTTGCTCAGGCCCTTTGAGGAGGCCACGCTATTCGTGAGTCGGCAGGACTATGGGATGAACGACGTCATTCCTCTGTTGCACGTCCTGGAACAAATGCTGTTAACAATGGCTGGTCAGGGTGCGGTAGACGTGGCGCACAGATCTCAACGCCACATGACCCCTGTGGGGGCAGGACAGGAAGAAGAGGAGGAGGTAGAGGAGGACATTGGTGCTCAGGAATTATTGAGTGAAATGGGTGGTTTTTCCACTCAGCGGACAGGAGTGGAGGAGCAGGAGCATCTGGTAGAGGAGGAGGAGACAGAGGACCCAGACGCACCGTGGCAGTATGCTGTGGAGATGGAGGCAGGGAGTCCCTCGCATTCCTTGGCACAAATGGCCCATAGCAGGCTCGGTTGCTTGCGTAGCGACAGCCGAATAATAACCATCAGACAGAGGGATGATTTTTGGCTGTCCACCTTGTTGGACCCTCGCTACCGTTCAAAAATGGTGGCCTTTTTCACACCTGCTGAGAGGGAGGCCAAAATAAAGTACTATAAAAACCACCTATGTAGTCAGTTGGTCTCTGCCTTTCTGCGCCAACATCCATCCTCAGACACTGTGGGCCCTGTGCGCTCGCGTTCCGCTGCCATGGCAGCAGGGGAGGGGTGGGGTGGTAGGAGCAGTGGCAGCTCCACCAGCAGCGGCTGCCTCAGTCTGCAGTCGATGATGAGTAGCTTTCTTCACCAGCGCAGTGAGGAAACTACTAACCAGCCGCAGCAGCAGCAGCATCAGGTGGACCTGGAGCAGGACCTCAAACAACAGGCTTGGGCCTACTTGGACAGCACCCTGCCAACCGAGGTAGACAATCCCCTTGACTACTGGGCAACGAAACTTGACCTTTGGCCCCAACTAGCTGAATTTGCCCTTGAAAGGCTGTCATGCCCGGCCAGTAGTGTGGCATCGGAGCGCGTGTTTAGTGCGGCAGGAGGTATTGTAACTCCGCGGAGGACACGACTGTCCACCCAAAGTGTGGAGAGACTCACGTTTGTGAAAATGAATCAGGCGTGGATTAGTCTGGATTTCAAACCACCAGTTCCTGACACAGCTGACTAAATCCGCCATGAATCATGCCCCAAACATGTTATTAGGGACAAATGGAAGACCTCCACCTGATCCGTACATTTGTATATATATTTTATTGAGAGGCTGCTGGTCGGCCGACTCATGTTTTGCACATTTTTAATGACTTATACTCTGCAGGTCGGGCCCCTCATGAATTGGGGTTTTTAAATTATTTATACTTCGCTGGACGACCGTCACATGAATTGAACCTTTTTAATGACTTATACTCTGCTGGTCGGGCCCCTCATGAATTGGTGTTTTTAAATTATTTATACGTCGCTGGACGACTGTCACATGAGTTTAAACTTTTTAATTATTTATAGTCGACCAGTTCCAGACCAATGGAATAGCAATTTTTTTAAATATTTGACACGTGTTGTCCATCTCATCAATGAGGTGGACTGTTTATTTATTGGCCACGGTTTGGCCCCCACCTGTTTCTTACATTGTTAACTTGTTGTATCGGTCACGGTTTGGCCACGTTTGGTTGTCTTGTTAAGATTTTCTGTAATGTACACAGTTACGCTTGACTTGTCGACTTTCCACAATCTACTAAGGTATAGCATCGCATCAAAGTTTTGTTTTTTTTTTTTTTGGTCTAAACCATTTCTTATAATGTCAATTTGTAGGATACGCCGCTGTAAGGCGACCTACTTTTTTGTCACTATGTAGACATCTATTTATAGGCCGATGTTTGGCCAGAAAGATATATTTAGTAATAACCTACCAGTTCAAGCCGCTCACTGAACACCTCGGGAATTGCTTTGTATATCTGTCGCCTTAGGGGCCGCTGTCTGGCGACATAATTTTTTGTCACTGTGTAGACATCTATTTATAGGCCGATGTTTGGCCACAAAAATATATTTAGTAATAACCTAGCCGTTCAGGCCGCTCCCTGAACACCTCGGGAATTGCTTTGTATATCTGTCGCCTTAGAGGCCGCTGTCTGAACAGCTCATGAATTGCTTTCTATATGTGTCGCCTTTGAGGCCGCTGGCTGGACAGCTGATGAATTGATTTGTATATATGTACTTATTGTCCGCTGTCCAGACAGCTCATGAATTACTTTTTGTATATAGCCTTCCAAACCACTCTCAGAATAAGTCATGATATTCATGCTGTGTATAGCCTTATAGGCCAATGGTCAATCAAGTCATGATTGTTATAGTGTGTATAGCCTTATAGGCCGCTGTCTTTACAACTTTATAATTCCATGCAGTATATAGCCCTATCGGCCACTTTCTGGCATCCAGTTGCTGTAGCCCCCATCACCACACTGTGCCACGGGCCCCTGTACCGCCTTCTCATACTGCTGCCAGATCCATCCTCTGCCATGTGCGTCTTTGTCGTCTGCTCACGCTGCTGGGTTCCAGTTTTAAACCTAGGCCTGTGTATGGCTTCCGAATACTGCTGCCTCCACCGCCACCCTGCGCCATGTGCCTCTGTCGTCTGCTCACGCTGCTGACGGCTTCCGCTTTTTAACCTAGGCCTGTGTATGGCTTCCGAATACTGCTGCCTCCACCGCCACCCTGCGCCATGTGCCTCTGTCGTCTGCTCACGCTGCTGACGGCTTCCGCTTTTTAAACTAGTCCTGTGTATGTCTTCCGAATACTGCTGCCTCCACCGCCACCCTGCGCCATGTGCCACTTTCGGGTCTCCTCACACTGCTGCCAGGTCCATACTATTTCATGGCCCCCTGTACCGGCTCCACATGAACGTGGTTCAGCGGGTTTGCATCACTTAACGGCAAATCGTTGACAAATGCTGGGACGTTCAGTGTTGTGCGCATTAAGCCAGACACCAAAGGGCAGCACAGACCTGTTATTACTCGCTCAAGCATGGCTGAACAAAACCAGTCTCTACCACAAATTGGACCCAGACCTGCCCAGGGTCTCGTAACTAGATTGCACGGAGGAGTAGAGTCCGTTATCGGAATTAAATAGACAAAACGCCACTCCAAAAAGAGTGGCCATTTCCAACACTTATTCCAGAAAGAGGAACAACCCGTTTCATATACGGCCCGTAGACGTTTCACGTCTGCCACATTCAGTCGATTTAAGACGCAAGCTCCACTTCCTGTGGTCTCTGACCGTCGATATACCTTTAAGTGTCAGCTTTGAAGCTATATTCCCTCCGGAGCACTGACACTGGTGCCCTTCCGTCAACATGCCTTTAAGTTTCAGTTTTCAACCATATTCCCCACAGAAGCCAAACTCTTGGGTATCCCAGAAGCTGCTCAGCGGGTCAGGGCAATAAAGCTCCCGGTTCGCAGGTTGTTCCGTCTTATGGATGGAAGTACGACGGTATATGATCTTCTTCGCACCCACGGCATTACCTCATAAAATTTCTGCATTGCATCTGCAATCACAACGCTGACTTCCCGGATCGCCACTCAGCCATTGGACTCTTGATAGTCGTCTCCCCACACTGCTGCTGGGGGAACTTTTTAACCTAGGCCTGTGTATGGCCTTCAATTGAAGCTGCTTCCGCTCCGCCACTCTGCCATTGGACTCTTGGGTATCCCAGAAGCTGCTCAGTGGGTCAGGGCAATAAAGCTCCCGGTTCGCAGGTTGTACCGTCTTATGGATGGAAGTACGACGGTATATGATCTTCTTCGCACCCACGGCATTACTTCGTAGAATTTCTGCATTGCATCTGCAATCACAACGCTGACTTCCCGGATCGACACTCAGCCATTGGACGCTTGATAGTCGTCTCCCCACACTGCTGCTGGGGGGACTTTTTAACATAGGCCTCTGTATGGCCTTCAATTTAAGCTGCTTACGCTTCGCCACTCTGCCATGGGCCCCTGTACCGCCTCCTCTTGCTGCTGCCAGGTCCAGAGTGTGTCATGGGTCCCTGTACGGCCTCCCATTGCTGCTGACTTCATCACCAGACTCTGCCATGTGCCACTTTCAGGTCTCCTTACACTGTTGGTGGGTTCCATTTTGTGATAGGGTGCTGTATGGCCTTCCATTGCTGCTGCCTCCACCGCCACCCTGCGCCATGTGCCTCTGTCGTCTGCTCACGCTGCTGACGGCTTCCGCTTTTTAACCGAGGCCTGTGTTTGGCTTCCGAATACTGCTGCATCCACCGCCACCCTGCGCCATGTGTCTCTGTCGTCTGCTCACGCTGCTGACGGCTTCCGCTTTTTAACCGAGGCCTGTGTTTGGCTTCCGAATACTGCTGCATCCACCGCCACCCTGCGCCATGTGTCTCTGTCGTCTGCTCACGCTGCTGATGGCTTCCGCTTTTTAACCTAGGCCTGTGTATGGCTTCAGAATAATGCTGCCTACACCGCCACCCTGCGCTATGTGCCTCTGTCGTCTGCTCACGCTGCTGCCAGGTCCATACTGATTCATGGCCCCCTGTACCGGCTCCTCATGAACGTGGTTCAGCGGGTTTGCATCACTTAACGGCAAATCGTTGACAAACGCTGGGACGTTCAGTGTTGTGCGCATTAAGCCAGACACCAAAGGGCAGCACAGACCTGTTATTACTCGCTCAAGCATGGCTGAACAAAACCAGTCTCTACCACAAATTGGACCCAGACCTGCCCAGGGTCTCGTAAGTAGATTGCACGGAGGAGTAGAGTTCGTTATTGGAATTAACTGTGAGGGACTTTTAAACCTAGGCCTGTGTATGGCCTTCAATTGAAGCTGCTTCTGCTCCGCCACTCTGCCATTGGACTCTTGATAGTCGTCTCCCCACGCTGCTGCTGGGGGGACTTTTTAACATAGGCCTCTGTATGGCCTTCAATTTTAGCTGCTTACGCTCCGCCACTCTGCCATGGGCCCCTGTACCGCCTCCTCATGCTGCTGCCAGGCCCGTAATCTGCCATGGGCCCCCGTACCGACTCCTCATGCTGCTGCCAGGCCCGTAATCTGTCATGGGCCCCTGTACCGCCTCCTCATGCTGCTGCCAGGTCCAGAGTGTGTCATGGGTCCCTGTACAGCCTCCCATTGCTGCTGTCTCCATCGCCACACTCTGCCATGTGCCACTTTCAGGTCTCCTCACACTGCTGGTGGGTTCCATTTTGTCATAGGGTGCTGTATGGCCTCCCATTGCTGCTGCCTCCACCGCCACACTGTGGCTCCACACTCTGGTTTTGGCCCCGTGACTGCCCAAATGAGTGAAGTGTGCGGTGATTCTAAGATCGACGGCACTCATCTGCATGTCATACTGACTGACAGTATTATTTCTCTTCCCCAGCAGACTCCAAGGGCATTTAAATTAAAGGTACAGTGTTCTGCACTAATATAAAGGCTCTCTGAAGCCTAGAAACACCCTTTTTATAAGTTAAATTCGCAGCGAATATATTCGGCTCGAAGCGAATTTATTCCGCGAATTCGGCGAATCAGCCGAACCGAATTTTTGAATAATTCGCTCATCTCTAGTCATTTACCTCCACAAAGAGAGCATCTCTTGAACTAAAACCTAGATTTCAGAAAACATCTGAGATTACAGGTAAACAGGAACATAGGACTTGAGGCAAAAAAAAAAAAAAAACAAATACCCACAGCCAGTGGCTCCACCATTAAACAAAATATATTTGGGTGGACTGTCCCTTTACAAATGGTAGAATCTGTTTTAAAGTGATGTTTTCAAGATTTCATATTACACATCCAACAAGCAGTAAAGAGCAGAATGTTGACTTTTCTCAGGGACAGGTCTGTAAACTGCATAAAAAGTTTTTTCTTAATATTTAAAAACAGGCTTAAAGCAGAGCTCCGGGAAAAACGTCTTAACGTATCTTTGCTGCTAATTTCCTACCTTCACTGAATGTGTCATCCATCTTCTGGTTCACTCAGCAGTTGTTCTGAAATAGCTTATTCATTTTCAAATCAAACCGTTAATTCTCTGGTTTCTGGTTTGTAAGACCGGTGGCTGCTATGCCTCCTATTCCCCCAGGTCCCCATTGGTCTTGGTACATCCCTTCTGTAGTGCTTTCTCCAGGAAGCATTGATGTAATTTAGCCCCACTAGCAGTGGTGGGCGGACCGAGCATCTCAGACAAATCCAACATTTACAAGCTTAGTGTATCTGCCCACATTCACTAAAATTTCATGTGGTTGATGGGAAGTTTTCTTTTACTGCAGATAGAGAGGAGAGGATATGATGTAATCCCTGATTCTACACCTCCTCCCTGGCACAGCAGATGCTGTTATCTTTTAAATTACAGAGTTTAGGTCATGAAAATAGACTTTTCTCCTAAATGGTAATTTTCAAAATGTTATTAACCGTTTAGTATTTTGTGTAGGGGCGTGTAAATCAATGATTTTTTTTTTCTTATCCCGGAGTACTTCTTTAAGTATGTACACTTTATCATTGCATATGGAGTATTTCGCCTTTGTAAACAACATATTACCAAACCAGAACACAGACATATTTTTCATGTGAAATGAAGTGTGTAATAATATCAGCAGAGGATTCATATTTAAAGTTCATGCAAATATTTAATAAAAAATAAAATACCAAATTTCACAGTTACATTTAAGTAATTTTTGCTGGACTCAAGGACAGATAAATACACAGATGAAAGGCATACATGGAAGCGGTTTTATCAGCCATAGGACTTGTATTTTCAGCTATCTATTCCTGATAGTTACACAGAACAGCCCTATATAGCAGGGCAGGTAACCTAATTTCTTTCTCTGCTGCAATTACCTTGTCCTTCACGGAGCCTGTGACTGGATGCTAAAAGGAGAAGCAGCAGACTGATGAGCTCATTACTGACATGTCCCTTGATAGTTCATGAGCAGTGCAGTGCAAATGACTTGCTTCTTCTGCTCCTTCTCCCAGGCCAAGTTCTGCTGTACAGGACATTGCAATAGACTAAAGCCAAGTCAAATTTAGGTACTTGCACTCCATTGCATTTAAAAAAAACGAAATCACATTTAACAATTATTTGGCATGAGTTTAGCTTTAGAACTGTCCTTTGAGACACTGCAGGGTATTTACGCTGCATGGAATAATGCTGCTTAAAACCTTTTCCTATTTCTTTATGAGTAATAATGCAAACATCTAAGGGGTATATACAGATCAATTACATTGAAACATATACAAAATAAGACAGTTTACTGCATATTAAGGATGTACTTCTGTATTTCACCTGGTTAATTTCCCAAAACAAAACCAGAAACTACCAAGATGAAAATTCTAGTCTGTCTCAATTTAATTTAAGGGCTATGTTCACCTTTTCCACAAAATAGCCTATGCAGCCAAAGGGCCTTCATAGATATTAAAAAATTATTATTAATAATAATAATAATAATATGCGGCTTTGTAAAATGTTCAATAATATTGTCATACTTGTAGACCATTTGGGGTCACCCCAAAAGCCTGGCTGAAAGACTCCTAGTTAGAAACCCCCACTTCCCATCTTGTAGCTACAACCTGAAAACCACTGGTGTTCACCCTGCATGGATATGGAGGTTATATCATGAAATTTTTGATCCAGGCTTTTGGGGGTACTCAAAAAGGCTTATTACAATAATATTATTAAACATTTTACAAATCTCCCACAATTTTGTAATAGCTACTGCCCCCTCCAACCCTTCCCTCCCCCATTTGACTGCATAGGCTATTTCCTGGAAAAGGTGAACCTGGCCTTTAAGGACGTTTAAAAACTTAAGGGACCATACAAATATTTGTGTTAAGGGAGCATGCAGTAAAATGCACACTCTACCAACACTATACTGCAATATAGGCTAACCGTTGCATTGCATCGTGTTAAAAATAGGGTCAGCACAATTTTTCGTACTAGATCATACACTGCCAGTCCATTTAAAAGGAAGCTGCTTCGACAAAGCACGCTTTCATGTAAAAGTCTAAAAAGGCACATAGTGGTAGCTTTGCTTCTTTAAATAGCACTAAGAGTCATATAATAAGATTTCTGTACTTACCAAAAATATTGCTTTTCTTGGAATCCAATGAGAAACAGAGTCTGGCTATACTGCTGCCTACAGGAGATTGGGACACTGGCAAAGAGAAAAAAGTTGGCCAAACCCCAAATAAACCAGCATGCCTCAGTTTTCTGAGAAAGCAATACCAAGGACCAGCAAAAAACAGAGGTGCGGACCTGTGTCCCTAAATGTAATTCAAGAAAAAGATTAATGGCAAGTTCATCAATCTTAAACTTGTTTTCTCACCTGTTAGGAGACAACAGTCAGGATGCCAAAAACAGTCAACTGAAAGGTGGGCAATAGTCACTGATAAACCCCCCCAAAAAATTTGAAAATAGTCTGCAACTCAGAAGTACCTGAAGGACCAGTGCCGGAATCTGAAACAGTTTCTACTAGGGCTTCGTTTCATCTGCCATGTCCAAGGGTAGGCCACAAAGACTAACCAACCCGATGCTTCAGACAGGACAGAAATCACCAACAAGAGGAATGAGACTACCTGACAAATACTGCACTTGAGCCAGTAAGAGGCTGAGGGAACCAAATCAGCAATCCATAATTTTACCTGAAAAGAAGTAAACTAGACCAATAAAATATGGTAGACAGAAAAAGAGCACTGGGGCAAGTACCAGACAACAGGGAATCCTGGAGATTTAAAAAAACAGGTTAACAAGAAAAGACCAGCCAATCAACATAAGAAGGCACACACTTTATACTCCTACCCCTTACAATTCTGGGAAAAGGAGTTGACCAATTTCACAACAAAATATCAACAGGACTTGATAATATCCCAATAAACAGAAAAATGAATGCTAGCAACTGGTGGAAAAACCCATGGGTACCAATCTCAAAGTCAGACTGATTACAGGAAGTGGAAGAATGAACAAGAGGCACCTGTATAAAGGTAGGCAGGGATGAGGGCATACTGCAATCAAGACTGGTGTGTGTAACACCAAAGAGACCAGATTAGCTCAACTAAACACCTGGAAGGGTCTCTGGGCTCTGACAAACTCTGCAAATCTGCCTAACCTTGGTCCAAAAAACATGGTTCTAAGAATCATCTGACTAGCCCTGTTGATATGAAGCATCCTCAACTAAGGAGCAAGGAGCAAGAATCTTGCTAAGAACAGTGACTCGATTAAGAACAGAGATGAGGAAGAAATCTGAAGGAACTTCCTTAATAGAAGGCAAAACAGCTACAGATGGAGGATCTCCTAGTGATTAGATGCCATGAACATGTCTGCTGACAATCCAGGGAAGTACAGGTTCATCCAGTGAATTCTTTCAAGAAATGAGGAGCACCTAGGTACAGAACTCCAATTTATCAGTGTAGAGACAAAGAGTTGAGGAAAGCCAGATAGTGAGGCCTTGTCTCTAAAGGAAACCTTGCAGATCAGGGGTTGTTTTAAGAGAGCGGGAAATCTGAGGGTTCAATAGTATCTTAGAATAAAGCAAGTTAATGTGGGGTACCAAGTTCATTTTCTACTAAAGTGGAACAAGAGGTGCCGGGGAGCAGGGATTCTAGACAGACTTTGAAGATGCGTTGCTGTGTGCAGGAACCCCAGAAAATAGTCAGGGCACTTACAGAAGATGCCAGATACAAAGATTTAGCTTGTGAGCTAAAAAGGGGTGACCAGAGTACTGAAGGCACACTAACCAAGCACCCATCCAGATGTGCAAACAACTCTAAACTTGTAGAAGTAGCCCCCACTTCTGCCATTGGGAAGTAGTTTGTACAACTGGCACATTAATGTAGAGGACAGATGCATTAGCTGACCTTTGCCTTCAAGCTCAATGGCCTGTGCATTAGGTAGTCTATGGATGCATATGTGTACATACTGCTGATGAAGGAAAAGGGCGAGATTCTTCCACCCTCTCACAAACTCCTGCAATGAGGCAGGTGCACACTCTGGGCACTTGTGCTGTTGCCACTGATGGTCTAAAGAGCAGTTCCGAAGAGACAACATCCCTCAAGGGATAATAAAGTAAGATTCTTCATGGATACCTCATCAGCATCCCAAGTGCATAACCAGAATGCTCTACGCATTTGAACAGACATTAGTCCCATGCGAGTCACAAATTTGGACGCTTGTAACATGCCACAAGTCACAACTAAAGCCGCATCCTAGGCATTTGCTTGAATCATTCAATGAAAAAGGGTGCTACCCCACTGGTGAAGGCATCCTGTTCAGAAGAATCCAACCATTCTGACACAGTTTGGCAGATTAAAAGTCACCACCAACACAGGACAGAGACACTCCAGGTAATTCAAATTGGCATCTACAGAGAGATTATAACTGTCCCAACCCATTTGGTGGTAACCTGTTATTGTGGATCACCGATGCATGTTGGGAATGGACCACTAATTTATAATTTCCTTTTCAAAAGGGAAAAGGTTCCGACACTCAGAAGGGGCCTAGGCACCTTTAGGACATTTCCAGTCCTCGTAGACGAATAAGCCAAATAGCGGGGTGTAGTGGGAAAATGATTTGTAGCTCTGAGTCAACTATAGGAGACTGGTGCCTCAAAAACAGTCAGTCATTCTACAGGTAGACCATTGGGAGTCAGAATGAGATTACAGGCATTGGTTCCTTCTGGTGATGCCAGAACCACTAGGGGAAAGTGGGATGAGGTCACCGGTGGCAGCAGGTCTGTCTTCCGTGTCTTAGTGAAGACATTTTGTATCAGCACAGCATTAAATCAACTAGGCCCAATATGAGGCAAGGCATCACATACCCACAAACCAAGAAGCTGGTGCTGATGAGGCTTTCAGGCAGCCAGAGGTGACCAAGGCACGATAGGCAGTGGAATCAGACCAGAGATCCACATGGTGGTGCAGGATCAGAATAAAGATGTTGCCTCCTTCAGACAGGAAAAAGCACAAAGCACACACGCACAACACTCCACCCAGCAGATGTAGTCAGTGCTCGATCACTCAGCCATAACATTTTACATGGTAAAACTAGCAGTGGCACAGATGTTAAACACACCCAATGGTGCAAATAGTAACGTAGCTCCAGATGTTTCAGCCCAGCCAGACTTAGTTTTCAGAAACATGGCCAAATCTGGGGCTGTGCCATGGTTCTGGGCCCAGAAAGCATTCCGTGCTTAACCAACAGTACATGAAGGTCTGAATATTGCCATAATGCAGAGCCCAGTGCTCGAAGGTCTCATTCCAAGCTAGCCCCGCTTGTCCAATCCAGCAGGATCTGGGTACGGCCTCCAAAGCCTGTGCTATGGAGCTGCTGATCCGGATAGCTGCTATATAGAAGCCAGCTCAACCAAAAGAGTAGCAAGAAATCTTCATTGAAGTCACTGAGGAAAATTGAGAGTGAAGTGAGGAAGCTTTAAAAAACATAAAACTTTTTTCCAGCAGAGCTGAAGAAAAGGCACTCAATTTCCTAGGACACTAGCAAAACAGGAGGCATGCAGGATAGGGGAGGGGTTATACAGGCATTGGTTTACTATTATTTGCCTGTGCCCCAACCTGCTGTAAGTAGCAATATAACCCAACTGTTTCTGAATTCCTAGATCCCTCAATTGACAAAAAAATATGCTATAGTAAGTATAGTTAAGTGACACAATCAATAAGTTTCTTAAATTGTGCCCAGTCTCCTATTTTTTTTTTTTACAATTCTAACCAATGGTGGCTCCATTCCCCTCACTTCTTGCCTATGGGTAAGAGCAGTACCTGTACGTTGCAGTCACCTGCACTGTTCCGCTTCAATGAATAATCCTATGTGCCTTTGCGCCGACTGATTACACTGTGCATATGCCATCACTTGTTGGGGCTGGCAGGTCTTATACTTATTCTGACACTCAGGACCGGCATCAATGTGAGTCCCAAAACTGTAGTTATTGAGCAGTGTCATGTGGACCTAGATTTACCAGTGGGAATTATCTCTCCTTTAATGCACAAGGCTGGATGTGTTGGAACATAACCTTCTTGCTTTCCCACCTGCAGTGGGTTCATCTAAATCTAGTGACCACCCTGAGAAAGGAAGTTGAAGGTAGGTCTTCAACGGCCTTTCTCAGAGTGACTACTTTAGAGGTCTAATTTATAATAAAGGATACAATGTCAGATGTACAGTAAAAAAGTTACTGGGAACACCGCTTCCGCTAAAGGTATGGGATCTAAAATTGCGTTTATTTCTTTGATTTAGTGCCACTAAGCAATCAGCTAGCTTGCCTTCTCTCTTTGGAGCAACATCTGAGCTGCTGACTCCTGAGAAACAGCTCCAGGTCCTAAAGATAGGGGTGAGGTTTAATCTTGGCTTGCAAATGCCATTCCAATGATCATTAGCTTCATGAAGTATTTAGTAAGGACTTGGCCAGCTCTGAACAACATTCATAAAACTTTTAAAAGCACCATTCAGGTGTAGTTGAGAAGCCTTGAATACAGACCTTTAAGTATAATTTCACCTTTGGTACATTTACACCTTATTTTGCACTCCCCCTTGCCCCCCTGAAAGTCAGATATTCACTTGTCATCTAAAGAGATACCATCCATCTGTGCAGTACTCACTCCATTTATTGCTCCACCAAAGCATGCAATACAAACCCCCTATAGGATTAGAGAGTGTAGTGTGCATATGCCAAGTTTTTTTTTTTGTTTTTTTTTTAAGTGGCTCTGCAGCTTCAAGTGCAATATCAAACAAAGAAACACAGCGCCTCTAAGTGTGTACTGTGAAGGTATTTAATAAAAAGATAAGTAGTAACTCACATCTTAGAATTTAAAAACAGGCTCAAGGGTAAGAGGGTGAGACGGCTGTAGCCAGATGATGAAAGAGCGCGCCTGGACTTATCTCGTCCTGCACATGCTCAGAAACGCATCGCATTTTGATGCTGTCAGACACCAAATGTGCTGATCCCGGACATCTTGGAGACTCTGCCAAGCTCCACCATCCATGCTGCATATGCACGGCACCATCTGCTGGCAGACACCTTGGAGATTCCACCAGGCTTACCATCCATGTTGCACATGCACAGCACCACCTGCTGACGGACTCAATCGATCTCCTCTCTGGATCAGACACACAACATCATCTGGCTACAGACGTCTCACCCTCTTACCCATGAGCCGGTTTTTAAAATTCTAAGATGTGAGTTACTCCTTATCTTTTTATTAAATACCTATACAGTACACACTTAGAGGCACTGTGTTTCTTTGTTTTTCCTTCTGCAGAATTATGCTTCGCTCCTACGCAGCTTGCCCTTAGTGCCTACTGGACTACCTTCACCCCTGCCCATTTGGAACTCATCAAACATACATGGACTACTACACCATGCGCCTGTTATCCCTTTTGTATCAAGTGCAATGTCACACAGTTTAGGGAACAAGTGAGTTAAAGACAGCCAGAAGGCGCTGAGGCCAGGATAGTACAAAGTAATTTTAATGCTTTACAGTTGGGTTAATTCTTCTGAAAATGCTAGTTGCTTGGCTGTCAACCTCATCTGCTTTAAGGTGCACTTGTGGGGACAGAAGTCCCTGAGCAGTCATCCTTATCCTGGCCTCACTACCTAGCACAGTTACTTGTCTAGCAATTAAACCCTGCCAACCTGTGCGAATTACCACAATGCAACAGTATGAATATGTTATTACTTTTAAAAAATAAATTTTTTAATTTTAAAATGGCGAACTGGTTTAGTTTTATTAAAGGACGCCTAGCTGTGTAAAAAAAACAAAAAAAAACAAAAAACTTTGGCATGATATACAAACAATCATAACATAATGCACTAAATATAGTACTTGTCGTTAAAATTATGCAATGCCAGTCAAATTAATTGCTCTGTGCTGTTTTTGTAGAGGAGCGCTACCTACATGGTCCAAAGTAAACCAGTAGCTAAAATCTGATTTTGACATCTATGGGTACCTCCACCTCCTTTTCCCTCTCACAAAATTGAGCACCTCTATCCTCAATGAAGGACAGACTCCCAAATCTGACACCTCTTTTAAACAGCTCTAGGAAATTAAATACTTTTAGGAATGATATTTTAGTAGCAGCTTGTAGGCCACCATTAACAAACATGATTTTAAAGTATAGCTATTCTCAAGAATACAGATTAAATATACTGAAGCTTACCAGTCCTCAGAAGTGGTGGTTTCATTACCTTTATTCCCTCCATTTACTTTCATTTGGTAATCACTGTAATGTATAGAAGAGCAGCATTGTACCCCTAGGACAGGATGTTTAAACTAACCCAGAAAACCCCCTCCCCGATCTCTATAACAGAGTTATTCTATAGTTTACAGCAGAGGTGAGCTGATAATACTACAGAGTGTACAGTAAATTACAAGCTCACTGAATTTCTGGCAGTCTCACAGAGCATTTTTGCACTTACCAAACAGATATAACAAAACCCTTTCATCTGTATATTTACTAGACCAACAGGAAAAAAATAAGTTTGTTGTTAGGTTTTACATACAGTTTAAGCAAATGTGTAGACACTTATATAAATAGAGCTAAGAAAGCCAAGATACAGGACTGATCCTTTCCAGCACTCCCTTGCATTCATATTGTCAGGGTGTCCGTCCACATCACTCAAATGCATATTCCACACTGCCATATTTTCACAAAGAATATATTTAATAAAATTATTTCACAGTGTCAGTGGTACGCGTCAACCCATTTCAGGTCTTATATGGCAGTGCAAGCAGCAGAGCTGGAAAAATGGATGAGCAGCTACAGGGAGTGTGATTGGGTTTACATTTGGCACTTTACAGCTTCATCAGTCTAGCGATTTGATCCCTCCTTTTGCGATCGCCTGCCCAGGATTTGCTCTTTGTACGGCATTTCAGCAGTTCTTCTCTGTAATCTTGGTGATGCATAGGGCAGTATCCCTGAGGCTCACACAAAACCTATGGAAAGAACAAAAAAGGTAAGCAAAGTCTGTTTATTCCCTGACTTCTGCCACAAGGGAAAAATGTCCCAGAGTCCGAGTCAGTTACTTTAATACTTTCAGTCACTGACGTAGAACAAGCATGCATATGAAGACTTCTGACTTTTCTAATCTACATATGTTCTAGGTCAGTGGCCCAGAGTATAATAAAACTAGAGGGTATGCCTAGGAGCCAATCATCTAGTATTTTCAACAGGTCAGCAATGGATGCCACAAATTACAGGCTGTACCATCAAAAATGGCCACAGCAGGTGTGAAGATCTAGGATTTTCAGTACAGATATAAAGCATCAGTATCCCCGAGGTAGATAGACTCCCCAGTATCTGCCATGTGCTATTATATTACGTTTCTCTTCACCCAGTTTCCTTTCCTGAAGACAAAAACAAGGACAGAAAATAAATGTACCCAAAGTGAGGGTAGATTTCCAATCAACACTACTTCCTGTGACAATTGTAAAAATTTAGACTTCATATCAAGTTTTGTTTCATTGGACAACTGCAAGAGATTCAAAGTAAGAGAAACTCTCCCACTGGTACAAGGACAGCAATACAAAACTTAAAAAGGTTACAGAAACTTTCCCTCCTCATTCAAAATTAAAACTTTTGGCTGGAGCTCTGCCATAATAAAAGACATCTTTCGATGTTGATATGTCTAGTATCACTCCTGAAAAAAAATCTTTTTGCCCATACAGTGGGGCTGTGCCAGAACTGCATGGGTTAAATGTGTGTTTTGTTCTAGGGGAACACCGAAGATATACTCACCTGACGATCCTCCCCGCACAAGACCGATTCTTTCAGCTTCTGCCCCCCCCCCCCCCCCGTGGTCCAGTGGTCTTGTAATGGATTGTTCCTGATGTCAGCATGCTCAACACGTGCTCCAAAGACAAGAACAGTCCACTGGACTGTGGGGGAGCATGGTTTTCTGTAGGATCGGCAGGTCAGGTGAGTATGAACTTAGTCCTCACCCCCTAAAAAGATTAACTGGAGTTCTGATTTAAGAAAAATTTATTGGGGAAAAAAAAAAAAATCAATGAGAATTAAGAAAACAACAAAACCAGTTAGAAAGTTCTGGAGCATGCTTTTTCTAGTGACCGCTAATATGCAGGTAACATTTTGGCATCAACAAACACTGAGACATTCAGGGCCCTGTGGTTTCCAAATAGTGATGTGCCAAACATACATGTGTTCGGTTCAGCGAACTTTACTGAAGTTTTAGTGCAGAATCAGGAGCAGACTGAAATCAATTGGCGCTGAATATTAAATACAAATGGCAATTTTCTAGGCAAATAGGCAAGGGATTTCCAAACAAATGTCATGGGAAGACTGAACATTGCGCTGGGGAACATCTACAAACAAATATAAAAAGCAAAAAAAATTCACATGGCAGAAAAATTCTAATAATGCTTCAAGATTAACATAAAATATGCAAAAATCTTTTTAAGAACATGTCAGTGGGATACCCTTAGTGATGCATCTGTACAATGTATACACACACACACACACAATTTTGGTTGTATTCTTGGCATTAAGGTGTCACCACTCGAGCACCATCTCAGGCTCACTTCCTGCTTCCATGAGAGTAATAGAGGGCAACTGAGCAATCAGCCGCTGCTGCCATCAGTCTAACTCCTGTGAGGAGGAAGCCGGGGAGTAGCTTACCACTGCTGTGTGTGTGTGTGTGTTTCGATGCTCACAGCTCAGCACAGGGACCGAAGGAAACTTGCATGCATGGGTGCCTTCTTAGCATCTGGCTTACTACAGGAGGCCCCGGAAGGGGGGGGGGAGTAGACAGCACCAATGGGGACTACCAGAGGAAAATTACATTTTTGTTCATTACTGTTGTACAAAGCACTTAGGTGTAATCTCTTTTATATTAAAAAAAAATAAAAATAGACTTCAATGTTGTTTTAAACACTGGCATATGCTGCTAACTTCATCGACTGTAAAGCTACATGATGAAACACTACTTGAAAAGGCAATATCTACAGTACACAATGACCAACGTAGCATGCTTGCCTTTCCTTTTTTTTTTTTTTTTTTTGATTGTCTTCTTAAAAAGGAACTGGTTCTAGGCATCCTCACATAGCAACAAATAGCAACAAAAAATTATCAACACAGTTATGAAGTCCTACCTTGTATTCTGGGAAAAATTCTTTGTAGCCCCCTTTAAGCAGATACAATTCTGGGTAATGAAGACTTGGATATTCATTCCTGGCCCGGTCTTCCTCTCTCAAAAACCGGCACCTTTAATAGATGACACTTGTATGGTTAAATGATGGTAAACAATTATAAAAAGGTAAAAGAGCTAAAGTAAGGCACCGCAACAATGGAAAATAGGATCAGTTTTGACCACAGCTAAAGAAAATTTATTTTTTTCCCCAACCAAAGAAAAAAAAAAAAAAAAAAACCTAAATGAATACATGAGCAAAAACTAATAAAGTGGAACTGCTGGCAAAAAAAATAAAAAAAATTACATATACAATGAAGTCTTTCAATAGCATTACTAGTTTTATTATCTGCTGATGCCGTCAGCGGCTCCAGTATTTTTCAACATCCTTTAAAAAGGCCAAGCTGGTGTATAAGTTGTGTGAAACATGTTAACATCCTTTAAATCCTGTGCTGTTTTCTTTGTAATATTTGGAATAAAGAATTGTTTGAAGTCTGTAGAAGTACAACCCGCACCATGAATTCCATTAAACGTTCCTAGCAGTATCAAATTCCAGACAGGGAACCACTCTTTTCGGTCCAGGTTCTGACAACTGAGAAAAAATACCTGACAATTGTCTTTGCCTGGATTGTACACAGCCAACGAGACTGAAGTTCTGCCTAAGACACTACCTCTTCTGCTGTGGCAAGACTTGTGGGGGTATCCTTTATGGTTGATATACACTACTACCGTGGAGTTGTCTGTCAGACTCTGGAACAGATGATCCTCCTTCAGGATGGTCCAACACTCTAGAGACAGCAAAACACCCAAAAATCAAGAGTGGTTATGGGGAAATGAGAATCCACTGACAACCATGACCCCTGCGCCGACATGTTGACCAGGACTCTTCCTCAGCCCACTAGGCTGGCGTCTGTCATGAGACAACCTTTTCTGTTTCTCCACTTTGCAAAAAGAGCCAAATTCTTGAGCCACCAAGCCAGATGTAACCTGGTTCTCTGCATCAACTATGCTGGCCTGTCCAAAAAACAGACAGACTTCCTCCAAACAGCTGCCTGTAGTGGAACTGGCAAAGGAAACTGCTTAAGAGAGTACATCAGACCTAGGACTCTTTCAAAAGTGGATTCAGCTGCTGGAGAATTTGAACCCAAGATCAGAGTCTGAAGTATCTTTTGAGGAGCGCAGCAAAGTCAACATTGGGGGGCCAGCACCTCGGTGAATACTCAAGGTGCAGGTGAGAGGCTTAAGGATTTGACCAACAAAGTGGTAGTGTAGGGACCTCATAGCAAAGTGTTGGAAATCGATGATGTGCTGGAAAGATGGGGACATGTAGGTAAGCATCTTTAATATCCACATAAGCCAGAAAGTCTCCATGCTAAAGGGAGAATTTACAAATCTGATGGAGCACATTCAGAATTTTGAATGACGATATTCAGAGCCTTGAGATCCAAAATGGGGAAAATTCTCTGTTTAGGTTTGGAAACAGTGAATAGGTTGGAGTAAAAGCCCTGAAACCATTGGAATTGGGGCAATGACACCATGATTCAGAAGACCGGAAAGGGCTCAATGGAGATGTACTAGTCTATGTGGTGACACAGGAAGGATGAAGGTAAAAAACTGAGGGGGCAGGGAATGAAACTCCAGAGTGTAACACTGCACTCAAGCATCTAGGAGGCAAGCTATTGAAGCATCAGCATAAGTCAGCAAACATCCCTCCACTCTCAAAGGTGGGACGCTCCTTCAAGCAGATGAAGGCTTGTCTGAAGATTTGACAGACTAAGCATCAGACCTTGCGTGTGCACAAGTAGCCAAACTTGGAGGTTCTCTATTAGAAATCAAGAGAGATGAGAAACAAAAAAAGAACATCTAACAGCTGGAGAGGGAAAATACTTTGTTCCTTAGTCTGTTTCTTCTTACTCTGAGAAACATGGGTGCTCTTGCCACCAGTAGCATCCTTGAGGATACTATCAAGAGCCAGTCTAAAGAAATGTTTCTCAAAGGCCATGTGGATCAAATGCTTATTGCACAAAAGTAGTGCATCTGTATTAATGAGACAAAAACGGAAGGCTTCGAGCAAATCATCAAAAATGGAATTTAACACTATAGACATCTGCTTCATGTGTTCAATAAGCAAATAGTTAATCACAGCAGTGGTTAGATCTCTTAAGGAAATTTGACTAGTCAGACTGTAAAGTCACAGCCAGGATCAGGGGAAAGGAAGAATCCACCAGAGAGAGCAGAGCTCTAGAAAGGACTTCCAACTGCTTATTAGTTAGGCCTTTAAAAGGCAGATGTGTCCTTTATCGGAATGACAAGAGCCTTGATAAGGTAGGACAGTGCATGAGTTTTATCGAACCCAAGTCTGCAAACAGTGGTAGAAGCAACAGACTGAGCCTCTGGTTTTAGAGTGGTGCACACTTAATCAATAGGAGCTGAAATAGTGTTCTCTAATTTGGAAGGAATAGCAGTACATTGAAACTCCTCAGGGGCAATTTCAAGAGTTGAGAACTTGAGAGACAGTCTCTGACGCAGATGGCTTGGAAGCTGTTAGGATTACAGGGAAATCAGATATAGAATTTGCTGTAGAGGGCATGGGAGTGCATTTGCAGTCTCTGCAATCATAAATCGGCAAACCACTGGATCAGTTGGGTCAAAGTCTTGCATGACTGTGGTAAACATCTCAACTGAAATGACAGAGGACCCAGGCACACCCAATGGAGCTTAAGGACTAGAAAGACTGAATAGACTACAGTGCAGAGGGAAACAAGATTCCAGTTTGCAGATTCTGGAACTATCAGAAGGACAGTGCAAGCAACCCCAGAGCCATTAGTAGAAAGTGACCTGGGGGCACCCAGTACAGCGAGTCTGTCCCCTCTGTATCTATATTCAGACATGGTGCAACCAGGTGGCGGTAAGGCAACATCCTGTATAGGCTGAGAATACCACAAAACCCGGACAGCTGGATGTAAGGGAGGGCTGGATAGCTGAAGGTGACCAAAGTCAGTGTAGAAGGCCAACAGGTTTAAAGATCGAATTGCTACACAGATTGTTGCAAGCAGCAGCAGGGAAATGCTTCTTTTACACTGTGTGATATGTTGTCTGTGTTCTTTCCAAAGCAGGGGACGTCAACACTCAATCCCACAGCGTTAACCCCTTCCAGGAAGCTGGCAACAAAAGGGTAGTGTCTGGGATTTCAGACGATGAGATTATGCAGAGTTCCTGAAAGGTAAGAACCTCCCAGATTTCTCAGCGTCTGCACAGTCCGATGGACATTGGCAGACTGTGTAAACCTTCAGCCTTTACAACCACTTTAAGGAGGTGAATGTTTAGGCCAAATAAAAGGTGCAGTAATATAATAAATGAAGTGCAGTGCAAAATAATCAAATATAAAAAAGTCCACAGGCAAAGTCCATAGATGTAAAGGAAAGTACTGATCGAACGGTGAAAGGGAGACGTGACATGCATACACATCCGGGTGCACACTGTGTTCAGTCCCCGTCACCAGAAGGAAATGTGGCCACTCACCTTAAAGATATGACTCCTGAACTAACAGGCAAGTCATATCTTGCATTCCCCAACAAGGGTATGAATTGAATGGAAACTCTGCTGATCCCAGGTGGAATATCCTCACGTGCCCAATGGATATGTAAAGTCAAGGAAGAAACTAATAGTGCTCTGTGCTTAAAGACTTTATTAAATGAAATATTAAAAAACACACTTACACAGCTCCCACAGTATTTTTCTTCATCCCCAGTCCCTACTTTAAACACCAGCCTGTCTCTGTATAGAGAGTCGGCAACATTACCCATGCTGTTTAGAGCCCTCAGCTGATTGGTAAGCTTCAACCCACATTAAAGATTGCCCTAACCCTTTATACCTCAAGGTAATCTTCAAACACTACTACCATATGATTTGTTTATGATGCTCTTTATGACTATGTTTCTAACCATAGTTTGTTGCTGCCACACAAGCCTTCTTTTTATGGCTACGACAATTGTTATCGTACACTTTGTACGATTTGGCATTTTCTTGCATCGTTACTCAGTGTACTTCTTAAGATGGTATTCTGTTTCACCTCTTTGTGCATGTTACACACACACTTATCAAATTGCATATTCGAGTGCTCAATATATAAAAGCCATTCAGAAAATAGCCACGGGGGACACCCCCTCCCCCCATCAGCTGCGGAAAGGAGCCACGCTTCTGACGTGACTTTCCTTTAATAGTGCTCTCTGCTAAAAGACTATTAGTTTCTCCCTTGATTTTACATATCCATTGGACATGTAAGGATTTTCCACCTGGGATCAGCAATTGTTTCCATACAATTGATACCCTTGTTGGGCAATGTGAGATATGACTTGCCTGTTAGTTCAGGAGTCATATTTTTTAAAGTGAGCGAACACATTTACTTTTGGTGGTGGGGTTTGGACACTGTGTGCACCTTAATGTGTATGCATGTCACGTCTCCCTTTCACAGTCTGATCAGTACTTTTAATTACATCTATGGACTTTGCCTGTAGACATTTTGACTTTTTTATTTTGATTATTTTGCACTGCACTTTATTATATTACTGTTATTTATAAGTTGTGAAATCTAAGTGTTCAGCTTGCAATATTTTAAGCTATTAGTGTTGTGACTGTGCAGGTATTTGTTTATGTGTATATGTGAAAAACGCAATGAAAAATTAAAATGCTTCCTTTATACGATAGGAATGTTTATCTTAGAAGATACTCACATTTTTGGACCTCTCTCTGAAGAGAACTCACAATGAAACACCAAAATAATGCGCTTTTGTGCCACAGATGGAACCAGAGGTTGATTTAGAAAATAAGCCAACGCGTCTTCTAGTCGATGGAGGTTTAATGCATCCTTAACGGTAAGAAGAAAGAAAAAATTAAAGAGTGCACTTAATGCTGCTGTAGACCTTTTACAAACTCCTATAACCTAAAGCCTATCATATTTGGTGCTACAGCAACAAAGCTATCCTCCATTGCCAATGTGCATTGGTTTTAGTTACTGACTTTCCAATTAACAATTCAGTATTTTCCACTAAATGCTACTTTGTTCCCGACTATGGCCAATGATCTCTATAATATAACCTGCTTTGTAATTAACAAAAGCAGTTTGCCATGATAGCAGAGTTGGCCTAGACCACTGTCATACTAACGTAATGAAAGCAGATAATAACCAACCACAAACCAGTCTGTGGTAGCATGGAAATAAAGTAGCCAATAGAGGACAATGACCTTTATTGCCAACCTAAAATTGTTACTCATAGGCTGGAGTTGAAATTATGATACTGGTGTTCTTGGATCCCCTTATAGTGGAACTGAAAGTATTTTACAACAGACAGCGAGCAGGCAGGGTATTATTGCAAAAGAGACATGCAATGTCTCTTCTACAATAAAATACACCTACCTGCCTGCTCACACAGTCTACTGCAGCATGTAAACTGAGCTGCTCATGTACAGCTCAACTTACAATCGCCAAGAGAGTCCGTGTGCCAGGATGACTGACTCCTGTGCACAAGCAGGAGGTATGCCATCCCACACCAGCCAACAGAGATGTCCAAAGACCAGCACCCAGGGAGAAGATGCTGCCATGGGTACCGTACCTTTAAAAGGAGGCAGTCTCTAGACTGGATAGACAAAATTCTGATTTTTTTTTTTTAAAGCAGCTATTATATGTACAACTGTATTCCTTCCATGTATTTAATGGTTTGCCCGGAGAACAGATATAAAGGTTCATAACACCTCCAATTTAAAACAAATAATTTTTCATGCAAAACAGATACGTCACACTTTAGTACTTTCTGAACTTCAGTAGCTCACCTTGATATGGCCCCCTTCGTATTCATAAGGATATCGGCAGTCAATAATGTAGAATTTTTCCACAAGACTACTAAACTCTCCTTGAATTAATGCTGCCAGCTAAAACAATCAAAAGCCTGTGTTACTTCAGTAATGAAAGAACAGAAACCTGTGTTATATCAGTAATGAAACAAGATGTGTGCATATGGTAGTCACACACAATGTTGGTCAAATGCCTCAGCAGGCTCTTTACAGCACTGAAAAATGCTTTGCACGTTTTTAGCTAACCCATACCAATTATTCATGCCATTCCAGTTGTAAAATATACACTCACAGTCTCTCCAGTGATATAGCGAAGATCCTGGTGTCGTCCAGTCACAGTAGGCAAAGCATAGACCTGTGATACAAAAAGTTTCAAAGCAACAAGCACAGAAAAGGAGTACAAGAAAGAACAATTAAATTTGCATTGGTCTCTGTAGCCGTATATGCTGAGTAAAATCAATGATGTTAATTTTCATGCACTAGAAATATTTTAAAAATAGTAGGGTCCATAAAGCGTTACATAATAAAATGTATATATACTTATTTGATTTTTTTGACACACACACACACACACACACACACACACACACCTGACCTTTGAAAAATCTCCAATTAGCTGTCTGTGACTATAGTCCTCATCCAATGCTTTTGTAATATCTACATCGCAAAGAGACAGGGTCTTTTTCAGAGATGCTCCCTGTAAATAAAAAGGGACCGTGTAAAACAAAGCATACTTTCAAATTACATAATAACAAATATTCTTGGTGTAACTAGTTAATTATGGCTGCTCACTTAAACTACACAAATGTGTGGGCAGTTTTCCAGACCTCCTTTTGAAAGTGCTAGCTACCTGGCAAGGTTTGTCTTCAAATGTTTTGAGTTACAAACCTGAAACAAAATGTGCAGCAAATGAAAGTCAGAGAAAAGTCAGAACTTTTTTTAATAGCTAATGTTATCTGTGTATTTGGTCGTTTGCCTGGAGATCAGCTTTCAAGCACAATTTTAGGCAACAAGTGAAAATATTCAGTGAACTGCTAGGACTATCCTGCTTATATTTCCATTCAAACTTCCAAGGGAGATATAAAACTGGACAAATGCAGGGAAAGAACTGGCTTCCAAGATTAGTTTTTCTACCAATTTTGTAAACATTTCTCTAGGGGTATCTGCATAGAGCATTAGCCTGAAACTCTACTGATACCACATTTATAAAGAATGATTTGTTTAGCAGTCAGATCTTTAAGATGACCATACAGAGAGTGATTTTGGCTAGTTTCTGATAAACTGGCCTACATCTGCTCAGTGAGTTGCCCTGTAAGTCACTTTCCACCTGACATCCTGATTGAAAAATCCAAATAGCTGGGTGGAAAATTGTCCAAGCAGGCACTGTTCTGGTATTCTGACAGCTGGAGGGGTTGTGATGTCAAAATACAACAGGCGCAGCAAGAGATTCGTCCATTCGTGCTGTGTAGCACGGATGGAGGAATTTGCAAGTCTATGTGTATGGCCAACATTAAAGGCACATACGTCAGTTCTTCCACTGGTAATTTATAATTACAGTAAGATTGAAAATGCAATTACCAATAGAAAGACCTCATTCAACAGAGAAAAAAATTCACAAGCTCGATTTCCACAAAAACAGTGGTACACAGAATATGGGGGGGAATTCCTTTAAGTCAGCTCTGCGGTTTATGTGAAAAACACACATACAGCAAAATGTACCTTCATTGCAAGGTCAAATACATGTCTAATATGGGATTTATTATAATCTATAATCAATGATGTTTAAAGCGGAGTTCCACCCAAAAGTAGAAGCTCCGCTTGTTTGCCTCCTCCCCCCTCTACTGCAATATTTGGCACCTAGTTCGGCCCCTTCTTCCTCCGGCAGTCTCCTGGGAACCTTCATAGGTCCCAGAAGAGTTCCGGACCAATCAGGAGGCGCAGCGCGGCTCACGCATGCGCAGTGGGCACCCGGCTGTGAAGCCGCAAGCTGTCACAGCCTGGTGCCCACAGTTGAGATGCCGGAACCATGGAGAGAAGAAGAGAAGAGACAGTGCAGGTGAGCACATTGCTGGACCCTGGGACAGATAAGTGTGTTTATTAAAAGTCAGGAGCTACAGTGTTTGTAGCTGCTAACTTTTAACAAACACAAAAACGTCTGGAACTCCGCTTTAAAGGACCAGAAACGCTCTCTGGAAGTAGCTAACTTACATCCTGAGACAAAAGAAAGAACAAAATATACATAATGCAAGCAGATTGATAACACCTTGTGTAATTTCAATACGCCATTTCCATTTATATAGTTCAGTGCCCAATATTTCCTCACCCGTCTTCTCGGTTGAAAGTTTTCTTCATCATCAGGCTGGAGTGGACTGCTTGTACTGCGTCTTCTTTTCACCTTAACAGGAGTTTCCCCATCTTGGGGCCGTACAGGCCTCTTTAAAACAGGCCGGTCTAGCTTCTCTGGCATAGACGGTGACCGATACAGTCTGCTTCGATTCATAGACACCTACAAAAATGTAAGAACATATTATTTTGGTTTGAAAAAAAAATAAAAAATCATCATAGTACAATGGTTAACAAGACACTGTTCAGCCTGATCTTGAATATGCCATTTAGTTTTGGTCACCAGCCATCAGGAAAAGACATTGTTAAATTACAAACAGTTCAGGCTGCTTAACAAGGGATATTATTACAGTGTGAAAATATATTAAAGGGGACTTCAGTAACTGTGATAAACTGTTTACTCTAAGGTCCCTGGAGAGGGTACGCAGGCACGATTTGAGGTTAGAAAAAAAAAAAAAAGAAGGTTAACCTTAGGAGGGAAAAAAAAAAAAAAAGTTATTTACTGTTAAAAGCAGTAAAAAATGTGGAACTCCCTAGGGCAGTAAAGGAAGTGGTACTAGCAGAGAGTGTCGACAACTTCATAAACCTTTAGATATCTTCCTCAGAAAAGCACAAATATACAGGGCTATGGAAATTGAGAAGAAAAATCACACACACACACACACACACACACACACACACACACACACACACACACACACACACACACACACACACACACACACACACACACACACACACACACACACACACACACACACACACACACACACACACACACACACACACACACACACACTACAATTATGCTATTCAACTCAGCTTTTGTGAAATGATGTTGCTCACTCAAGTAGTGAGGGGAAAAATAACCCATAAGTTCCAAAGCTTCCCCAAACTCCGGTATAGACAAAAAAAAAAAAAAAAATCAGCCATTAGTACACACAAAACACTAAACATGACCTCATCTCTGTAATTCTAAAGATAACAGCATCTGCTCTGCTAAGGAGGAGGTGTAACAGTGATTGCATCATATCTTCTCTCTGCAGTAAAAGGAAACTACAGTTCCCATCAACCACAGGTAATTGTAGTGAATGTGGGTGGGTACACTAGGCCTGTTCATGTTGAATGTGTCGGAGTCTACCCATGACTGCAAGTGGGGCTGAAATACAGGGGTTGGACAAAAATATGGAAAACATTACATAATTTGCAGGTGTGAAAGTGATGTTTCACATTGCTTCGACTGTTTGATGAGACACATAGCTAACAGGTGGGAAGCCTCACTTTTCTCATTCACTGTGTGCGCTGCTAGTAATACAGAGTCATGTCAGTGCTTATTGAGCTTCATAGAGGGCAAATTGTTGGTGACCTTAGCTAGTGCCTATGTGACGGAAGTTGCCAATTTATTTGTGGTGTCGCGAGGTACAGTATCAAAGGTTATGACAGCATATACCGTTTCGACACAGTCAAAACAGTTTTGTGTAGTCGACATGGTCAACTGACTGAAAGAGACAAAAAAAAAGGACATTGTGCAGGATTGTGACCCGGAATAAGAAAATAACTTCTGCAAAAGTGACTGCAGAGCTCAATCTCCGTCTTCCAAAGCTTGTGTCCACAAAAACTCTATAAGCAAAACATTCATGGGCAAGCTTCTATTGCCAAACCTCTAGTGACCGGTAATGCTCAGAAGAGGAGAGAGTGGTGCAACACTCAGAATTGTAAACTGTTCTGTCTCTCCAATCTAAGCATTGAAAGTGTGATCTTGTAGAACTTGTGAAATTTATTCCATAAACTGAGAGAATCTTACAACAATAAACCTCGGATAGGTCAAAAGATCATAAGGTGCTCTGCTTCATGACATGGAGGCTAGAAGCTGAAATGCATTACTGGAAAAAAAAAAGGGTGGGCTAAATATACAGCAAGAACTAAACCAAAGGAAAGGGAGGAGCAGAGACAAAATAAAAAGAACACTTAAAAGGCATATGACAGTCATGTGAAACATGATAAACTATTAATCAATGGAAGACTGTAATATGTACTATGTAAGTGATCTTGCTGCCACTATACCTTGCTTTAAAATATCAAAATGTGAGTATCACCCCAATTTAGGGAACACAAGCGGCGAATACACTCCACAGTGTTATCATTGAAACTTTAGTGACAAATCTCCAATCATCACTCATGCATTGTATATCCTTCATCAATACATATCCTAAACATTATTTACATTACATTGTTACAGAGATAATGTTTAGGATATGTATTGATGAAGGATATACAATGCATGGGTGATAATTGGAGATTTGTCACTAATGTTTCAATGATAACGCTGTGGAGTGTATGCGCCGCTTGTGTTCACTAAATTGGCGTGATACTCAAAAGACTGTAATATGCTCTGATGAATCTAGCTTCATACTGTTCCCAAACACCGTATGTGTTTACGTTGGTGAACACCGTCCCAAGCTTACGACCAGGACTATCTTTTGCCATCGGTAAAGCATGGTTTGGGCAGCCATATCTTGGCATTCAGCACGCACCAGCACCACCTTGAAAGGTAGAGTCACTGCCAACATCTATGTAGACATTTTGGCCAACCATGTGCACCCCATGGTTCAGACACTGTTTTCTGAAGAGAGCGCAATTTATAAAAGGCGATAATGCTCTGATTCACACAGTTGGTAATGTCAACTTGTGGTCTGACGAGCATGAAGATTAAATCTCTCACCTTCCCTGGGCGCCGCAGTCGCTTGACCTCAATATCACAGAGCCACTATGGTCACTTCCACCTCCAGCATCTCTGCAAAAACTGGAATGTTTTTTTGCATGAAGCGTGGTATCAGATTCCATTATCCACCATCCAAGACTTAGATTTGTCAATTCTCAGGAGAACTCAGGCCTTCTTGAATGCCAAAGGTGGTACAGGTAACAATCTTGTTCTTTTATCTGGTGTTTCCATAATTTTGTCCAACATCTGTACATCAGTGCTTCCTCGAGAGAGAACTGCAGAATGGATGTGCCAAGACCAGTGGCTGGGGGAATAGGAGGCATAGCAGCCACTGGTCTTACAAACCGGTAACCAAAGAGAATTAACGGTTTGATTTGAAAATGAATAGGTGATTTCAGACCAACTACTGAGTGAACCAGAAGATGGATGACATTCAGTGAAAGTAGGAAATGGGTCATAAGGAGATATAATGAAGTTTTTGCCCAAAGTTCTGTATTAAAGTTTAATCTAAACTAATGTACCATATTGCAACTAACTAATCGTTCGATGTGGTGGCTACTTTCATTTTCTTTGTAACCTTTTTATCTAGTGATGCTGCTAGCAACACATTTGGGAAGTGTTATGACTACAAAACACCTCCCTCTCATATGTATGCAGGAAGTTGAGTTCATTGGATTTCTGTCAGAATTAAGGGGTCTATAAGAAACATCAAAAGGAGCAAATAAAAAAAATGCTATTATATATTTTACATAAAAAGGTAAATGTAATCTAGGATCCAGGTTCCTATATAGTTTTGACGGATTTATCTTACAGAAAATTAGGCTTTGCAATCAGCATTTATTGTAGGGAGACAAAAATGTGAAACATGAACCTAATTTCATATAGTGATTGAAGTTCTGGAAATATATAGACTTACCATTCACCACTTCACTTGCAGAAGTACTTTTTTTTTTTTCAAACATGTACAACAAAAAAAAAAAAAAAATCTTTCCTATGCAGGAGTCTTGCACTTTTCTGATATTGTTCCACAAAAAAAACAAACAATCAAAAAAGTGTTTTTACTTACATTGCTGACATCCACCTCTTGAGTCATCAAAGGTCCAGAAAGTAAGATGGCCATTGAGGAGGACAAATTAGCAGCAGCTGTGGATGGATTCTTCATAAGAGAAGAAATGACAATACTTTAGAAGAGATCCACAGCTATGAATTGAAAATTAAAAGCAAAAAAAGAACAGGCACTAACACTCTGCCAACAGATGTTCCAATCAGAATGTGAAGACAGAAACAGACCAATGCTTTAGGGCCATACAGGGTCCTTTCTGTAAAGTGACTCCATCATAAAAACATACACACTCCCCTATTTTTTTGTTCCTATTTTGGCTAACAGTTTGTCTTAATTGTTGCAGTAAAGCGAGGAAACCAACCGAGTAGTAGATTATTGCACTTTTACTAAACAAGAATGATGTATATACAAAACCACTTACAGTTACAGGTCATACAGAGTGATATAAATATGCATGCAAATGCTTGTACACATGCCATCTATCTTTCCCTAGCAAGTGAACATGCACAATAGTTTGTATTTAATAGGGATACACTAAAAGTCACTTTACTTTGGTTAAGTTATAGTTGGTCCAGGACTTTAAACATTAAGCAATTGACTCTTCTTGATTATAGCAGTCTTTTTCTAGTGCAGTTTTAATGTTGCCCCATGGTGAAGTCCTCCCTCACCTTCTGAAATTGGATTTTTATCAGAAAATTTTCAGGCCCTCTCACATGGCCGGAGCCCTTTGCACTTACATAATTTTCTATGAAGGAAGCATTTCTGTGTGCATACCCTACATATCAGCATAGTACCATGAATGCCATCCTTGGTTCTTGCTGACACAGTGTATCTCACCCCTTATGGCATATGAAATGAATAAAACAAGTAGGAGTGGGCTTTTTCAGGTGCATATGTTACACGCCAACAAAAGATTGAATATAACATTACATTTTATTTTACACAAATACATAGATTCTAAAGAACCCTATATAGTTCCATAGTATATGTCCAATATTTGCCATTTGATGGATTTAAATTGAGATCCTCAAGCACAGGCTCTTCTACATGTTTCGCCTACTTGGCTTCTTCAGGAAGCAAACTTGTGAGTGGGATACTGATAGAGATACAAAAGCACAAATAGGAATTTATCCAACAATAACAGGAATACTGTATACATGCATGCAGACAAGGGGGGATTAAGACTCCCCTACTACTCAATCTGTCCAGTCCCCACACACCTCAGACCCAGAACCCATCAAGGACTCGACCAGATGGAATCCTAGGAGGAAACCCATGGGGTCCACAGGAGCGGATCCACAGTGGCACAAGGCAAACCGCAGAGGGGATATAATGACCAGAGAATAGTCCTAATGAAATAAGATTATTAGCTATAAAATATTCAACCATATCCTATATTTATATTCCTTGTATATAGATCACCACTGTATATTGTTATGAAATGATACTCACTGCAAAAGTCAGTAAAGCAGTTCACTAGGGGGAACCAGAGTGACGGTGATAAGTAAGTCCTAATTAACTGGAGGAGTAATGAAAAATATTATAGAAACCGACAAGGAACCATTAAGAGGTTAAATATTTTAGCCTAATATAATTTATGGTGGAGTGCAAGTTCTCCAGAAAGTGTATTAGGAATACACAAAGAAGATAAATGCATATAAAAAAAAAAAAAAAAAAAAAAGGGGGAAGGGAGAGCAATTTCTATAACTATTACTGTTAACTACACTTTGAGAAAATCTTCTTATATACAGTACACTGCATTTATACTCCTTTAAAGGGTTCATTGCTTATGCAGCAAGTATTTTTGTTTAAACATTCAGAATAAATCTCGTCATCTTATGGCATATTTGGGATCTAGTCCTGGGGATAAGGTACCTTAATCTGCATTTGTTATGGATTTTGTGGGACTTAAAGCAAAGCTCTACCCAAAAGGGGACGTTCCGCTTTAATGACTGCTCCCCGGTAAGGATTGGCACCTTAGGGGAGCGGGGGGGGGGGCGTAAATTGACAAGTACGCGCTCCCAGTTCAGCTGCGATCACCTAGGAGATCGGAAGCAGAAGAGGTCCTCCTCCCCCCTCCTTCCCCATAGTCTTCTGGAACACATGACAGGTCCCAGAAGACTACGGGACAATTCAGAAAGCGCAGCGTGACTCGCAGTGGGCACCCGGCTGTGAAGCCACAAGCTGTCGCAGCTGGGTGCCCACACTGAATATGCCACCACTGGGAACACAGGACGGCTGGTGAAACTGGCTGCGGGGAGGATACTGTGGGATCGAGGGACAGGTGAGTGGCTGTTTTTTTTTTTTTTTTTAAAGTCAGCAGCTACAAAAACTATTTTTTTACGGTTTCACTGGAACTCCGCTTTAAAAGATAAGTTCACCTTTGGGAACATGTTAGTTACATGTTTCACCCATTGCTGTAGCCTGCTGCCCCCCCTCCCTCTGACAGAAGTACAGTGAGAAGTTCCCCCCGATCATCTGTCAGATTTAAAAAATAACGTGGCTGTGCGGGGCTCCGCCCACAAGGCCGCGCCATTCATTCAGAGTTCCATGAATGAATGCACTACAAGTCCTGACAGCCTAAGCAGCTGTTGGCTGGTAATTTTCAATGAACTACCTTGGCACTGTGGAACACTGTGATAGTTCATTGAATCTTCCTGTCAGTATATCTGCTTGCTTGTACATCTCGTAAGGGCAAACTGATATACTGACAGATCTGCAGGAGACCTGCATGGCACCCGCGATATACTGATCGCTGGTTCAATGCTTTACAGGCTCCTGCAGACAAAAATATTAAATGCACATATTTTTACCTGCAAAAAAAGTGCATTTATTTTTTTTGTGCAAACGGTGAACTTATCCTTTAATAGTAACAGTTATGGAAAAATTGATCTTTCTTCCCCTTTTATATGCATTTGTCTTCTTAATTTCTGCCTAATAGTTAACCTCTTAATCATTCCTTGTAGGTTTCTAGAATATTTTTTCATTACTCCTCCAGTTAATAGGCCCCACTTATCACCGTCATTGCCGCACTCTGGCTCTCCCTAGTGAACTGCTTCACTTTTTTTTTCGTGAGTATCATTTCATTTAGACTTTATGTATATGTGTAAAATAAACTAATATTTCAATCAATCTAATAACATATACACCTGAAAAACCCCACTCCTACTTGTCTCAGTCATTTCATATGCAATAAGGCTTGGCTCCAGTATGTGAGTTTTGCAACATTAACCACAAGCCTACAGGGCACTTTTACCCCCTTCCTGCCCAGGCCAATTTCCAGCTTTCACCACTGTCGCACTTTGAATGACAATTGCGCGGTCATGCAACATTGTACCCATATGAAATTTTTATCATTTTTTTTGTGACAGATAGAGCTTTATTTTGCTGGTATTTAATCACCTCTGGGTTTTTTATTTTTTCCTAAACAATAACCAAAAACCACTGAAAATTTAAAAAAAAAACAAAAAACGTTTTTTTCTTAGTTTTTGTTATAAAATTTTGTAAATAAGTGATTTTTCTTCTTCACTGATGTGCGCTAATGAGGCTGTAGTGATGGGCACTGATGGACACTGCTAGGTGGCACTAATGGGCACTGATGAGGAGGCACTGGTAGGTGGCACTGATGGGCATTGACAGGCATCACTGATACGTGGCACTGATATGTGGCACTGACTGGCACTGATAGGTGGCACTGAAAGGCAGCTCAGATGGGAACTGATATGTGGCATTGATGTGCACTGGTAGGCACCGATATGTGGCATTGATGTGGCACTGATGAGCACTGACACAAGGCACTGATGGACACTGACAAGTGGCACTGCTGGGGCTACACTGATCATCAGGGCACACGGATCATCAGTGCCCTGATAATCAGTGTACATGTCCCCTCCGCAGAAAGCCGATTACCAGCTCTCCTCTCCTCTCGAGCTGTCAGTGTGACAGCTCGAGAGGAGAGAAATGCCGATAACCGGAATTTCCCTGTTTACATTTGATCAGCTGTGATTGGACACAGTTGATCACATGACCAAGCCGACATCTTCGGCTCTTTCCGTGATCCGCTGTGTCCAAGGGACACAGCGCACCGCCGATCGCCGCACGTTCCCTGAGCCGCGCATACGCAATGAGAATGGGAGGACGTCATAGGACTTCCTCCCAGAACGAGAGAACCACCTTGCGCCCGTCATTGGACTATATGGCGGGCAGGAGGTGGTTAAACAAAGGAACAGTTTGGGAAAACTTAACAGTACCTTCTCAGCAAATGGTACACATAAAACCAATACTCACTTATTTTGCCAGCATTTTAAAATGCAATGCAGCTGGTCCTGTACTTAAAAGTACATATAGTCAAAATGTTAAATCATATATTATTTCCACATTGTATTTCATTTATTTCTAGCCTGATCTTAAGAAGTAGAAGAATGTTCAAAACTTACTTTGTAAAGAATCACACACATTTATATCCTTGAATTCTGTGACACAAACTATGTCCTATGCATAGGCATCATGGTATCACAGAATGCACAGAGCCTTCTGCAGAGATGCAGAGAGGAGGAATTTCAGGAGGCGGAGCCAGTACAGGAATCACAGCTTACAGACAGCAAGGTATCATAGGATATGTAGTCCTTAGAAACTGAAAGTAAACTGCAGAAGAGAAGCTAAACAACTTGCTAATTACCTGCAAGCTGTGCAAAGAGATGGCAAGCAGATAGACAACACTCACAACAGGAATGGAGAGTTCTAAAGTAATCTTATGTTGGAATGTCAAATATAGCCATCGTTCATATTGCGATTACATTGCTGATGTGCTAAAATGAAAGTGGATACTATGACAAAAGAACTCTTAATTTAATAGTATGGAAGTGTTCTCATGACAAACAAGAGATCAATGTTCTTGTCATTGGACATAAATGGCACTAAAGGCAAAAAGATTTTTTTAAAGTTTTGGATAGAGTGGAGAGGGATTAGGGACCCTGTCAGTTTTTATTGCTGTCTGTGCCCCCTTTAAGGAGACTCCCCCTCTCGATTTGTCCTGTTTACCATTAACATTGAAAGTGAAAATTAAGGCAAACCCCAAATTTTGGGTTGTCCCCATAGCAGTAATAGAGGGGAAATCTTCCAATGGGGACACTAGTTCTGGAGACCTGGGAGTCTGTTATTTGCAGGGATTTCTTCACTTCCTGTTTGACAATGTGACAGGAAGTGAAGATAAATCTCCGCAACAGGACACAGATTATGGAAAAAGAATCTGACAGAGTTTATACTCCCCCGTTCTATCCAAACTGAAAAAAAAAAAAAAGTTTTGGCTATAGTTCTACACATTCTTGATCTTGGTAGTCTCTCTCCTGTGCAGTTTTAGTGTTGTCTCATGGTGGCGAAATGATGCCCTGTTTGATAAGGAAATCATGGACCACCTATAGCAAAAGCTAAATGATTTTTGGGGTGTCCCCAGACTTTTGCCAATCTTCATTGCTTAGGGAAAAATACATAGTGTGTGCATGTATACATAATTGCAGCAGTCTGTATGCCTTGTATTTTCCTGTAATTTTAAGTAGTTTGCATACACGAAAAAAGATCACTGCAAGGTGTCCCTTCTTAAAAGCGATCATGTTGCGAAAATAAAATTCCCCCATTAAAAAGGTGTGTCTGTAAAAAGTATATAATCATCTATTCCATTGCCTGTACTGCTGAACACTGCTTCATTGCAAAGAATAATCCCAGTATGTCTGCTAGAAAAACCAACACTTGGGATCTCCTGGTCCCCTACAGCTGCCAGGGGTTCCCATGGCCTCAACTATATTACTGTGTACTCTAGTGACATTGAGGTCAGTCAGAGGAACTTCTGAATGCAGCAGGTAACCAGAAGACTGACACTCACAGAAGTGTTTCCCAGTAGACTACATCTGACGATTCCTTTTCAACGTAGCAGCATACAGCAATATGGGAAGTGGGACAGGCGAGAATATGCTCCCTTCTTTTACAGTGACACATTTTTGGGACAATTTATTTTCACAGCGGGGTCATTTTAAAGTGCTTGTAAAGGCTCAAGGTTTTTTACCTTAGTGCATTCTATGTATGAAGGTAAAAAAACATCTGTGTGTAGCAGCTCCTTCAGCCCCCCCCCCCCCCCTCCCTAAAAGTTAGCTGAGCCTTGGCTCTCTTGAGTCTTTCCCTCCTCATTGGCCAAGACAGCAGCAGTAGCCATTGGCTCCCGCTACTGTCGTTCACAGCCAGTGAGCCAATGAAGAGAGAGAGTGGGGGTGGGGCTGAGCTGTGCTCCGTGTGTGAATGGACACGCAGAGCAGCAGCTCAGGAGTCCCTATGGCAAGCTGCTAGCTATGGGGGAACTAGGCAGGAGGGAGGGGTCTGGATCTCCGGCGGGGGACCCAAAAAGAGGAGGATTGGGGCTGCTCCATGAAAAGCCATTGCACAGAGCAGGTAAGTATATTATTAAGTAGGTTATTGCCATAATGCCACAGAACAGTGAAATTCCAGTAAAGGATAAACCCTACCTAACTTCATCCAAAAAGAAACCTCTTTTTGGGTACAGTTACCTGTGTCCAAATATAGGAATGTCTTGCTATAAATTTGTTTCTTCCAATTTTCTTTACCATGTTTAGAGAGGGATCAAAAGAGAGATCGTTGCGTGGCTGTCATGCTGAACATTTGGCTTCAATACTTCCTCTGGTCATTGACAAGCATGTAACCAGTAAAGTCAGAAGGAATAATATGGATACCTGCTTAAAGTCAATGGCTGAGATTACTGAAGCCATCCGGTTAGCCATGCACCTAGCATTGTGCAAAACGAACAGCAGCTATATTTAACCTTTTATACATTCAGGACGCCTTTAAAATGATTCAAGTCGGGTTGTTAAGGGTTACTCTACTTTAACTAGATGTGGCATAGATGGATGTTTGGGAAGAGGCTAATTAACACATATACAAAAATATTATTACATTGCAACCAAAATGATTAGGTCTTTGTGCAGCCATATCCACATGCACCACTCTCCATTTGTTAGTGCCTGTGTAAAGGGCTGGAATTACTGAAGGTAATGTGAAGATCTCCATTATGTTTCAAAAAGGAGCCCATACAAGGCCTGCACACATCTTGATGATACGGACTGGTTTTATCCTGAAAGTGGAACTAAACCATCCACTACAGTTAAGTAAGCTGCCATCTTAGCCTGTTTGATCTGCAGTTGCCATGGTGCTACACATGTGAACAGTTATGACAGCAGCAATTTGATGGCTTCACAGTTCAGTTGAGAGCATAGGCACATTTGACAGTTATCATTCAAGACTGCCTTGAATGGAATTGTTTTGGGAAGCAATTAAATTGATTGGATTTAGATCTGTTTTAAATGCAATGAGGTAAACAGAGGCATATCTATGCAATGCTACATAATGTAACCATGACAAGGCTAAGAGACATTGTTCGCATAAACCAGCTATATGAGCTTATTGTTTAAAAGTGTACTAGCAAGCAAACATGTTATAAGAGTGTTTTTCACAGAACAGTTATTGGAACATTCCAATAGGCAATCAAGCATACAAAACTGCTATTGGTAAAACTAAATGACTGGTTACTTTCTAACAAAAGGGATAGATAGATAGATAGATAGATAGATAGATAGATAGATAGATAGATAGATAGATAGATTCAGGCCTTTACCTCTGGCTGTTCTTCCTCATCCATAGCAAAAAATTCGGAGAACCCATCAAGGTTTCCCATTTTGTCCTCGTCAACACCAGCTGAAGTAGAACTGATCGGAGATGCCAAGACGTGGAGCTCAGAGTCCTCTACTGTACAGAGGTCATCCTGTACAGATGATTATGAACAAAATGACAGCTAATATATCAGACAACGGGTGGTGTTCAGTACAAAGAAACAGATTTGAAACATAATTCAAAATAAACTGAATTTAAAATATAACCATTACAGACAAAATATAATGAACATTTTTTTTACAGATTTTGTATAACAGAAGCATATTTGTCTACATGCTCTCTTTCTGTATACAGTATATAGCAGCAGAACTTGCTACCAGCATTGTTCACCAATATTTTAAAACTGGCTACAGATTCTGTGGTTCTAGGTTAACCTTAGTAAAAAAAATACCATGATATCTACTGTTCAAAAGTTACCTACAGTATGTCGGGAGTTGAGCTGTACAATAACTAACTATACAAAACATTCTGAATTTCCGATGGTGCAGTGAAAATACAAGAGATTGCCTCCAAATACTGAAGCTTTATTTGTGTGGCTTTGATTTTTATTTTGTCCAAATCCCTGTTCTCTGATGAGGAGTGCTATTTTTTCTGTTCATAGTTCTGCAGGCATTTAGGTTGGGTTAGAAAAGCAACTAGTAACAAAATCAGTATCCTTTGTGTAGAGAGACTATACACATTCTTGGAAATCTTAGAAAGTGATATCTATAAAAAAGGCACAGCATTTACCTATAAAAGATTACTTTCTATATTAAAAAAACAAAAAAAAAAAACAACACACACACACAACAACTCACCTTGGTTCCAAATGTTGGAGATATGGGTGTCACAGCTGCCTCCTGGAGAAGCAGCATAGAGCAAGGTTTACCTGGATTCTTAAACAACCCACCCTCCTGAAAACCGGAGAAAAGGACTGTTATAGTATATACACAATGGCCAACACATATAACAGAGAGTGAAAAGGTGATCAAGAGATGGGGGGGGGGGAAATAAAAAAGGATGGACAGCAGTCACCACATTTTTATTTGTGTAGGGGACAAGCAGGTCATATACTCTTCAACATCAGCCCACCGTTCTATTTATTATTATTATACAGGATTTATATAGCACCAACAGTTTGCTCAGTGCATTACAATATAACAGGAGACAATACAGCAACAACACAGTTCAATACAAGAGGGTTAGGAGAGCCCAGATCCTTGAAGCTTACAATCTAAGAGATATATGCATCTCCCATTGTAAGAAAAGAAATGCATCAAAATACAGCAGCTTACAAAATTACTTCATAGATTAACCTCAATACTAAAAGTTAGCAAACTTACATTTTCTTTATTACTAGAATCCTTTTGACGTCCAGAAGCCTTCTTAAAACTTGGGGTGCTGCAGAGAAGTCTTGGCTAAACACATAAACAAAGCAGCTATTAAACAGAATACAGATGACATTCATTTAAGAAATCTCTATATTTATGTTTATCTGAACACCATGTTAGCTTATTTACATGTTTAATGTCAGTGTTCTATAAAGTGGAATGAAAAGGTCTCTGGCACACGGGAACAATTATGCTCCAAAAATGTCATAATCCATAGCATTAGCAGGAGAATCACAGTGCCAGGAAGAGCAGCACAACATAATTTGTAATATCACGGTAGTCGGGAAGAATAGAACATTTAGTGGGGCTGTCCAAGAAGCCAGCAAGTCAATCGAATTACCAGGAAGAAACTGGCATCTAGATTTGAATAAGGTTGGCCTTTATAATGTGATGCTATAGGATGGTATGACATTTTTAATAACAGCTCTGTTTACATCACTGGGACCCTGTTTCTCTATGCAATGCAGACAGATCATTGCTGGTAGGGTGGACCAGCAAGGTGCGGGTACATATTTTTAGGAAGCTATCACAGCACCCTTCCTCTGTACTCTCAAGAGTTCAGTCCTGATGCATGCAATGGGCTGGGTTTTGGGACAGGTTATGCAAATATCAAAATGTCTTTATGTTTGGATGAAAGTCTAGACAGATGGGTATTTGTAATTGTCCTATGCATAGCCCTCATGTGATGCTGAGCCTCCAAGAACTGAAATTTAATGAACAAAGAGCAAGCCAGGGACAGTATGGCTGGGATGGGAAAAGGGGTGGGAAGGGTTAGATGATGCTGAATGTCCTGCAACCAGAAAATAAGATGGACTGTCTCTCTGGCAGCAACTTCTAAGGCACACTGCGAGAGGCTTACAGTGAGCAGAGAATTCAGAGTATGCAGTTTAGGTACTGAAGAGGTGCCTGAACAAATGTGCAAAACTGAAGAGAAGACTGGAGTTCAGCTTTAAATCACTAAACATATTTATTGCTGTAAATGTAGCTATGACTTACCAGTGATGCATTTACTGTTATTTTAGGGCATTTCCTGTAAAAAAACCAAAAAATAAAAAACACATTTTTAGGATCAGATTGTGATTATGTTTGACAATTCCACCTATTTTATAATGACATGTTAATTAAATAAAGGTGAACGTAAAAACATTTTGAGCCAGTTAAACTGGAGACTCTAGGTAGACTAGATCACTATAGAGCAATTGCCAACAGTGAATAGTCAGTTGTGGTTCATGGAGATATGATTTATCATACTCCTGAGTGCCAGTCTCCTCGATGTCACTAACTGCCATTGAAACCTATATTGTCTACTTTCACCTTAGTTCTACCAATGTGATACAACAGCATATTGAACAGTGTTCAGGAAGTTATCTAGTATGCACATTTGATCTGTTCAAGAGTAAAAATCAATCAATCTTCTGCTTTTAACATCCACGATCCACATGAAACCTTCACATTTTAATTACTTCACTAAACCTGGCAGGTGTATAAAAATACACTCACTGAGAAAAAAAAAAAAAAAAAAAAAAAATCACTGAAAAAAAATCAAATGCATTTTAAATGCAACTTTATTATATCTGAACATGTCATGATATTGGCCGCTGATCTTGTGCACAGTAGAACAGAGGGGTAGCTATAGTTATGGTTCGGTTATAGTTCAAGAACAGGCAATTGGCTAGCTTGACTCTTTGATAATGGCTGGCAGAGAGATCTGAATAAAAAAAACAGGTCAACAAAATTAATTGAGCTAAAATTTTAGACCTTATGCACACTGAGCGATTTGTTTTTTTATTTTATTCTAAAAACAAAATCATATTGCTATCACAAGGGAAAAGCAGCATCCCTTGTGATAGCTGGGCAGTGAAAGGTACTCTTTAGTGAGAGATCTGGGGTCTAGTAGACCCCACATCTCTCTTCTGCCCTCAAAAACATGAGATCAGTTTGATCCGATGCTTCCATAGCTGGTAATGGCTTGTAAACAACAAACAGAAACTGGGAGTGAGAAAATCCTCATGACGTCTGGTTTAAGTTATAGCAGAGGGGAAGGTACGGATTGACCTTCCTCTCCTCTGTGTTCAACTAGCCCAACAGAGAGCAGTGTTCCTGGGCTGCTTGATCACACTGGAGAGCCCGGGAATGGCGGCATGTGGAGACGGGAGAGGGTTGGGCCCCATTCCGAGCGCTGTAGAAGCGATCCGCAGGCTCTAGATGGATCACTTCTACATGAAAGCTCATTGCCTCTGCAAAAACCACTTCCACCAGACAGATATGCATACGCTGGTCAGGAAGCGGTTAAAGAGCAAATCCTCAGGAAAAAATACATTTGATAAAATACTGGGGAAGAAATGGCAGAATTTCCCTGGGCTGGAAGTAGTTCTAAAGTCCAGACATGTTTTACCTTTATGCATTACTTGCATGAAAGTAAAAATGTCCTGGTATTTGTATTACCACCCTTTTTACTTACGTGAGCCGGTTCTTGCTGTGCCTGTCTGTAGCTGTTCTTCTCCCCTCTCTCTTCTCACAGGAGGCTTGGCAGCAGTGGGAGCCATTGGCTTCTGTTAATGTCAATCAAATCCTGTGAGGAGGGAGCAGGGGACAGGGCCGAGCCACACTGTGTGTGTCTATAGACGCACACAGCCCAGCTTGAGAGTGAGCCGGCAGATGTTCCCCCACAGGAAGCCACTTTCTATGGTGGTGCACAGGGAAGCAGCAGCCTTCTTGGGGGCTAGCAGGGGAGCGAAAAAGGGGAGGTTCAAGGCCCCTCCTCTCCTCCTGAAGACTCCTGGGATGTATGACATAATTTGTCTAGGCATTAAAATCAGGAAGCATCTGAAGAAATATAATTTTTTTTATTTATTTAAAACACTGAAATATGATATACTGTCCTATTTATTTACTAATGCTAGCAGCATAAGGATTAAAATAGTACATGCTGATTTAAAGAGTAAAGTTCTGCTTTAAGGTTTGGGATGCAACCTCTGAACCTCTGGAGAGTCTGCACAGTTTGATGGATGAGGGTAGACAAGGCCTAACCCTCAGGAGGATGTTGTAAAAGTATCCCACTATGGGTATGTCGTGTGAACCAAGCACAGCAAGTAGGCCATGGGACAGCACTTTGGCGAAGACCTGAGGTGCAGTGAACAGACCAAAAGGGAAGTAGGTATTCCTGCCAGCAGCAAAACACAGGTGGCAGGGATTGACTTGAGAGAGAATATTAAATGACTTTAGTAGAAACCCTCAAACCAGTGGTGTATTTAGGTTTTGTGCTGCCCTACCCCAATGACAGAGTTCAATGAGCCTCTCTCCAGCACGAGACAGGATCACCAATACATCGTATGGGACTGCACACACACAGTATGATTACTACCCCTTACCCACATTTCCTGCTGCCCGGAGATGAGCAGCCCTTGGAGGAGGTAGGGGGTAGTAATCATACTGTGCAGTCCCATACAATCTACCAGTGATCCTGTCTCATGTGCTGCATGGATAAAGGAGGGAAAGCCCAGAGAATACAACAAAGCTCACCTCCTCCTGGCTCTTTCCTCTCCGCCACTTCTCTCCCTGCTCTAGGCTTTCCCCTGGTCCCAGCTCTGAGTGTGGGCAGGGAAGGAGCTCAGTGGACACTCAGGAAAACCAGGACACCCCCTTGATCCGGCCAGGTCCGTTTCTCCCTCCAGCAGCAGAAAGCTGGTGGGAGGGGGAGAAACCAGCTTTCAGCTGCTGGAGGGAGAGATACACAGGGCATCGTTCTGCAACTGCCTTTCCCCACCACACTGATCCTTCTGCTATCTGGGTCACCTACAGGAGTACCAGTGGTGCCCCTCTAATGGCGGCCCTGCATGACTCAGGTCCCTTCTTCACAGTAAATACACCACTGCCTCAAACCCTACTTTTTCTAAACATCAGGGTTAGAACTGTCTGAGGAGTTATGTCAAATCACCATGAAGGTCTGCTAGTGTTTGCAGAGATGTTCTGATTCAACATACTAAAAGCATGAATGTGTTTCAATTCCCACTACAGGTGCACACAAACTAAAACGCAGAAGTAGGAGGAGGTTATATGGCAGGCTGTGACTTCATCACGGTAAGGCAGGAGATAGACCGTGGCTAAAATCGCTTGCAGGAGGATACGGTGGCACAGGTTTCAAGGGAAAGGCAGCAAAGATTGTGAGGGTTCATGTGTGTGCAACATAGGAGATGGAAAAAAACATGCGCAGGGAAGCAACGCAATAAGAGTCATGCCAAAAACTGCATAAATGAGCCCCCTGGGCTCTGCAGTAAGTGAGGAAGAAGCTTGGTTGAAGCAGAAAAAGTCAATTGAAAAGGGTCTGCTTCTCTCATCATGAGAATTATGCTAGTGTACAACTTGAGTATGGTGGGAGTGGGAGGGTTTACATTTGGCTGACTAACCATTGTTTTTGCTAGTATAGTCTCTTGCAGGCAGCAGTAAAACCCACTTGTCTCAGAATACTGATCATGTGTCCTTTAATGAACTGTAGCGCCCTCTAGCAATAGGCTTTGTATTTTTTTTGGGTAGCAGTCTGGGATGAGTCAGCCTGGGATTAAGGTAGTGAGTTCACTTCAGGACAGGCTGGGAATCTCTACAGCTGGAAAGAAAGCATAAACATCCTCCATCTTGTTTAAACTACTAATCCCGTCAATGCACCATGTAATGGAGAACAAAGGCAAACATGTTTAAAATCCAGCCTGTGTGACAACTATGGCTGCTCCTTTAGATATAATGGAGAACAGACAAAGTGAGATATTTGGATGATTACAATATAAAAGATAAAAGGAAAAAACAGCCAGAAAAAAAAAAAAAGGGGAAGAAGAAAACTAATGCAACCACTACATCCAAGGACTGGTAAACTGCAATATATCTTTTGTGCCTAGGTTGAGCTAGGCTCTTATGGTAAGCCAAACATGGCATCCAGCAGGCTAGCTGTGGAGGAGATATATTATAAAAACACAAACACACACACACACATCATGTTTTATGAGGTACTCACTTTGCTTCCTTTTCATGTTCTGGAGTATGACTGTTGAGTGATTTAAAAAAAAAAAAAAAAAAAAAAGAAGCTTTTTAAAAAAAAATACTACATTTCTAATTGGTAAGACAAAAATATATAGATTTAATAATAAAAGTAATAATAATATTAATGAATTCTTAGATTTATAGGTAAAATCAAAATATATAAAATATTTTATTACACAGATATTTGCCATTGAATTTACAATGTGATAATTGACTCCTAGAAAAAAAAAATTGATTTTTGGTTTATTCTTATCACCAAGTACATCACAGGACATTTTTATCTGCATTATGATAGAGTTATACTGCCACCTTCAGGTGATTGAACACTAGCACAAAAAAAAAAGAAGGAAATCCCCTCCCAGGCATAACCCCTGCCATCTACAAGAGGCCTCATATTTTTACAGTAGGGATGTCGCAAAGCACTGAATAAGAGGGAAGGGCAACAAGTCAACAGGCCCCAAACAACTAAAGCAGAATAGCTAAATCCTCAAACAGCAGCTTGCAAAACATGCCAAAAAAAAGGTAGCATCCTTAGCAGCTTAAACATCCACTTGGTAAAAAAAAGCTTTGTAAAAACATATGAACCAAAAATGAAGTATCAGCTTTACAAACTTGAGATACAAAAGCTCAATGACAAATTGCCCAGAAGGCCCTGACATTCCTGGTAGAACTTTTCCTATTAGGCCATAAGCTTGAGAAATAAGCTGACTGGTCCATCGAGTGAAGCCGAGTGACCCTTCACTAAAGTGCAGCAGTTTACTTCAGGGAACACCCAATAACAGCCTCATCCAAGGTGCAAAAAGCCTTGTACACCAGCATCTGAGGCTTAGGACAGAAATACGGCAAACACAAAGTCCTGGTTGAGATGGAAACCACCTTTGATAAAATGACAGCTGAGGCAGTAAATCCAGCTTGAAGCACGGTGAAGCAACAGGAACAGTTCCTTACAGGAAAGAGCAGGCAATTTAGAAGCTATTCAAGCCAAAATAATGGCAATCAGAAAAATAACCTTTTGAGTCAGGACTAAGGCATATCATGGATAGGTTCACGCCTTGCACAAAGGAACACACCAAGCAAAATATGGCATTCGGTCTGAGAAAAAAAAAAAAAAAAAGAAGAAGGACCACCAAGGCTGAAATGTAACCCTTAAATCATACTTAAGGGAAGTCCCAGAAAAACTCCAGAAAAGCCAGGATGCGACCCACACCATACTTGTGAGGATGAATTTTTCTAGCCTCACACCAAGCAGCAAGATAGGATTTTCAAGTCCAATGTAAATCTACCTTGTAGTTGCTTTCTTTCTGAGCCCTCAGAAGGGTAGGAATGACCAAAAAAAAAAATTACACTCCCTAATGAAGCCAGCAACTGTAATGGATAGAAGATCAGAATGGAGGTCTAGTTAATGGGTCATCTACTGAAATGATCACAATATCGGAATACCAAGTTCTCATGACCTAGGCTGGGGCAATCAGAATCGCCTGAATTCTTTCCATTCGAATCCTGCTAAGAAGACAAGCTGTAACAGCAGGAAAGCAGAGTATCTACCACAAACACTCAAGGATCTCTGGTCCTGGAGACAAGCCTGTCCAGCTTCTCACTTAACCTGGATGCCATAAGCTACATCACTTCCTCTTGGTGCCTTCTTGATTTATGCATGCCATTGCCCTAGCATTGTCTGACTGAAAACTTACAGAGAGGCTCTTCAGCTGCACTGACCAATGTAGCAAGGTAAGGTGAACCATCCTTAAATCCAGGATGTTGATGAGCAACGACCTCCTCTGCGATGACCAAGTTTCCTCTAATGAATGGGTCCAGAACTCCAACCCAGTCCAGCCTAGCACGCATTGAAAGGACCCTCCAGGATATAGGAAGAAACGGTTTTCCCATCTTGAGAATCTGTCAGGAGATCCACCAGTCCAGGGACTGTCTTGTGGTGGGGTATAACAGGGGTATCCAAAGTCCTCCTGTTCCTTGCCTCTAAGGTCTTCCATGGGAGGGGGCCTGGAATGAAACTAGGCAAAGGGCACTGCCTTGAAGGAGGCTACCATCTTTCTCAGAACCCTCATGAAAAGGTGAATCAAGGGATTTGTCAGCATCATGAGCAAGTCCACCCTAGTCGCAAGAGCAACACTAAAGAAAGGATTATTCTCACCTGGACGGTATCCAGGATAAGGCCCAAATATTCTGACCTCTGGACTGGTATTAAGGCCATCTTATGTAAGTTCAGAACCCATCCAAACCTGTCCACAGTGTGCACCATGTAAGACATTGGTCTTCAGAAGGGATGTAGATTGCTCCTTGAGAAGTAAGATGTCCGGGTATCCTATAAGCGGATACACTGGGTATGCAAGAGCCACAGAACCAGAAGCAGGAACTTAGTAAACACTAAGGAGAAGTGGAAAGGCCAAACAGCAGAGTCACAAACCGAAAAACTGGATTTTTTTTGTTACCGTAAAATCCCTTTCTCAGAGTTAATTGATGGACAAAGCTTTCTAGACCATAGGGTTTAGAGCTGCACCTAGGACAATAGGCAGAAAACAACAAAACAAAAAATCACAGCACCACCTATGGGCAATCCTAGCTGGCGTAAACCCAGTCTCTGCTATAGGCAAGCGAGTTATTCACAAAGTAGTTCAAGGAGAAAACAAAAAAAAAAAAATGACTAAAGAGGAACAAGTGCTGTATCCGATGATTAACTCAGAGAAAGGGATTTTACAGTAAGTAACATAAAAAAAATCCTGTTTTCTCTTACTTTCATTGACAGACACAGTTTCTCTTCATTCTTGACCATAGCAACATCCCAATGCAGTGCCTCAATGAGAAGTGGTTCACATAAAACAGGAGCCGACAGGTCAAAACAGGCAACCGTCAAGAGAACCCCTCTCTGGGGAAATCAGGAACCTCAAACTGCCACCTGCACCAAGAAGCACTACTCACCCGGGCAAGTGTGCTGAAATGGGAAAGGGGGGAGCCAGACCCCCAAGATACAAGCCTGAACCACCATTCTCCTGATCCATCAAGAAATGAAATGATGGCAGAGGAGGCCACCAAGCCTATTTATGGACCACTCAGATTAACAAAAGAGTAATCCAAATTGCAGAAGGAAGCCACAGCACACAAGAACCTACAAATCGCCCAGATCGGATACTCCCTCTGGAAGGAAGAAAAAGGATGCAGATGGAGAACCACTATGTCCCTGAGCAAGTCCAATACAGAGGCTTACTGGACATGACTGCTAGCTCCAACACTAACTGCACAGAAGTGGTCATGAGTAAAAAGGGTGACCCATTCACATAGCAGAAGCAAGGAAATTTCTCTAATGGTCCCAAAAGAGGATTCTCATCTGGGCCATCAGCAGCAGCACCCCCAGGAGCCTCCTGCTCAGCGTCAGTATCGAGGTCTGTGTCATGCTGATCCCCTCATAGTGATGGCATGGCCTGTGCAGCAGCTAATGTAGATGCCAAGTCCCCCCTGAGTATCCTGTAGGCCTGCATGCTTTTGGGCATAGAAATGCAAATCCCGCTGTTGTTCTTTCCATAGAGGGTGGTTAGTTTTGCCTGGTTTACTCACTGTGTCCTCATGCTGGTCAGCGAGGCCAAGAGATGACCATTGTGGGAGAGGAGCTTGGGCGCCATTTTATGGATCAGAGGCGGCTGCCTCCACATGGTTTTTTCTGGTCATATGGAGCACAGGATGGAGCGGGGACACACCGGACAGATCGCCAAGGTACAGGCTTATCAGCTCAGTCAAGTAAAAGCAAGGAGGAAAGCCAGCGACAGGATTGTTGGAGCGGATCAACAGTGGGAGCCTCGTGCAGTGCATCCGCTCACATGCCTAGCTTGCCACGCCTCCCATAAAGAGACTTCTGAAGAGCTGAAAAACCATATGCCCATCCCACGATAGCAATAGTGAATGCAGAAGAGAACTCACATGACGAACCCCTTGGAAAAAAAGTATGAAGCAAGGTGCGTGTCCAAGGGACAAAGGAAAAAAAAAAAGAAGAAGGAGTGCAAGGGCAGAATTTACCTTTAAGGCACACAAGGCCAGCTCAATGCCCATCTGGAAGAAGGCCAAGAGATGTGCAAATGAGGAGGCACATGGGAGGGACACTGTGAGCCTCGCACCCCGAGATATAAGCCTTCCAAATGCAATGAGGAAACTACCAAGAAGTGCATTCACAGGCCTTTATTATGGAGGGAATACCCAAACCTGGCAACCCCCTAGCTCTCAGAACCAGGCTTTTAATAGCCAAGCCATCGAGCCTGAGACAGCAAATCAGGGTGCAAAATTGTTCCGTGGAATAAAAGCCCTGTCCTTGGAGGCAACCACCAGGGAGTGTCCACAACCAGTAACACCATGTCAACATACTGGGGTTAACAAGACCAATCCGGAGCCACCAGAATGTCTGGAATCCCTTCTGCCTCTGCATAGCATCTGCATGAGTATCCCCCAAACCCACTCCGAGTCGGAAGCAGGGTAGTCATTCCTTGTAGCAGAAGAGACTGCAGATGACGTGGGAAGAAATGGAGGGAAATAATTTGTCTAGCGGATAGGAAAACATTTCTATTTGCAGCCTGACCAAAACAGTCTGTAAGCCAGCGAAGACAGCCCCCTGCCCTGAAAACGGGTGGAGGAAAGCCTTCATGCTGATGAGGGCTAGGGTGCAGGCTTCCCTGCCAATTGAGGTCACCCAAGGGAGCATAATGCTAATGCTTGATACACACTACCAGTTTTTTTTTTGTTCAACCCAGCAGGCTGAGGTTGAAAAAAACAAAAAACACAACCTTGCTGTACTAATTATCTGATGTTAGCACAACAATCTCCCCACTGAGCTCTTGTGTTCTGACAGGGGGACTGCCTCCCACCAGAACACACCGATCAGTACTCGCATTCATTGGCTGCCAGCACTGACTGAATGCCTTTTTTCTAGCATTAAAGACTTGGAGCCCTTGCTTGAGGAGCCAGAGGAACAAAAAACCTGTTGAGTGCGGAAAAAGGAGAGACCCTGCTTGCGGCATGGCTCCTTCCCGTTTTTTAGATAGTGGGAAGTGCTCTTCCCTCCCTTAAGGTTCTTGACGATGGCACCCCACATAGCAACAAAGAGCAGACCTCCCTAATAAGGTAAATCAGCAAAAGCCGTTATAGAAAGCTGGTCCGCAAATCAACACACAGGCAAGAAGACTTGCAGGAGCACCACAACTGAGACGGAGTGTTGGGAAGCAATTGGATTGCATCCAAGGATACAGTCCACATATACCTGAGGACCAGATGGACTGCAAGTTCCACGTAGATTGGAAAGACACGATCCAGCTGCTGTCCTCCCATCCGTGGGGTCCTGAACGGAAGGATACTCTGCCACTGTGATCATAGAAGCCTGTCTATGGCCAAAGCTGACCCTCTCCAGCATGGACCAACCAGTCAGACACTCCAGGGTCCCAGCAGCTCAAGAAGAAAGAGGCGGTGTCATCAGGGACTGACTAGAATCAGAACCACCACCACTCAAGGGGAGACGCACAGGAAACTCCAGATCTGCTAACCCATGGAGGGCGAGGGAGGGTAGGTAAGGGAAAGAGGGCATGAACACTGACAA